>NC_059203.1:4796376-5123876 GCF_020615455.1 Coregonus clupeaformis
CAACCAACTGGGAGAGTAAGCGGTCAGTCTGTTCTGTACTGACAAAACTGTGGTTATATGTAGAAACCAGACAACATCATTTAAATGAAGTCTCTAAAATCGATAGATCTATATATCCCCAACCAACTGGGAGAGAGCAAGCGGTCAGCAGCGAACCAATCAGTTGGTAAAGCGACACGGCGACACAAACCCAACAAGCCATGGCTTCCCTCAGAGGAAAAGACAAGGAACAACATGGAGACAGAAACGAGAGTAATGAACAGCTGAAGGATATCCATTACAACATAGCTAAAATGCTCTCAATGCTTACCAAAACAAACACACTGCTACAATCTCTTATTACAAAAGTAGATTTGCTTGAAAACAATGTAGAGGCTATTGTGTCAGACACGCACAAACAAGGCGTGCGCATGAATGAACAAGACAACAAAATGTGCCTTTTGGAAACAAAGCCGCAAACCTTAGAAGATGAATGGGACCAGCAAGAAAACAGAATGGGCACGGGGGAAAGGAGATCAAAATTCACGGCCGGTCCATTTGTTTGTCCAGGACCTGTCTGCTAACCTGAGAGAGACGCAAGGAACACATTCCGATCAGACAGCCACTGGAGGAAAAGGGATCAAGTCTCAGCTCCGCTTCCTGTCAGTGCTGTGGGTATGGAACGGAACGCAAAGAATGGAGTTCACAAGGGCCGATGAAGCCCAAGAAGCTACAAGAAACCTTCCCAGTTGAAGGAGGAGAGACCCCAAGCTAAAAGAAACCTCCAAATTCAACACCATTATCCCAGAAACCCTAGACCCACTCCAATTTGCATACCGCCCCAACAGATCCACAGATGATGCAATCTCTATTGCACTCCACAATGCCCTTTCCCACCTGAACAAGAGGAACACCTACGTGAGAATGCTATTCATTGACTACAGCTCAGCGTTCAACACCATAGTGCCCTCAAAGCTCATCACTAAGCTAAGGATCCTGGGACTAAACACCTCCCTCTGCAACTGGATCCTGGATTTCCTGACGGGCCGCCCCCAGGTTGTAAGGGTAGGTAACAACACATCTGCCACGCTGATCCTCAACACGTGGGCCCCTCAGGGGTACGTGCTCAGTCCCCTCCTGTACTCCCTGTTCACCCATGACTGCATGGCCAGGCACGACTCCAACACCATCATTAAGTTTGCAGACGACACAACAGTGGTAGGCCTGATCACCGACAAAGATGAGACAGCCTATAGGGAGGAGGTCAGAGACCGGGCCGTGTTTTGCCAGGATAACAACCTCTCCCTCAACGTGATCAAGACAAAGGAGATGATTGTGGACTACAGGAAAAAAAAGAGGACTGAGCACGCCCCCATTAACATCGACGGGGCTGTAGTGGAACAGGTTGAGAGCTTCAAGTTCCTTGGTGTCCACATCACCAACAAACTATCATGGTCCAAACACACCAAGACAGTCGTGAAGAGCACGACAAAGCATATTCCCCCTCAGGAGACTGAAATGATTTGGCATGGGTCCTCAGATCCTCAAAAAGTTCTACAGCTGCACCATCGAGAGCATCCTGACTGGTTGCATCACCGCCTGGTATGGCAACTGCTTGGCCTCCGACCGCAAGGCACTATAGAGGGTAGTGCGTACGGCCCAGTACATCACTGGGGCCAAGCTTCCTGCCATCCAGGACCTCTATACCAGGCGGTGTCAGAGGAAGGCCCTCAAAACTGTCAAAGACTCCAGCCACCCTAGTCATAGACAGTTCTCTCTGCTACCTCATGGCAAGCGGTACCGGAGCGCCAAGTCTAGGTCCAAAAGGCTTCTCAACAGCTTCTACCCCCAAGCCATAAGACTCCTGAACAGCTAATCATGGCTACCCGGACAATTTGCACTGCCCCCCCACCCCATCCTTTTTACGCTGCTGCTACTCTGTTAATTATTTATGCATAGTCACTTTAACTCTACCCACATGTACATATTACCTCAATTACCTCGACTAGCCCGGCACATTGACTCTGCTCCGGTACCCCCCTGTATATAGCCTCCCTACTGTTATTTTATTTTACTGCTGCTCTTTAGTTATTTGCTTTGATTTTTTTTGCTTAACACTTTTGTTATTTGTTTTACTTTGCATTGTTGGTTATGGGCTTGTAAGTAAGCATTTCACTGTAATGTCTACATGTGGCAAATACATTTTTTATTTTATTTGAGTTGAAGGAGGAGAGCCCCCAAGCTACAAGAAACTTTCCCAGTTGAAGGAGGAGAGCCCCCAAGCTGCAAGAAACCTTCTCAGTTGAAGGAGGAGAGCCCCCAAGCTACAATAAACTTCCCAGTTGAAGGAGTAGAGCCCCCAAGCTACAAGAAACCTTCCCAGTTGAAGGAGGAGAGCCCCCAAGCTACAATAAACCTTCCCAGTTGAAGGAGGAGAGCCCCCAAGCTACAAGAAACCTTCCCAGTTGAAGGAGGAGAGCCCCCTGCTCTGAGGAGAGGATGAAGTCGGAGAAAACAATGAACCTATTAGGCTGTCAGTGATGTCTAAGACCAGCCTACCAGCCCATGTCAAGACATTATTATTCCCTGTTTTATAGTTAAGATTCAATGGTGGTTATTTGTGAGGGGGGGGCTTTATCCGAGGGATTGGGACGAGGTGACTGGGTGGACATCAGACTCTTTTCTGAGGTTTGTGTGGAGCCTCCACTCATCTCACTTCAGTCTCTCTGAGGACCCACTCCCAAGTAGACCCTCACCAGCTACTATATTTTAATTTAATTTACAAGGGAACACAAACTAGACCATGCACCAGAACGAATCAGTTGGACGAGCATTTGATTTCCATAGGCGGGCCCAAATTATCACAGGGTCCAGCCCGAAGCTGTCGCTATTGGATCAACTGGCATATTCTGGGCCATCAAAGTTTCCTGCGCCTGTGATCTCTGGACAGAAAGCTGGATATATGGGATCATCAGATCATGGTATTTTGCTCTTTCACACCGAGGCTTGGTGATTATCGAGGCCGGGAGTGTTGGAAAGATCTTTCAAATATACAGAGGAACTATCATTCGTAATGGATGTTAAAAAGACTTTGTTGTCCTCTCGAGTGGTGCAGCAGTCTAAGGCACTGCATTGCAGTGCTTGAGGCGTCACTACAGCCACGGGTTCGATCCCAGGCAGTGTTACAGCCGGCCGTGACCGGGAGACCCATGAGGCGGCGTACAATTGGCACAGCATTGTCCGGGTTAGGGGAGGGTTTGGCCGGCCGGGATGTCCTTGTCCCATTGCGCTCTAGTGACTCCTTGTGGCGGGCCGGGTGCCTGCAAGCTGACTTCCATCGCCAGTTGGACTGTGTTTCCTCCGACACATTGGTGCGGCTGGCTTCCAGGTTAAGCGAGCAGTGTGTCAAGAAGCAGTGCGGCTTGGCAGGGTCGTGTTTAGGAGGACGCATGGCTCTCGACCTTCGCCTCTCCCGAGTCCGTAGGGGAGTTTCAGCGATGGGACAAGACTGTAACTACCAATTGGATATCACCAAATTGGGGAGAAAAAGGGGCAATTTAAACAAATAAGAAAGAATGTTGACTTGTGTGAGGAGGACAAAAAATGAGTGGTGTACATGATGAGTTTAGACAATCAGAAATCAGATATTGCCAACTGAGCACTTTCCTACACATGCATTCTGGAGATGCACCATATCTTTACTACACCCCACTCCCATTCTTCTTGTTTCAACATTTAAAATGATACTGAAGACACATTACTGTATCTTCACACGTATTTTAGATGCTTTTCACTGACACCCGCAATTCAATCAGTTGGAGCTATTGCCACGCTGTAACACAGGGAGTCAGGAAGCAGGTGCAGAAGGTGAGTTAAATAATAAACATGAAGAAAATACAAAACAGGAGCAACTGAACGTAAAAACCAATACTGCCTGATGACTGAGGCTACTGAGGGCTATATGAAGGGAGAGTAGTCCAGGTGTGTGTAACGATGGGGAGCAGGTGTGTGCAATGATGGTTGCCAGGTGTGTGTAATGATGGTTGCCAGGTGAGTGCAATGTGTGGTTAGTGGACCGGCGACGTTGTGCGGGAGTAGGCGTGACACACGCACAGGCTTCCCAAACACACTCCATCCACAATTCAATTAGGTCTGCATATTATTCCCATTGAAACACATTGGGTTTATACTGGACAGTATTGGTGAGAATGAGCCCTCTCGCTTCGCCTCTACCTCTCTGCTGAAAATGTATCACCAGAGAAAGCTTCAGAGCAAGCGAAACAGCGCCCCTCTATATGTAGCCCACGTATCTGATGCTGTCTGGACAGAAATGGTATGACATGCCACACTCTGGTCCAGACAGCATCAGATACGTGTTCTACACATACTGAGACAGAGGGGGGCGCTGTTTCCCTCACTCTGATGTTTTAACTTAGATTGATGCATTTGTCGGTGCGCGTCTCCGTCAAATAAATTATCAATATTTAAATATTTTATTTGGACGGGCAAGGAGGTATGGTAGGGCCCCTAAGGCCCGCCCATAATGCTGGCCCTGAGACAAACTGACCACAATACTTAAGTGGCAGTCTTTCTCCGATGTATGTACAGTCGTGGTCAAAAGTTTTGAGAATGACACAAGTATTGGTCTTCACAAAGTTTGCTGCTTCAGTGTTTTTAGATATTTTTGTCAGATGTTACTATGGTATACTGAAGTATAATTACAAGCATTCCATAAGTGCCAAAGGCTTTTATTGACAATTACATTAAGTTTATGAAAAGAGTCAATATTTGCAGTGTTGAGCCTTCTTTTTCAAGACCTCTGCAATCCGTCCTGGCATGTTGTCAATTAACTTCTGGACCACATCCTGACTGATGGCAGCCAATTCATGCATAATCAATGCTTGGAGTTTGTCCACCCGCCTCTTGAGGATTGACCACAAGTTCTCAATGGGATTAAGGTCTGGGGAGTTTCCTGGCCATGGACCCAAAATGTCGATGTTTTGTTCCCCGAGCCACTTAGTTATCACTTTTGTCTTATGGCAAGGTGCTCCATCATGCTGGAAAAGGCATTGTTCGTCACCAAACTGTTCTTGGATGGTTGGGACAAGTTGCTCTCTGAGGATGTGTTGGTACCATTCTTTATTCATGGCTGTGTTCTTAGGCAAAATTGTGAGTGAACCCACTCCCTTGGCTGAGAAGCAACCCCACACATTAATGGTCTCAGGATGCTTTACTGTTGGCATGACACAGGACTGATGGTAGCACTCACCTTGTCTTCTCCGGACAAGCTTTTTTCCGGATGCCCCAAACAATCGCAAACGGGATTCATCAGAGAAAATGACTTTATCCCAGTCCTCAGCAGTCCAATCCCTGTACCTTTTTCAGAATATCAGTCTGTCAAAAACATCAGTCTGTCCCTGATGTTTTTCCTGGAGAGAAGTGGCTTCCTCGCTGCCCTTCTTGACACCAGGCCATCCTCCAAAAGCCTTAGCCTCAATGTGCGTGCAGATGCACTCACACCTCCTGCTGCCATTCCTGAGCAAGCTCTGCACTGGTGGTGCCCCGATCCCGCAGCTGAATCAACTTTAGGAGAGGGTCCTGGCGCTTGCTGGACTTTCTTGAGCACCCTGAAGCCTTCTTCACAACAATTGAACCTCTCTCCTTGAAGTTGTTGATGATCCGATAAATGGTTGATTTAGGTGCAATCTTACTAGCAGCAATATCCTTGCATGTGAAGCCCTTTTTGTGCAAAGCAATGATGACGGCACGTGTTTCCTTGCAGGTAACCATGGTTAACAGAGGAAGAACAATGATTTCAAGCACCACCCTCCTTTTAAAGCTTCCAGTCTGTTATTCTAACTCAATCAGCATGACAGAGTGATATCCAGCCCTGTCCTCGTCAACACTCTCACCTGTGTTAACGAGAGAATCACTGACATGATGTCAGCTGGTCCTTTTGTGGCAGGGCTGAAATGCAGTGGAAATGTTTTTGGGGGATTAAGTTCATTTTCAAAGCAAAGAGGGACTTTGCAATTAATTGCAATTCATCTGATCACTCTTCATGACATTCCGGATTATATGCAAATTGCCATCATCAAAACTGAGGCAGCAGACTTTGTGAAAATTAATATATTGTGTCATTCTCAAAACTTTTGACCACAACTGGACAGTAACATAATCCACAGACTTAAAGCCCTAAAAAGGCCCTTTGTTTTCTCTGTTAAAACATCTGGGGTGGTCTGGGCAGGGGGTATGTCTGGGGGATCTGTTTAACCTCTCCACCCACCTCACACCTCTCTACCTCACACCTCTCTACCCAGAAAGCTAGTATCTAACATAGACCTATCTCTCTGGAGTCTGTCAGACAGCTAGTATCTAACATAGACCTATCTCTCTGGAGTCTGTCAGACAGCTAGTATCTAACATAGACCTATCTCTCTGGAGTCTGTCAGACAGCTAGTATCTACCATAGACCTATCTCTCTGGAGTCTGTCAGACAGCTAGTATCTAACATAGACCTATCTCTCTGGAGTCTGTCAGACAGCTAGTATCTAACATAGACCTATCTCTCTGGAGTCTGTCAGACAGCTAGGATCTAACATAGACCTATCTCTCTGGAGTCTGTCAGACAGCTAGTATCTACCATAGACCTATCTCTCTGGAGTCTGTCAGACAGCTAGTATCTACCATAGACCTATCTCTCTGGAGTCTGTCAGACAGCTAGTATCTAACATAGACCTATCTCTCTGGAGTCTGTCAGACAGCTAGTATCTAACATAGACCTATCTCTCTGGAGTCTGTCAGACAGCTAGTATCTACCATAGACCTATCTCTTTGGAGTCTGTCAGACAGCTAGTATCTAACATAGACCTATCTCTCTGGAGTCTGTCAGACAGCTAGTATCTAACATAGACCTATCTCTCTGGAGTCTGTCAGACAGCTAGTATCTAACATCTATCTCTCTGGAGTCTGTCAGACAGCTAGTATCTAACATAGACCTATCTCTCTGGAGTCTGTCAGACAGCTAGTATCTAACATAGACCTATCTCTCTGGAGTCTGTCAGACAGCTAGTATCTAACATCTATCTCTCTGGAGTCTGTCAGACAGCTAGTATCTAACATAGACCTATCTCTCATGAGTCTGTCAGACAGCTAGTATCTAACATCTATGTCTCTGGAGTCTGTCAGACAGCTAGTATCTAACATAGACCTATCTCTCTGGAGTCTGTCAGACAGCTAGTATCTAACATAGACCTATCTCTCTGGAGTCTGTCAGACAGCTAGTATCTAACATAGACCTATCTCTCTGGAGTCTGTCAGACAGCTAGTATCTACCATAGACCTATCTCTCTAGAGTCTGTCAGACAGCTAGTATCTAACATAGACCTATCTCTCTGGAGTCTGTCAGACAGCTAGTATCTAACATAGACCTATCTCTCTGGAGTCTGTCAGACAGCTAGTATCTACCATAGACCTATCTCTCTAGAGTCTGTCAGACAGCTAGTATCTAACATAGACCTATCTCTCTGGAGTCTGTCAGACAGCTAGTATCTACCATAGACCTATCTCTCTGGAGTCTGTTAGACAGCTAGTATCTAACATAGACCTATCTCTCTGGAGTCTGTCAGACAGCTAGTATCTACCATAGACCTATCTCTCTAGAGTCTGTCAGACAGCTAGTATCTAACATAGACCTATCTCTCTGGAGTCTGTCAGACAGCTAGTATCTAACATAGACCTATCTCTCTGGAGTCTGTCAGACAGCTAGTATCTAACATCTATCTCTCTGGAGTCTGTCAGACAGCTAGTATCTAACATAGACCTATCTCTCTGGAGTCTGTCAGACAGCTAGTATCTACCATAGACCTATCTCTCTAGAGTCTGTCAGACAGCTAGTATCTAACATAGACCTATCTCTCTGGAGTCTGTCAGACAGCTAGTATCTAACATAGACCTATCTCTCTGGAGTCTGTCAGACAGCTAGTATCTACCATAGACCTATCTCTCTAGAGTCTGTCAGACAGCTAGTATCTAACATAGACCTATCTCTCTGGAGTCTGTCAGACAGCTAGTATCTACCATAGACCTATCTCTCTGGAGTCTGTTAGACAGCTAGTATCTAACATAGACCTATCTCTCTAGAGTCTGTCAGACAGCTAGTATCTAACATAGACCTATCTCTCTGGAGTCTGTCAGACAGCTAGTATCTACCATAGACCTATCTCTCTGGAGTCTGTTAGACAGCTAGTATCTAACATAGACCTATCTCTCTGGAGTCTGTCAGACAGCTAGTATCTACCATAGACCTATCTCTCTAGAGTCTGTCAGACAGCTAGTATCTAACATAGACCTATCTCTCTGGAGTCTGTCAGACAGCTAGTATCTAACATAGACCTATCTCTCTGGAGTCTGTCAGACAGCTAGTATCTAACATCTATCTCTCTGGAGTCTGTCAGACAGCTAGTATCTAACATAGACCTATCTCTCTGGAGTCTGTCAGACAGCTAGTATCTAACATCTATCTCTCTGGAGTCTGTCAGACAGCTAGTATCTACCATAGACCTATCTCTCTGGAGTCTGTCAGACAGCTAGTATCTACCATAGACCTATCTCTCTGGAGTCTGTCAGACAGCTAGTATCTACCATAGACCTATCTCTCTAGAGTCTGTCAGACAGCTAGTATCTAACATAGACCTATCTCTCTGGAGTCTGTCAGACAGCTAGTATCTAACATAGACCTATCTCTCTGGAGTCTGTCAGACAGCTAGTATCTACCATAGACCTATCTCTCTGGAGTCTGTTAGACAGCTAGTATCTAACATAGACCTATCTCTCTGGAGTCTGTCAGACAGCTAGTATCTACCATAGACCTATCTCTCTAGAGTCTGTCAGACAGCTAGTATCTAACATAGACCTATCTCTCTGGAGTCTGTCAGACAGCTAGTATCTAACATAGACCTATCTCTCTGGAGTCTGTCAGACAGCTAGTATCTAACATCTATCTCTCTGGAGTCTGTCAGACAGCTAGTATCTAACATAGACCTATCTCTCTGGAGTCTGTCAGACAGCTAGTATCTAACATCTATCTCTCTGGAGTCTGTCAGACAGCTAGTATCTACCATAGACCTATCTCTCTGGAGTCTGTCAGACAGCTAGTATCTACCATAGACCTATCTCTCTGGAGTCTGTCAGACAGCTAGTATCTACCATAGACCTATCTCTCTAGAGTCTGTCAGACAGCTAGTATCTAACATAGACCTATCTCTCTGGAGTCTGTCAGACAGCTAGTATCTAACATCTATCTCTCTGGAGTCTGTCAGACAGCTAGTATCTAACATCTATCTCTCTGGAGTCTGTCAGACAGCTAGTATCTAACATCTATCTCTCTGGAGTCTGTCAGACAGCTAGTATCTAACATAGACCTATCTCTCTGGAGTCTGTCAGACAGCTAGTATCTAACATAGACCTATCTCTCTGGAGTCTGTTAGACAGCTAGTATCTAACATAGACCTATCTCTCTGGATACCCCCCAGACATCACACTGCAGCTCCACAACTCTCACCTCTTCGTTGGTGTAGTTGTGTAGCAGGGGTATACGTGACCCAACCATGCTGGTGGCGGTATGCGGACGCAGACAGACTGGGGTTCCGGAAGCCTCCTGCAGCTGTGGAAGATACTGGTCGTCCTGGGTTTCCTCCCTTGCCAGTGGATCCGGCAGCCTCCTGCAGCTGTGGAAGATACTGGTCGTCCTGGGTTTCCTCCCTTGCCAGTGGAATCCACCTTCCTACAGTGAAGTAGTTTTGTTGGGGATTGTGCACCCTCAGCTGCATTTTAAATAACTTCCTTTGCGCAGGTATCCACTTCTGACCTCGGTGAAGCCATCAACCTGAAACAACAATTAATTCACCTTTAACTCAGAAGTGGAAGTCATCATCGGATACGATGGACCACCGTAAAGTAACGTAAACGTTGTTGTCATGCTGTGTTGATACCATGTTGTGTTGCTACCATGTCATGTTGTAGTCATGTTGTGTTGTTGTCATGTTGTGTTGCTACCATGCTGTGTCATTGTCAAGCTGTGTTGTTGTCATGTTGTGTTGCTACCATGTTGTGGTCATGTTGTGTGGTCATGTTGTGTTGTTGTCATGTTGTGTTGCTACCATGTTATGTTGTGGTCATCTTGTGTTGTTGTCATGTTGTGTTGCTAACATGTGTTGTTGTCATGTTGTGTTGCTAACATGTGTTGTTGTCATGTTGTGTTGCTAACATGTGTTTTTGTCATGTTGTGTTGTTGTCATGTTGTGTTGTGTTGCTACCATGTTGTGTTGCTACTATGTTGTGTTGTTGTCATGTTGTGTTGCTACCATGTTGTGTTGTTGTCATGTTGTGTTGTTGTCATGTTGTGTTGTTGTCATGTTGTGTTGCTACTATGTTGTGTTGTTGTCATGTTGTGTTGTTGTCATGTTGTGTTGCTACCATGTTATGTTGTGGTCATCTTGTGTTGTTGTCATGTTGTGTTGCTAACATGTGTTGTTGTCATGTTGTGTTGCTAACATGTGTTTTTGTCATGTTGTGTTGTTGTCATGTTGTGTTGTGTTGCTACCATGTTGTGTTGCTACTATGTTGTGTTGTTGTCATGTTGTGTTGCTACCATGTTGTGTTGTTGTCATGTTGTGTTGCTACTATGTTGTGTTGTTGTCATGTTGTGTTGTTGTCATGTTGTGTTGTGTTGCTACCATGTTATGTTGTGGTCATCTTGTGTTGTTGTCATGTTGTGTTGCTAACATGTGTTGTTGTCATGTTGTGTTGCTAACATGTGTTTTTGTCATGTTGTGTTGTTGTCATGTTGTGTTGTGTTGCTACCATGTTGTGTTGCTACTATGTTGTGTTGTTGTCATGTTGTGTTGTTGTCATGTTGTGTTGCTACTATGTTGTGTTGTTGTCATGTTGTGTTGTTGTCATGTTGTGTTGTTGTCATGTTGTGTTGCTACTATGTTGTGTTGTTGTCATGTTGTGTTGTTGTCATGTTGTGTTGTTGTCATGTTGTGTTGTTGTCATGTTGTGTTGCTACTATGTTGTGTTGTTGTCATGTTGTGTTGCTACCATGTTGTGTTGTTGTCATGTTGTGTTGCTACTATGTTGTGTTGTTGTCATGTTGTGTTGCTACCATGTTGTGTTGCTACCATGTTGTGTTGCTACCATGTTGTGTTGCTACCATGTTGTGTTGCTACCATGTTGTGTTGCTACCATGTTGTGTTGTTGTCATGTTGTGTTGTGTTGCTACCATGTTGTGTTGTTGTCAAAAAAAATATAAAATATTCTGTTAGCAAAGGTCTTATGATTCTCCAACCTTTCATCAAGTGTACTATAGCTTACTTACATTACTGTAACAGCATTACAGATTGTTGTTTATTTATCCAGATTTGAAATGAATTCCAGTGTCCTTTTTGTTTCGTTTTTCAGAGTAGCACATTGTGAGATACTCTTTGTTAAGATGAACGCCAGTTTATGTTACAACACAAAAAATACTTCATTGATTTAAACAGGGATGTGCCATTTATTTTATTTTATAAACAACTATCAAAGACCTTACAACAGGCTTTTGGTAAAAGCGGGACGGGCCGTTGTTTAGGTCTGTCTGTTTGACTTCGACTTTTGAGTTTGAGAAATCCATAACACATAACATGTGTCATAAATAGAATACAGAACACTTGAAACATTACAGGACATTTTTCATGATGGAAACTGAAATATTAAAATGTGATTGTAAGAAAATAGAATTTTTGGGAAAACCATTTAAGAGTTAGAATTATTATACAGTCTGACAGCAGTTGGTAGAGTGGTGTTTCGCAGGCGGTCTGTGGAATGGACAGTCTGTGGAGAGGTTGAGGCGGTCTGTGGAATGGACAGTCTGTGGAGAGGTTGAGGCGGTCTGTGGAATGGACAGTCTGTGGAGAGGTTGAGGCGGTCTGTGGAATGGACAGTCTGTGGAGAAGGTGAGGCGGTCTGTGGAATGGACAGTCTATGGAGAGGTTGAGGCGGTCTGTGGAATGGACAGTCTGTGGAGAGGTTGAGGCGGTCTGTGGAATGGACAGTCTGTGGAGAGGTTGAGGTGGTCTGTGGAATGGACAGTCTGTGGAGAGGTTGAGGCGGTCTGTGGAATGGACAGTCTGTGGAGAAGGTGAGGCGGTCTGTGGAATGGACAGTCTATGGAGAGGTTGAGGCGGTCTGTGGAATGGACAGTCTGTGGAGAGGTTGAGGCGGTCTGTGGAATGGACAGTCTATGGAGAGGTTGAGGCTATGACCATAAGTACCTCCCCCTTCAATTAATAAAGTAGCAGGGGTCCAGCCAGCGAAACATTAGTCAGAGAGCAGCGGCGTTCAGACGATCTGTGGCGACAACCCAGGGATTTTACCGCAGCCTCTTCTCTTCAATCCCTCTGCCTTGCGTGGAAGCCAAGGTAACGCTTTAACAGTTTCACCGTTATTTTTGAAGGATTTTGGATGGTCTGACGCGCTTGTGTGGATATTTGTTGCGCTTTCAAATGTCATGATTTGTGTGTAATAAGCTGCGCCTGTCACATAAATGCATCAACAGTTGAATGTATCTGCTTTAACGACTCTGAATGAAAGTCAACAGTTGAATGTATCTGCTTTAACGACTCTGAATGAAAGTCAACAGTTGAATGTATCTGCTTTAACGACTCTGAATGAAAGTCTTACAAGGAGTTCGAAAACGTCTTGGCTAAATGCAAAACTTTAGATTTCTGAATTCAAATAACGCCTGTTACTTTTCCAGCCCGACAGTTGCCTACTCAGAAAAAAACTGTAATTTATGACCCTGTCCAAGCTTGATTGTAATGTGCAATAGATTAATACAAAATCAATGCTGTGAAAGCTGTTGCGCAACTACAATAGGTGACAATGCTGACTCCACTGTGTAACGTTGTTGCAAAATATGAAACTGATTGCAATTAATATCAAGAGTTTTGACCAGGATATGAATTGTTGGCTTTGGTGTATTGTAGGCCTTAGAGGTGCGCAGGTCAGCTGTTTGTTTCTCCCCTCAATTGCTAATAACCCATCAGTAACCGTCGGACTATATGTGATAAAGTGAAAATCTGAGGCCTGCACCCGACTCTAACCCGGCAATATAGAAAATGTGCTGTAGGCTACAGTCGAGACGGCAGAACGATGTTTTGACAGGGGGTGCATTATTTTTTTTGCCTGATTTAGATATGTTTCTGCTTATAATTTCCGACATTTTGGCAGGTTATTTGTTGCTTAACTTGTCTATAATTAGATACATGCAGCTTCTCTTCTGTCATTATACACTGAACAAAAATATAAAAGCAACAAGTAAAGTGTTGGTCCCATGTTTCATGAGCTGAAATAAAATATCCCAGAAATGTTCCATATGGGCACAAAGCATATTTCTCTCAGATGTTGTGAACAAATGTGTTTACATCCCTGTTAGTGAGCATTTCTCCTTTGCCAAGATAATCCATCCACCTGACAGGTGTGGCATATCAAGAAGTCATACGTTTTGAGGGAGTGTGCAATTGGCATGCTGACTGCAGGAATGTCCACCAGAGCTGTTGCCAGATAATTTAATGTTCATTTCTCTACCATAAGCCCCTGCCAAAATCATTTTAGAGAATTTGCCAATATGTCCAACTGGCCTCACAACCGCAGACCACATGTATTGTGTTGTGTGGGCGAGCGGTTTTCTAATGTCAACGTTGTGAACAGAGTGCCCCGTGGTGGTGAGGTTATGGTATGGGCTACGGACAATGAACACCATTTTATTTTATCAATGGCAATTTGAATGCACAGAGATACCGTGACAAGATCCTGAGGCCCATTGTCATGCCATTCATCCGCCGCCATCACCTCATGTTTCAGCATGATAATGTCGCAAAGATCTGTAAACAATTCCTGGAAGCTGAAAATGTCCCAGTTCTTCCATGGCCTACCTACTCACCAGACATGACTCCCATTGAGCTTGTTTGGGATGCTCTGAATCAATGTGTACACATCGATCCAGGCGAATACAGTATATTGATAAAAGTCACCTTGTCCTAGAGAGATTAACATGGTTATCAAAACGTCACGCCAGGGTAAGCCTACATGAAACACAGCCCTTATTAAAGTGTTTCTAAAATCCCCAATGGGAAAAATGAATGGTGGAAAAACGATTGGAACCATTTCCCTGTTTGACCGCTAGGTTTTATGGGTATAATGGCTCATACTGTCATCCTCTATCTATATAGTTGACATCGGTAAAGTTCTCTGTCATCTCTGCTACTTTCGTGGAGCAAAGACATTTAGGGATCGGGGAGATAATGCAATAACTCTTAAAAACTGGAAATATTTTAGGCGCACAATTTCCAAATGATGTCAGTTTGACCGGTTGTAAGGACATGGAAAGCTATGAAAACGACACAACATGTTTTTGATACGATTTCAGTTCGGCTTGGATGCATATTTTATGTGGTTTAAATACTATCAGCTTTTATGATGCCGATAAAGACAGATACAGTCCGTAAAGGTGCTAACTGAGCATTGGCATTCTCTCTCAAGATGCTGAAAGAAATAAATCATATTTCTCCACTCCTGTTCCCGTGTCAAAATGTTGCTTGTAATTTTGCTGGAAGAAGTGCTTAATTCTGCAGGACTTATTATTAAGGCTATGTGAGAGGTTATAGACCTACAGTCAGTGTCCAGATTTCAGTTTCCATTTAACCCATCTGAACAGTGCTGTTGATGTCCCCATCTGAACAGTTCTGTTGATGTCCCCATCTGAACAGTTCTGTTGATGTCCCCATCTGAACAGTGCTGTTGATGTCCCCATCTGAACAGTGCTGTTGATGTCCCCATCTGAACAGTTCTGTTGATGTCCCCATCTGAACAGTTCTGTTGATGTCCCCATCTGAACAGTGCTGTTGATGTCCCCATCTGAACAGTGCTGTTGATGTCCCCATCTGAACAGTGCTGTTGATGTCCCCATCTGAACAGTTCTGTTGATGTCCCCATCTGAACAGTGCTGTTGATGTCCCCATCTGAACAGTGCTGTTGATGTCCCCATCTGAACAGTGCTGTTGATGTCCCCATCTGAACAGTGCTGTTGATGTCCCCATCTGAACAGTGCTGTTGATGTCCCCATCTGAACAGTTCTGTTGATGTCCCCATCTGAACAGTGCTGTTGATGTCCCCATCTGAACAGTGCTGTTGATGTCCCCATCTGAACAGTGCTGTTGATGTCCCCATCTGAACAGTGCTGTTGATGTCCCCATCTGAACAGTTCTGTTGATGTCCCCATCTGAACAGTGCTGTTGATGTCCCCATCTGAACAGTGCTGTTGATGTCCCCATCTGAACAGTGCTGTTGATGTCCCCATTTGAACAGTTCTGTTGATTTCCCCATCTGAACAGTTCTGTTGATGTCCCCATCTGAACAGTGCTGTTGATGTCCCCATCTGAACAGTTCTGTTGATGTCCCCATCTGAACAGTGCTGTTGATGTCCCCATCTGAACAGTTCTGTTGATGTCCCCATCTGAACAGTTCTGTTGATGTCCCCATCTGAACAGTGCTGTTGATGTCCCCATCTGAACAGTGCTGTTGATGTCCCCATCTGAACAGTGCTGTTGATGTCCCCATCTGAACAGTGCTGTTGATGTCCCCATCTGAACAGTGCTGTTGATGTCCCCATCTGAACAGTGCTGTTGATGTCCCCATCTGAACAGTGCTGTTGATGCCCCATCTGAACAGTGCTGTTGATGTCCCCATCTGAACAGTTCTGTTGATGTCCCCATCTGAACAGTGCTGTTGATGTCCCCATCTGAACAGTGCTGTTGATGTCCCCATCTGAACAGTGCTGTTGATGTCCCCATCTGAACAGTTCTGTTGATGTCCCCATCTGAACAGTTCTGTTGATGTCCCCATCTGAACAGTGCTGTTGATGTCCCCATCTGAACAGTGCTGTTGATGTCCCCATCTGAACAGTGCTGTTGATGTCCCCATCTTGTGACTGTGGAATTTGTAGCGCTTCACAATCATCACACATGACATGGCGGCAGGTAGCTTAGTGGTTAAGAGCGTTGTGCCAGTAACCGAAAAGTCGCTGGTTCTAATCCCCGAGCCGACTAGGTGGAAAATCTGTCGACGTGCCCTTGAGCAAGGCACTTAACCCTAAATGCTCCTGTAAGTCTCTCTGGATAAGAGCGTCTGCTAAATGACAAAAATGTAAAAGGAATGCAAAAGCATTTGGTGATTGTCTGTTTGGCCCTAAAGCTCAGGCTAATGCCAGATAGCATAACATAAAGAAAAACCTAAATGTAGCCTATAGATATAAATTACACAATGATACATTTATGGATTTTTTAAAGGTATTGTTTTCTCTTTATTCAACCCGCCCGCCACACACCCGCCTTTCAGCCACACAATATTTAATGACCCTATCCGTGGGGACTGGGGGTTATGAGTCAACCCGTGCATCACTAGTTGGCCCAAATGCACCATTCATCTCCAGGTCATTCAAACTTGACATTATGTGTCTGGATCCAGAACCAGATAGAAGGTATGTCCCTTCCCTTGGCTCAGGCTGGCTGGACCAGGATGACATCAGAAATCAGCTGGACTGGGAGGAGAGGGGAAAAGATGGATGGAGGGAGAGGGAGGGAGGAAAGGAATCCCTGATGTCCTGTGTGTGCCAAGGAATTGCCTGTGACTTTCACTGGGGCTGCAGCCAGGGTTACTGAGTTTTTCATGAAATCATGATTCTAATGTATTCAGTATGAGTCTTGAGAGTGGTCTGGAGGAGGTCTGCAGTATGAGTCTTGAGAGTGGTCTGGAGGAGGTCTGCAGTATGAGTCTTGAGAGTGGTCTGGAGGAGGTCTGCAGTATGAGTCCTGAGAGTGGTCTGCAGGAGGTCTGCAGTATGGGTCTTCAAATCAAATCAAATCAAACTTTATTTGTCACATGCGTCGAATACAACAGCTGTAGACCTTACCGTGAAATGCTTCCTTACAAGCCCTTAACCAACAATGCAGTTCAAGAAAGAGTTAAGAAAATATTTACTAAATAAACGAAAGTAAAAAATAATAAAAAGTAACACAATAAAATAACAATAATGAGGCTATATACAGGGGGTACCGGTACCGAGTCAATGTGCGGGGTTACTAGTTAGTCGAGGTAATATGTGTATATATAGGTCTGGGTAGCTAATTAACAGCGAGTAGCAGCAGCGTAAAAACAAATATTGGGGGTCAATGTAAATAGTCCGGGTGGCCATTTGATTAATTGCTCAGCGGTCTTATGGCTTGGGGGTAGAAGCTGTTAAGGAGCCTTTTGGTCCTAGACTTGGCGCTCCGGTACCGCTTGCCATGCGGTAGCAGATAGAACAGTCTATGACTTGGGTGGCTGGAGTCTTTGACAATTTCTTGGGCTTTCTTTTGACACCGCCTAGTATAGGTCCTGGATGGCAGGAAGCTTGGGGACCCATGCCAAATCTTGTCAGTCTCCTGAGGGGGAAAAGGCGTTGTCGTGCCCTCTTGACGACTGTCTTGGTGTGTTTGGACCATTATAGTTTGTTGGTGATGTGGACACCAAGGAACTTGAAACTCTCGACCCGCTCCACTACAGCCCCGTTGATGTGAATGGGGGCGTGGTCGGCCCACCTTTTCCTGTAGTCCACGATCGGCTCCTTTGTCTTGCTCATGTTGAGGGAGAGGTTGTTGTCATGGCACCACACGGCCAGGTCTCTCACCTCCTCTCTATAGGCTGTCTCATCGTTGTCGGTGATCAGGCCTGCCACTGCTGAGAGTGCTCTGGAAGGGAGTCTGCAGTATGAGTCCTGAGAGTGGTCTATATGGGTCTGCAGTATGAGTCCTGAGAGTGGTCTATATGGGTCTGCAGTATGAGTCCTGAGAGTGGTCTATATGGGTCTGCAGTATGAGTCCTGAGAGTGGTCTATATGGGTCTGCAGTATGAGTCCTGAGAGTGGTCTATATGGGTCTGCAGTATGAGTCCTGAGAGTGGTCTATATGGGTCTGCAGTATGAGTCCTGAGAGTGGTCTATATGGGTCTGCAGTATGAGTCCTGAGAGTGGTCTATATGGGTCTGCAGTATGAGTCCTGAGAGTGGTCTATATGGGTCTGCAGTATGAGTCCTGAGAGTGGTCTATATGGGTCTGCAGTATGAGTCCTGAGAGTGGTCTATATGGGTCTGCAGTATGAGTCCTGAGAGTGGTCTATATGGGTCTGCAGTATGAGTCCTGAGAGTGGTCTGGAGGGTAGATGGGTACTGTTTATACTCTATACCGGGGTATTTCAAAATACCGACAGTATGAATTTCAATACTGTTTACAAAAGTATATTTTGGGGGGTTGGGGGCACCCCCGCTTTGCGCCACTGCTTATAACTACAAGTTAGGTATAACCATAAGACTGCTTATAACTACAAGTTAGGTATAACCATAAGACTGCTTATAACTACAAGTTAGGTATAACCATAAGACTGCTTATAACTACAAGTTAGGTATAACCACAAGAAATACATCAGGGCTCTCTATCTAGCACAGGGCTCCGGCATTTGGTTTGCTAACTAGCTAGCTAAGTGGTTAGATGTTTGGTTTGCTAACTAGCTAGCTAAGTGGTTAGATGTTTGGTTTGCTATCTAGCTAGCTAAGTGGTTAGATGTTTGGTTTGCTAACTAGCTAGCTAAGTGGTTAGATGTTTGGTTTGCTAACTAGCTAGCTAAGTGGTTAGATGTTTGGTTTGCTAACTAGCTAGCTAAGTGGTTAGATGTTTGGTTTGCTAACTAGCTAGCTAAGTGGTTAGATGTCAAGATCATGCTTCTTGGTTACAGCAGAGACATTCTAGCCTGAGTACCAGTCTTCTGCTTACATTCCGCTCCCTGTGTTTCTCAATATGCATACTACCGTGCTCAACACTCTCATGCTCCGAGTGCATTCTCAAGGATGTTCTCTTGAGTACGTTCTTGTGAGGACGAGAGTGTGGAGAACACGTTAAATATTACATTTTGAGAAGCACTCCCCCCTACTGTATTACCTCATGCTCCTCCCCATTCACTGAACCTTCTTCCAGCCAGGACCATGGCAACAATAGAGACTAAATAATATATACACAAAGCAAACATTTTACTTCATAACTATCAGCTAGATATAATGTAGCTAACCAGACAGCTAGCTATAATGTAGCTAACCAGATAGTTTAAAAGGCAAAAATGACCTAAAAGTAATGTTATGCAAGGTAGATGTAAATTATTCGTGGATAGCTAGCCAGCTAACAATTCTTCATGGCTATCTGGCTAGCTAGCAGTAGTAGTTAGCTAACAGTAGTAGTTAGCTAACAGTAGTAGTTAGCTAGCAGTAGTAGTTAGCTAGCAGTAGTAGTTAGCTAACAGTAGTAGTTAGCTAGCAGTAGTAGCTAGCTAACAGTAGTAGCTAGCCAGTTAGCCCTATTGACTTACTATGGGCTTGCGAGCTACACACACTACAGTGGGTAAACATGCCAAAATTAACACAGCATGTATTTATTAACATGTGAAGATAAAATATTGTAGTCAGGCAACATATGAGATGTGAAAAGGCAACATTTCATTCTGAAGTCGGAGTGTATTTTCTGTTGACTCAGCTCAAATAATGGCCGTCATCGATTTCAAGAAATGTTGCGTCATTTTTCTGTAAATACTTTCCATTGAAGCTTGCGTCGATGCATGCTTCAAAATATGTACAAACAGAGTATGCATTCGAGAAGTGCCCTCCGTGCTCTGTTTCACATACTTTGATTTGGACTCATACTCTGACCCTTCCGTGCTCGGAGCACGGTAGTAGGCATTTTGAGAAACACCCCTTGTGTTGTGTTGTGTTGTGTTGTGTTGTGTTGTGTTGTGTTGTTGTGTTGTGTTGTGTTGTGTTGTGTTGTGGTGTGGTGTTGTGTTGTGTTGTGTTGTGTTGTGTTGTGTTGTGTTGTGTTGTGTTGTGTTGTGTGGTGTGGTGTGGTGTGGTGTGGTGTGGTGTGGTGTGGTGTGGTGTGGTGTGGTGTGGTGTGGTGTTGTGTTGTGTTGTAAAATGTGCTACCAAGAAAGCATAACGTGAAAATGAAACGTTGCCCCTAAAATAAATGAAATTATGAAAATATGAAAATAATATGTTGAGGTACAGTGAGGGAAAAAAGTATTTGATCCCCTGCTGATTTTGTACGTTTGCCCACTGACAAAGAAATGATCAGTCTATACTTTTAATGGTAGGTTTATTTGAACAGTGAGAGACAGAATAACAACAAAAAAATCCAGAAAAATGCATGTCAAAAATGTTATGAATTGATTTGCATTTTAATGAGGGAAATAAGTATTTGACCCCCTCTCAATCAGAAAGATTTCTGGGAACAAGCTGAGATTAGGAGAACTCCCTTTTAAGAGTGTGCTCCTAATCTCAGCTCGTTACCTGTATAAAAGACACCTGTCCACAGAAGCAATCAATCAATCAGATTCCAAACTCTCCACCATGGCCAAGACCAAAGAGCTCTCCAAGGATGTCAGGGACAAGATTGTAGACCTACACAAGGCTGGAATGGGCTACAAGACCATCGCCAAGCAGCTTGGTGAGAAGGTGACAACAGTTGGTGCGATTATTCGCAAATGGAAGAAACCCAAAATAACTGTAAATCTCCCTTGGCCTGTGGCTCCAGGCAAGATCTCACCTCGTGGAGTTGCAATGATCATGAGAACGGTGAGGAATCAGCCCATAACTACATGGGAGGATCTTGTCAATGATCTCAAGGCAGCTGGGACCATAGTCACCAAGAAAACAATTGGTAACACACTATGCCGTGAAGGACTGAAATCCTGCAGCGCCCGCAAGGTCCCCTTGCTCAAGAAAGCACATATACAGGCCCGTCTGAAGTTTGCCAATGAACATCTGAATGATTCAGAGGAGAACTGGGTGACAGTGTTGTGGTCAGATGAGACCAAAATCGAGCTCTTTGGCATCAACTCAACTCGCCGTGTTTGGAGGAGGAGGAATGCTGCCTATGACCCCAAGAACACCATCCCCACCGTCAAACATGGAGGTGGAAACATTATGCTTTGGGGGTGTTTTTCTGCTAAGGGGACAGGACAACTTCACCGCATCAAAGGGACGATGGACGGGGCCATGTACCGTCAAATCTTGGGTGAGAACGTCCTTCCCTCAGCCAGGGCATTGAAAATGGGTCGTGGATGGGTATTCCAGCATGACAATGACCCAAAACATACGGCCAAGGCAACAAAGGAGTGGCTCAAGAAGAAGCACATTAAGGTCCTGGAGTGGCCTAGCCAGTCTCCAGACCTTAATCCCATAGAAAATCTGTGGAGGGAGCTGAAGGTTTGAGTTGCCAAACGTCAGCCTCGAAACCTTAATGACTTGGAGAAGATCTGCAAGGAGGAGTGGGACAGAATCCCTCCTGAGATGTGTGCAAACCTGGTGGCCAACTACAAGAAACGTCTGACCTCTGTGATTGCCAACAAGGGTTTTGCCAACAAATACTAAGTCACGTTTTGCAGAGGGGTCAAATACTTACAGTGGGGAAAAAAAGTATTTAGTCAA
Source organism: Coregonus clupeaformis (assembly GCF_020615455.1). Lineage (NCBI taxonomy): Eukaryota > Metazoa > Chordata > Actinopteri > Salmoniformes > Salmonidae > Coregonus > Coregonus clupeaformis. The sequence goes on from NC_059203.1 coordinate 4,817,962, forward strand.
ATCAAATCAAATCAAATTTTATTGGTCACATGCGCCGAATACAACAGGTGCAGACATTACAGTGAAATGTTTACTTACAGCCCTTAACCAACAGTGCATTTATTTTTAACAAAAAAAAGTAAAAATAAAACAACAACAAAAAAAGTGTTGAGAAAAAAAGAGCAGAAGTAAAATAAAATAACAGTAGGGAGGCTATACAGTGGGGAAAAAAAGTATTTAGTCAGCCACCAATTGTGCAAGTTCTCCCACTTAAAAAGATGAGAGAGGCCTGTAATTTTCATCATAGGTACACGTCAACTATGACAGACAAATTGAGATTTTTTTTTACAGAAAATCACATTGTAGGATTTTTTATGAATTTATTTGCAAATTATGGTGGAAAATAAGTATTTGGTCACCTACAAACAAGCAAGATTTCTGGCTCTCACAGACCTGTAACTTCTTCTTTAAGAGGCTCCTCTGTCCTCCACTCGTTACCTGTATTAATGGCACTTGTTTGAACTTGTTATCAGTATAAAAGACACCTGTCCACAACCTCAAACAGTCACACTCCAAACTCCACTATGGCCAAGACCAAAGAGCTGTCAAAGGACACCAGAAACAAAATTGTAGACCTGCACCAGGCTGGGAAGACTGAATCTGCAATAGGTAAGCAGCTTGGTTTGAAGAAATCAACTGTGGGAGCAATTATTAGCAAATGGAAGACATACAAGACCACTGATAATCTCCCTCGATCTGGGGCTCCACGCAAGATCTCACCCCGTGGGGTCAAAATGATCACAAGAACGGTGAGCAAAAATCCCAGAACCACACGGGGGAACCTAGTGAATGACCTGCAGAGAGCTGGGACCAAAGTAACAAAGCCTACCATCAGTAACACACTACGCCGCCAGGGACTCAAATCCTGCAGTGCCAGACGTGTCCCCCTGCTTAAGCCAGTACATGTCCAGGCCCGTCTGAAGTTTGCTAGAGTGCATTTGGATGATCCAGAAGAGGATTGGGAGAATGTCATATGGTCAGATGAAACCAAAAGATAACTTTTTTGGTAAAAACTCAACTCGTCGTGTTTGGAGGACAAAGAATGCTGAGTTGCATCCAAAGAACACCATACCTACTGTGAAGCATGGGGGTGGAAACATCATGCTTTGGGGCTGTTTTTCTGCAAAGGGACCAGGACGACTGATCCGTGTAAAGGAAAGAATGAATGGGGCCATGTATCGTGAGATTTTGAGTGAAAACCTCCTTCCATCAGCAAGGGCATTGAAGATGAAACATGGCTGGGTCTTTCAGCATGACAATGATCCCAAACACACCGCCCGGGCAATGAAGGAGTGGCTTCGTAAGAAGCATGTCAAGGTCCTGGAGTGGCCTAGCCAGTCTCCAGATCTCAACCCCATAGAACATCTTTGGAGGGAGTTGAAAGTCCGTGTTGCCCAGCGACAGCCCCAAAACATCACTGCTCTAGAGGAGATCTACATGGAGGAATGGGCCAAAATACCAGCAACAGTGTGTGAAAACTTACAGAAAACGTTTGACCTGTGTCATTGCCAACAAAGGGTATATAACAAAGTATTGAGAAACTTTTGTTATTACCAAATACTTATTTTCCACCATAATTTGCAAATAAATTCATAAAAAATCCTACAATGTGATTTTCTGGATAATTTTTTCTCATTATATCTGTCATAGTTGACGTGTACCTATGATGAAAATTACAGGCCTCTCTCATCTTTTTAAGTGGGAGAACTTGCACAATTGGTGGCTGACCCTCAGGGGTGCGTGCTCAGTCCCCTCCTGTACTCTCTGTTCACCCATGACTGCATGGCCAGGCACGACTCCAACACCATCATTAAGTTTGCCGACGACACAACAGTGGTAGGCCTGATCACCGACAACGATGAGACAGCCTATAGGGAGGAGGTCAGAGACCTGGCCGTGTGGTGCCAGGACAACAACCTCTCCCTCAACGTGACCAAGACAAAGGAGATGATTGTGGACTACAGGAAAAAAAAGAGGGCTGAGCACGCCCCCATTCTCATTGACGGGGCTGTAGTGGAACAGGTTGAGAGCTTCAAGTTCCTTGGTGTCCACATCACCAACGAACTATCATGGTCCAAACGCATGTTTTTGCTAAATGGTAAGAGGGATGTTCTTGCCAAACAAGTTTTGGTGGTAATATAGTAATTGAATAGTTCAGAGACATCCTCTTCACTTAGACCTTGACCTTTTCTGTTGGTTTAATGACTTTGCATCTGGATTCCGTTGGAGTTTCCTTTTTGTTGGCTTTTTGAGTCTTTTTTCCTTTGGATTACAAACATTACTTTGGACTTGGATTTGGACTTCCATTCCAGGACTGAAATACTCAACCAGAGGTTCTGGTAGGACTAAGGTTTGCAAATTGTGATGTTGGCTCTGACAGGGACTTCATTTCTTGTTAATTATTGAATTATTATTTTGTTGTTTATGCTGAGCCCCATATGATTTTTCCTATCAATACACCACTGAACACGTTTCCCAAATCTTCTTTTAGATTTCACGGCTGGTCCCTTTGTGACCAGACAAAGCCTTTAACAGCGACTTTAGATGCGCTGTATGTGGGAGATACTCAGGATGAAGAAGAGAGTACTGATGAATGACCTCCTTGGCCAGGCTGAGGCAGCCTCAGGCCCCCAGGCAACCTCTCCATCATGATGAGTATGATGATGATGATGGTGATGCGTACAATCGTGTAGCTTCACGCTTAAAGGCTGTGGAAAGAGATATTCAGGCTGTAAGGCAAGAAGATGTTGTCCAGTACTATATTGACTGTAAATGCCAACGCTTGCAAAATGCCTTTTATGGTGCTATGACAGAAATCAGGCAGTCAATGGTTGATTGTTTGGCGCGGAGAGACAGACAGTTGGACAATTCAAGGACCTTACTAGGAAAGTGAGCACCCCCATGCGTCATTTTCTCAGTGTCTGTAGCAAGAAGAGATGCCGGGTTGGTACAGAGAAGAGATGCCGGGTTGGTACAGAGGAGAGATGCCGGGTTGGTACAGAGGAGAGAATACAACTGGAAACCCGGGAAGAGAATGGCATTGCTGTTCACAGATACAAACTACCAGTGAAGGTCCAGTTTCCCAGCTTTGGAAGACTGGAGGATGATGAAGATCCTTTGACCTATCTGGAGAAATATGAAGAATTTCTGGCTCTTCATCCTTTAACACATGAGGAGGTGTTGGCAACTATAAATACTGTTCTACAGGGCACAACCAAAGACTGGTGGCAAGTTGAACGGTCACAGGTTGATACCTGAGGGAAGTTCAAGACTCCTCTGGTCATTTCTCTGAAGACTATGAAGCCGAGGGGGAGAAGAAGCTTTGAGACAGGATTCAAGGTCAAAAAGAGAGCATCCCAGACTTCGCTTTCCAGTACAGAGCTCTGTGTATGCGCTAGAAGCCTGGTCACTCTGAAAAGGAAATGGTCAATCTAATACTCATAAATTGTAACCCGATATTGGCCAGCAGGCTGAGGACAGCCCACACAGTTGACAAGCTGGTGCGGATTGGGACCCTCATAGAAGCTGACTGGTCAGGTCAGACCACTTACTGGAACCGGGTGATTGCAAAGAGCAGTTCAAAACCCAGAGATCCAGCAAGGACCAGGAGAAGTGGCCACCAGATGGAGGCAAAGAAGTTAGATCCACAGTCCATCTGAATGCAGTTTTGCCTGAATGCTCTAGTAACCAGGGAAGATCGTGATGGCTCTAGTAACCAGGGAAGATCGTGATGGCTCTAGTAACCAGGGAAGATCGTGATGGCTCTAGTAACCAGGGAAGAGCGTGATGGCTCTAGTAACCAGGGAAGATTGTGATGGTATGTAGGAGTCCAGCAGGTTAATATGAATGAACTGTATTACAATCATGTTGGTAAGATTGACTTGAGTGAAATATTGTTATGTTTTGGTATTTATCAGGCAACATCAGTCTACAGCCATCTTAGTGCAGAACAACATTGCCTGGACACTTGTGATGAGACCCCAAATAATACAAGAAGATATGGCCAAATAGTAGCTAATATCAACGAAAAATTGAAATCACTTGCAGACCACTTGAGCAACGAGGCAAGGATCTGTAGCCATGAAATGCTTTGAAAGGCTGGTGATGGCTCACATCAACACCATCATCCCAGACACCCTGGAAACACTCCAATTCGTATACTGTCCCTACAGATCCACAGATAACGCAATCTCTATTGCACTCCACACTGCCCTTCCCCACCTGGACAAAAGGAACACCTAAGTGAGAATGCGGTTCATTGACTACAGCTCAGCGTTCAACACCATAGTGCCTTACAAGCTCATCACTAAACTAAGGACCATGGGATTAAACACCTCCCTCTGCAACTGGATCCTGGACTTCCTGACGGCCCACTCCCAGGTGGTGAGGGTAGGGAACAACACATCCGCCACGCTGAACCTCAACACGGGGGCCCCTCAGGGGTGCATGCTCAGTCCCCTCCTGTACTCCCTGTTTACTCATGACTGCGTGGCCAAGCAGGACTCCAACACCATCATTAAGTTTGCAGACGACAAGAGGATGGTAGGCCTGATCACCGACAATGATGAGACAGCCTAAAGGGTGGAGGTCAGAGACCTGGCAGTGTGGTGCCAGGACAACAACCTCTCCCTCAACAAAGGAGCTAATTGTGGACTACAGGGAATGGAGGGCCGACCACGCCCCCATTCACATCGACAGGGAGGTAGTGGAGTGGGTAGAGAGTTTCAAGTTCCTCGGTGTCCACATCACTAAGGACCTATCATGGTCCAAACACACCAACACCGTCGTGAAGAGCCGTCGTGAAGAGGGCACAACAATGCCTCTTACCCCTCAGGAGGCTGAAAAGATTTGGTATGGGCCCTCAGCTCCTCAATGTTCTACAGCTGCACCATCGAGATCATCTTGACTGGCTCCATCACCGCTTGGTATGGTAACTGCTCGGCATCGGACCGCAAGGCGCTACAAAAGGTCGTGCGTACGGCCCAGTACATCACTGGGGCCGAACTCTCTGCCATCCAGGTCCTCTTTACCAGGCGGTGTCAGAGGAAGGCCCTAAAAATGGTCAAACTCCAGCCACCCAAGTCATAGACTGTTCTCTCTGCTACCGCACGACAAGCGGTACCGGAGCACCAAGTCTGGGACCAAAAGGCTCCTTAACAGCTTCTACCCCCAAGCCATAAGACTGCTGAATAGTTAATCAAATGGCTACCCTACACAATACCCCATAATGTCAAAGCAAAAACTGGTTTTTAGAAATGTTTACAATTGATTAAAAATATAAAATAATTACTACTGACACTGCTGCTACTCTGTTTATTATCTATCCTGATTGACTAGTCACTTTTAGCCCTACCTACATGTACATATTACCTCAACTACCAACACTGCTGCTACTCTGTTTATTATCTATCCTGATTGACTAGTCACTTTTACCCCTACCTACATGTACATATTACCTCAACTACCAACACTGCTGCTACTCTGTTTATTATCTATCCTGATTGACTAGTCACTTTTACCCCTACCTACATGTACATATTACCTCAACTACCAACACTGCTGCTACTCTGTTTATTATCTATCCTGATTGACTAGTCACTTTTACCCCTACTTACATGTACATATTACCTCAACTACCAACACTGCTGCTACTCTATTTATTATCTATCCTGATTGACTAGTCACTTTTACCCCTACCTACATGTACATATTACCTCAACTACCAACACTGCTGCTACTCTGTTTATTATCTATCCTGATTGACTAGTCACTTTTACCCCTACCTACATGTACATATTACCTCAACTACCAACACTGCTGCTACTCTGTTTATTATCTATCCTGATTGACTAGTCACTTTTACCCCTACCTACATGTACATATTACCTCCACTACCAACACTGCTGGTACTCTGTTTATTATCTATCCTGATTGGCTAGTCACTTTTACCCCTACCTACATGTACATATTACCTCAACTACCAACACTGCTGCTACTCTGTTTATTATCTATCCTGATTGGCTAGTCACTTTTACCCCTGTACATACTGTATTACCTCAATTACATGGTACCCCTGCTCATTGATTCAGTGCTGCTACTCCTTGTATATAGCCTCATTACTACCTGGTACCCCTGAAGCTACGTAACCACCTCTAACTATCTAAATGACCTAATGTCCTACTCATACTGCTCAGCCGTAGCTGAACATCTGCTGCATCCCCAGTGAGACCTGGTAATCACCCTAGACCTACGATATAGTCTACCTGCATCCCCAGTGTGACCTGGTAATCACCCTAGACCTACGCTATAGTCTACCTGCATCCCCAGTGAGACCTGGTAATCACCCTAGACCTACGCTATAGTCTACCTGCATCCCCAGTGAGACCTGGTAATCACCCTAGACCTACGCTATAGTCTACCTGCATCCCCAGTGAGACCTGGTAATCACCCTAGACCTACGCTATAGTCTACCTGCATCCCCAGTGAGACCAGGTAATCACCCTAGACCTACGCTATAGTCTACCTGCATCCCCAGTGAGACCTGGTAATCACCCTAGACCTACGATATAGTCTACCTGAGCTGAAGGCTAATGTCTAACGGTATATGTCGGTAAGCCATGAGAGAATAAATGCAACCGTGTTAGTCCAATGTTTCATGAGCTGAAAAAAAGATCCCAAACATTTTCCAATCGCACAAAAAGCTTATTTATCTCAAATGTGTTTACATCCCTGTTAGTGAGCATTTCTCCTTTGCCAAGATAATCCATCCACTCGACAGGTGTGGCATATCAAGAAGCTGATTAAACAGCATGATCATTACACAGGTGCACCTTGTGCTGGGGACAATAAAAGGCCACGTTAAAAATGTGCCACAGATGTCACAAGTTTTGAGGGAGCTTGCAATTGGCATGCTGACTGCGGGAATGTCCACCAGAGCTGTTGCCAGATAATTTAATGTTAATTGATCTACCATTAGCCATCTCCAACCTCATTTTAGAGAATTTAGCAGTACATCCAACCGGCCTCACAACCGCAGACCACGTGTAACACATCTGGCTTCTTCACCTGCGGGATCGTCTGAGACCAGCCACCCGGACAGTGGATGAAACTGTGGGTTTGCACATCTGAAGTATCTCTGCACAAACTGTCAGAAACCGTCTCAGGGAAGCTCATCTGCGTGCTCGTCATCGTCACCAGGGTCTTGACCTGACTGCAGTTCGGCGTCGTAACCAACTTCAGTGGGAAAATGCTCACCTTCAATGGCCACTGGCACGCTGGAGAAGTGTGCTCTTCATGAATTAATACCGGTTTCAACTGTACCGGGCAGACAGTGTGTATGGCGTTGTGTGGGCGAGCGGTTTGCTGATGTCAACATTGTGAACAGAGTACCCCATAGTGGGGTTATGGTATGGGCAGGCATAAGCTACGGACAACGAACACAATTGCATTTTATCGATGGTAATTTGAATACACAGAGACACAGTGTCTGATCCACCTTTTTTTTAAAGGTATCTGTGACCAGATGCATATCTATATTCCCAGTCATGTGAAATCCATAGATTAGGGCCTAATGAATTTATTTCAATTGATTGATTTCCTTATATGAACTGTAACTCAGTAAAATCTTTGAAATTGTTACATGTTGCATGTATTTTTTTGTTCAGTCTCCATGGTGATGTTGGCCTCACAGATGAATATCACTCTATGAAGGGAGCCTTCATGTCTGACGGTCTCCTGGCAACTATACAGCTGCAGTGATGTCATGCTACTGGGGGAAGCATACCTGGGTTCAAATAATATTTGACATTTTAAATAGCGCTTGATTGAGTTTACCTGGCTTGATGGACCAATAGAAAAGTTCTGAAACTGTAAACCCTGCCCACATCTGGCACACCATGCAGTCTAGAGGAAACGCTCAAAGTATTTGAAAGATGTTGAATAGTATTTGAACACAGGCCTGGGGGAAAGAAGGGTTTAAAAATGTCTCTGCACCAGCAGTAATAAAATACATCAAATCAAATCAAATTGTATTGGCCACATGCGCCGAATACAACAGTTGTAGACATTACCGTGACTTACAGCCCTTAACCAACAGTGCATTTATTTTTAAATAAAAAAGTAAAATAAAACAACAACAATAAAAAAGTGTTGAGATAAAAAGAGCAGAAGTAAAATAAAATAACAGTAGGGAGGCTATATATACAGGGGGGTACCGGTGCAGAGTCAATGTGCGGGGGCACCGGCTAGTTGAGGTAGTTGAAGTAATATGTACATGTGGGTAGAGTTAAAGTGACTATGCATAAATAATTAACAGAGTAGCAGCATCCCAGGTGTTGCCAGCACAGGTGATGCCTGGTATAGAGGTCCTGGATGGCAGGAAACTTGGCCCCAGTGATGTACTGGGCCATACGCACTACCCTCTGTAGTGCCTTGCTGTCGGAGGTCGAGCAGTTGCCAAACCAGGCGGTGATGCAACCAGTCAGGAACAGAGCTCAACTATGGATCCAGATGTTTGTGTAACTCTCTCTCTCTCTCTCTCTCTCTCTCTCTCTCTCTCTCTCTCTCTCTCTCTCTCTCTCTCTCTCTCTCTCTCTCTGTGTCTCTCTCTCTCTCTCTCTCTCTCTCTCTCTCTCTCTCTCTCTCTCTCTCTCTCTCTCTCTCTCTCTCTCTCTCTCTCTCTCTCTCTCTCTCTCTCTCTCTCTCTCTCTCTCTCTCTCTCTCTCTCTCACTCTGTAGCGTGGTGGTGATTCCTGAGAACAGAGAGTGTGTGTCTGAATCGTTGAGGAGGACCCAAAACCGAAGCTCAAAACATAGTGAAAAACGTCTTCAACCTCATAGCTTTCTATCCATCTGGTGTCATCATGGCTGGTCCCCCAGCTGTTGAACAGGTTGCCCTTGTCCTCCTCCTGCTAAGTGTGAGTGGTAGCCTGGGCCAGAAGGATTGTACAGGTGTAGCCTGCCCTGATCTGACTAACTGTATTGAGGAGCGGCTGGAAGCTGAGTCTTGCTGTACTATCTGCGTTCAGACTGGGTGTATCTGCGAGGGCTACCAGTACTACGACTGTGTCCATGCCGGCTTTGAGAATGGTCATGTTCCCGAGGGGCAGTCGTACTTCGTGGACTTCGGGAGTACGGAGTGTTCGTGTCCGGAAGGCGGCGGACGGATCGGCTGTCACTTCATGCCCTGTCCTGAGGTCCCTGCTAACTGCATCGAGGTGTCTGAGCCGGCTGACGGCTGTGTCACCTGCGAACGTATCGGCTGTGTCCATGACAACCAGAAGTACGAGGCCGGACACTCCTTTCACCTGGAGGCCTGTGAGGTCAGTCTGTTCTCTCTACCTTAACCCGTGTCTGTCGGTTATCACCTTAACCTGTACCACTGTCCCTTTTTACCTGTGAAGTCTGTCTGCTACCTGCCACCATCTGAAAACGAATTCTAGCACGCTGCCTGTCTTCAGCTGCCATTCCAGAGGTTGTGTGGTGAACCACAGTTCAGATCTCAAACCAACTTTTTGGTCAATAGATTCTCAATGTGTTCCCAGCAAAACAAAATTGGTTCTGTGAAAGTTCCCAGAACATTTGTTAGGTCGTGGCAAATGTTCTCAGAACACAAAAACGGTCGAATGGTGCTGATGATTCTAGAATGTTTGTATAAAACATTCCTAGAACACATTTAATCTGTTATATAAAAGATTCCAAGAATGTTTAATTAGGTTGTGGGAACAGTCTAGAACACATTTTAAGAGCGAGGTTCTGAAAACACTGTCCAGTTGTGATGACATTCATACAATATTTAAGTTATGTTTTGAACAGGACATTACTATAATGTTATAAGAATGTTGACAGAACACCTTTTCTAAGTTCTTTTAAAGGTACCCAGAACATTTCATTAATTTTTGGGAGTTTTTTACAAGAACATTCTTGTGATATTCACGTAAATTGCACAGAACATTTTGACAATGTTTCACAACAATTGAGTCAGTTTTAATGACGTTCATGGTATATTTGTTTTAGGTTTAACATAACATTCCATTGATGTTCACCCAATTTTAGCTTGTCTTGGAGGTCCTCAGAACATTTTAAGAACATTAAAATATATATATATCTATATTTTAAGTTTTACCTAATATTACCACAACATTCTCAGATTGCAAATGTGTAGCTTCTTAAAACATTAGAAAGCAGATTGGAATACATGTTTCTCTCCAGATGTAATGGCAAGTCACATTTGAGGACTGTATTGTAGGTGATATAGATACACATGGCATTTTAATTTCATTCATAGGATATTTGAACAGATCTAATTTATTTATAAAGCCCTTTTTACATCAGCAGATGTCACAAAGTGCTATACAGAAACCCAGCCTAAAACCCCAAACAGCAAGCAATGCAGATGTAGAAGCATGGTGGCTAGGAGAAACTCCCTAGAAAGGCAGGAACCTAGGAAGAAACCTAGAGAGGAACCAGGCTCTGAGGAGTGGCCATTCCCCTTCTGGCTGTGCCGGGTGGAGATTATCTTCAAGATGTTCAAACGTTCATAGATGACCAGCAGGGTCAAATAATAATCCCAGTGGTTGTAGAGGGTGCAACAGGTCAGCACCTCAGGAGTAAATGTCATTTGGCTTTTCGAGACAGAGGTCGAGAGAGAGAGAGAGAGAGAGAGAGAGGTTGAGAGAGAGAGAGAGAGAGAGAGAGAGAGAGAGAGAGAGAGAGAGAGAGAGAGAGAGAGAGAGAGAGAGAGAGAGAGAGAGAGAGAGAGAGGTTGAGAGAGAGAGAGAGAGGTTGAGAGAGAGAGAGAGAGAGAGAGAGAGAGGGTGAGAGAGAGAGAGAGAGAGAGAGAGAGAGAGAGAGAGAGAGAGAGAGAGAGAGAGAGAGAGAGAGAGAGAGAGAGAGGAGAGAGGTAGAGAGAGAGAGAGGTAGAGAGAGAGAGGTAAGAGAGAGAGAGAGGTGAGAGAGAGAGAGAGAGAGAGAGAGAGAGAGAGAGAGAGAGAGAGAGAGAGAGAGAGAGAGAGAGAGAGAGGTAGAGAGAGAGAGAGAGACCCACAAAGAATTTGAAAATAAATCCAATTTTGATAAACTCCAATATCTATTGGGTGAAATACCACAGTGTGCCATCACAGCAGCAATATTTGTGACCTGTTGCCACAAGAAAAGGGCAACCAGTGAAGAACAAACACCATTGTAAATACAACCCATATTTATGTTTATTTATTTTCTCTTTTGTACTTTAACCTCTACGGGATCAGTGTCCCATATACGGGACGGTTGAGCTAACGTGCGCTAATGGGATTAGCATGATTGTTGTAAGTAACAGCAACCTTTCCAGGACATAGACATGTCTTATATGGGCAGAAAGCTTAAATTCCTGTTAATCTAACTGCACTGTCCAATTTACAGTAGCTATTACAGTGAAAAAATACCATGATATTGTTTGAGGAGAGTGCACAACAACAAAACACTTATCACGGCAACTGGTTTGATACATTCACCTCTGAAGGTAAATAATGTACTTACATTCAGTAATCTTGCTCTGATTTGTCATCCTTAGGGTCCCAGAGATAAAATGTAGCATAGTTTTGTTTGATAAAATCAATTTTTATATTCAAATGCAGGAACTGGGTTCTACAGTTTGAACCCCTGCTGTCTCTGGCTCCACACCCACCCCGCCCGGCCATCTAGATGTGTGAAAGTTAGTGTATAAGCTAATGATCCATCCTGTATGACATTCCTGGGAGTGTGTAAACTTACATTTTGTATTACCATATCATTTTTGTATGTTCTCTATAGTTATGTACTTGAAAATGTATCAATTGACCAATTCGGCACATTTGGGCAGACTTGATACAAAATAGTCCAGTATCAATCTGAAACTTTGCACACACACTGCTGCCATCTATTGGCCAAAATAAAATTGCGCCTAAACTGCAATATTATATTGTGGCCTGTCTCTTACATTTTACATTTTAGTCATTTAGCAGACGCTCTTATCCAGAGCGACTTACAGTTAGTGAGTGCATACATTTTTCATACTGGCCCCCCGTGGGAATCGAACCCACAACCCTGGTGTTGCAAGCGCCATGCTCTACCAACTGAGCTACAGGAGGGACTTGCATTTCAAAGATGATGGAACAAGAAAATTACAAGAAAATGAATAGAAAACACATGTTTTTTTTGTTTGTATAATCTTTTACCAGATCTAATGTGTTATATTCTCCTACATTAATTTCACATTTCCACAAACTTCAAAGTGTTTCCTTTCAAATAGTACCAAGAATATGCATGTCCTTGCTTCAGGTCCTGAGCTACAGGCAGTTAGATTTGGGGACGTCATTTTAGGAGGAAATTGAAAAGAAGGGTCTGATCCTTAAGAGGTTAACCATTTGCACATTGTTACAACACTGCATATAGACATAATATGACATGTGAAATGTCTTTATTCCTTTGGAACTTTAATGTTTACAGTAAAAGAAAAAAAGTTTATTTCACCTTTTTTTTTATCTTTTTCACTTGCTTTGGCGTAAACATATGTTTCCCATGCCAATAAAGCCCTTTGAATTGAATTGAAAGACATCGAGGTCGAGAGAGAGAGGTCGAGAGAGAGAGGTCGAGAGAGAGAGGTTGAGAGAGAGAGGTCGAGAGAGAGAGAGGTTGAGAGTGAGAGAGGTTGAGAGAGAGAGAGGTTGAGAGAGAGAGAGGTTGAGAGAGAGAGAGGTTGAGAGAGAGAGGTTGAGAGTGAGAGGTTGAGAGTGAGAGGTTGAGAGTGAGAGGTTGAGAGTGAGAGGTTGAGAGTGAGAGAGAGGTCGAGAGAGAGGTCGAGAGAGAGGTCGAGAGAGAGGTCGAGAGAGAGGTCGAGAGAGAGAGAGAAGTCGAGAGAGAGAGAGGTTGAGAGAGAGAGAGGTTGAGAGAGAGAGAGAGGTTGAGAGTGAGAGAGGTTGAGAGTGAGAGAGGTTGAGAGTGAGAGGTTGAGAGTGAGAGGTTGAGAGTGAGAGGTTGAGAGTGAGAGAGAGGTCGAGAGAGAGGTCGAGAGAGAGGTCGAGAGAGAGGTCGAGAGAGAGGTCGAGAGAGAGGTCGAGAGAGAGGTCGAGAGAGAGAGAGAGGGGTCGAGAGAGAGAGAGGTCGAGAGAGAGAGAGGTTGAGAGAGAGAGAGGTCGAGAGAGAGAGAGAGAGAGGTTGAGAGAGGTCGAGAGGTTGAGAGGTTGAGAGAGGATGAGAGAGAGGTTGGGAGAGAGAGAGGTCAAGAGAGAGAGAGGTCAAGAGAGAGAGAGGTCAAGAGAGCGAGAGAGAGAGGTCGAGAGAGCGAGAGAGAGAGAGAGAGAGAGAGAGCGCGAGAGAGAGGTCGAGAGAGAAAGAGAGGTTGTCACGCCCTGACTCAGGGGACTCTTATATGTTGAGTCAGGGTGGGAATATTCTATGTTGTGTTTTCTATGTTGCAGTCTAGGTGTTGTATTTCTATGGTTGGCCGGGTGTGATTCCCAATCAGAGACAGCTGTCGCTCGTTGTCTCTGATTGGGGATCATACTTGGGCAGCCCATTGGCGCTAGTTAGTATCATATTAGGGTTAGGGTTAGGCAGCCCATTGGCGCTAGTTAGTATCATATTAGGGTTAGGGTTAGGCAGCCTGTTGGCGCTAGTTAGTATCATATTAGGGTTAGGGTTAGGCAGCCTGTTGGCGCTAGTTAGTATCATATTAGGGTTAGGGTTAGGCAGCCCATTGGCGCTAGTTAATACAAATTGATGGAAAGTGGTGTTGGGGGGAAAACATACAACATTATAAAATCCATGTACACAAACAGTTAAAATTGGCAAAAAACACACATTTCTTTCCTCAGGGCCGGTCAAAAGTTTTAGAACACCTACTTGTTCAAGGGTTTTTCTTTATTTTTTTGACTATTTTCTACATTGTAGAATAATAGTGAAGACATCAAAACTAACACATATGGAATGATGTAGTAACCAAAAAAGTGTTAAACATATCAAAATATATCTTATATTTGAGATTCTTCAAATAGCTACCCTTTGCCTTGACGACAGCTTTGCACACTCTTGGCATTCTCTCAACCAGCTTCACCTGGAATGCTTTTCCAACAGTCTTGAAGGAGTTCCCACATATGCTGAGCACTTGTTTGCTGCTTTTCCTTCACTCTGCGGTCCGACTCATCCCAAACCATCTCAATTGGGTTGAGGTCGGGTGATTGTGGAGCCCAGGTCATCTGATGCAGCACTCCATTACTCTCCTTCTTGGTCAAATAGCTCTTACACAGCCTGGAGGTGTGTTGGGTCATTGTCCTGTTGAAAAACAAATGATAGTCCCACTAAGCCCAAACCAGATGGGATGGTGTATCGCTGCAGAATGCTGTGGTAGCCATGCTGGTTAAGTGTGCCTTGAATTCTAAATAAATCACAGACAGTGTCACCAGCAAAGCACCCCCACACCATAACACCTCCTCCTCCATGCTTTATGGTGGGAAATACACATGCGGAGATCCTCCGTTCACCCACACCGCGTCTCACAAAGACACGACGGTTGGAACCAAAAATATCCAATTTGGACTCCAGACCAAAGGACACATTTCCACCAGTCTAATGTCCATTGTGCGTGTTTCTTGGCCCAAGTAAGTCTGTTCTTCTTTTGGTGTCCTTTAGTAGTGGTTTCTTTGTAGCAATTCGACCATGAAGGCCTGATTCACACAATCTCCTCTGAACAGTTGATGTTGAGATGTGTCTGTTGAACTCTAAAGCATTTATTTGGGCTGCAATTTCTGAGTCTGGTAACTCTAATGAACATATCCTCTGCAGCAGAGGTAACTCTGGGTCTTCCTTTCCTGTGGCGGTCCTCATGAGAGCCAGTTTCATCATAGCGCTTGATGGTTTTTGCGACTGCACTTGAAGAAACTTTCAAAGTTCTTGAAATTTTCTGGATTGACTGACCTTCATTTCTTAAAGTAATGATGGACTGTCGTTTCTCTTTGCTTATTTGAGCTGTTCTTGCCATAATATGGACTTGGTCTTTTATCAAATAGGGCTATCTTCTGTATACCCCCCCTACCTTGTCACAACACAGCTGATTGGCTCAAACACATTAAGAAGGAAGGAAATTGCACAAATTAACTTTTAAGAAGGCACAACTGTTAATTGAAATGCATTCCAGGTGACTACCTCATGAAGCTGGTTTAGAGAATGCCAAGAGTGTGCAAAGCTGTCATCAAGGCAAAGGGTGGCTATTTGAAGAATCTCAAATATAATAAAATATATTTTGATTTGTTTAACACTTTTTTTGGTTACTACATGATTCCATATGTGTTATTTCATAGTTTTGATATCTTCACTGTTATTCTACAATATGGAAAATAGTCAAAATAAAGCAAAACCCTTGAATGAGTAGGTGTTCTCGACCGGTAGTGTATATATCAACGAATTGGCACTAGAAATGTCTGCAGTTTGCTGATGATCTGGTGCTTCTGTCCATAACCAAGGAGGGCCTACAGCAGCACCTAGATCTTCTGCACAGATTCTGTCAGACCTGGACCCTGACAGTGAATCTCAGTAAGACAAAAATAATGGTGTTCCAAAAAAGGTCCAGTTGCCAAGACAACAAATACCAATTCTATCTAGACACTGTTGCCCTAGAGCACACAAATAATTGCCCCTACCTCATCTAAGAGACAAGGCAAGAAGGGCCTTCTATGCCATCAAAATGAACATAAGGATCTTTCTAAAAATACATTAATCCGTTTTTGATCCCATTGGCCTTTATGTTTGTGAGGTCTGGGGTCCACTCACCCACCAAGAATTCACAAAATCGGACAAACACCCAATTGAGACGTCTCACAAAGACACAGCGAATGGAACCAAAAATCTCAAATTTGGACTCCAGACCACCCGGACAGCTGATGAAACTGAAGAATTTCTGTACAAACTGTCAGAAACCATCTCAGGGAAGCTCATAGTCCTCACCAGGGTCTTGAACTGACTGCAGTTTGGTGTCGTAACCGACTTCAGTGGGCAAATGCTCACTTTCAATGGCCACTGGCACCTTGGAGAAATGTGCTCTTCACGGATGAATGCCGGTTTCAACTGTATCAGGCAGGCGGCGTTGTGTGGCCGAGCGGTTTGCTGATGTCAGCGTTGTGAAGAGTGCCCCCATGGTGGCGGAGGGGTTATGGCATGGGCAGGCATAAGCTACGGACAACGAACACAATTGCATTTTATCGATGGCAATTTGACTGCATAGAGATACTGTGATGAGATCCTGAGGACCATTGTCGTGCCATTCATCCGCTGCCAGCACCTCATGTTTCAGCATGATAATGCACAGCCCCATGTCACAAGGATCTGTACACAATTCCTGGAAGCTGAAAATGTCCCAGTTCTTCCATGGCCTGCATACTCACCAGACATGTCACCCATTGAGCATGTTTGGGATGCTCTGGATCTACGTGCACGACAGCGTGTTCCAGTTCCTGACAATATCCAGAAACTTCGCACAGCCGTTGAAGAGGAGTGGGACAACATTCAACAGGCCACAGTCAACAGCCTGATCAACTCTATGCGAAGGAGAGGTGTCGCGCCGCATGAGGCAAATGGTGGTCACACCAGATACTGACTGGTTTTCTGATCCATGCCCATATCTTTTTTTTAAAGGTATATGTGACCAACAGATGCATATCTGTATTCCCAGTCATGTGAAATCCACAGTTTTGTGTGTATTGGGTATTTGTTGTGAAATTGTTAGATATTACTTGTTAGATATGTCACGATCGTCGTAGTAATGAGTAGACCAAGGCGCAGCGTGAGAAACAAACATGACTTTAATTAGTTAAAGTTTCTAAACAAAACAAAACACGACTCGTGAAGTCCACGGTGACAATGACCGAACACGGAACAAAAACCCACAAACACAAAGTGAAACACAGACAGTTAAATATGGCTCCCAATCAGAGACAACCAGCACACAGCTGACACTCGTTGCCTCTGATTGGGAGTCACTCAGTCAAACATAGAAAATGACGAACTAGAAACACCCAACATAGAAACAGAACACATAGAATGAACACACCCTGGCTCAACATAAAGAGTCCCAGAGCCAGGGTGTGACAGTACCCCCTAAAGGCGCGGACTGCGACCGCGCCTAAATACGAGCAAAACAGGGGAGGGCTGGGTGGGCATTCCTCCTCGGCGGCGGCTCCGGCTCCGGGCTTGCCCACCACCCTCCAACAAACCCCCCATAGCGCCCCTGGTCCGGTCTGGCCCCGCTGGCTGGAGCTGGACTGGACGTAGCAGGAGCGGTAGGCTTCAGCTCCTTAGTGGAGCAGTTGAGCGGTACCTGAATTGGCACCGATGACCCAGGCACGGGTTGTGCCAGACTGACGACTCGCACCTCTGGCTTGGTGCGTGGAGCAGCAACTGGCCGGACCGGGCTGACGATGCGCACCCCTGGCTTGGTGCGTGTAGCAGCAACGGGCCGGACCGGGCTGACGATACGCACCCCTGGCTTGGTGCGTGGAGCCGGAACGGGCCTCACCGGACTGACGACTCGCACCCCTGGCTTGGTGCGAGTGGCAGGAACGGGCTGGACCAGGCTGACGACTCGCACCCCTGGTTTGGTGCGAGTAGCAGGAACGGGCCTCACCGGACTGACGACTCGCACCCCTGGCTTGGTGCGAGTGGCAGGAACGGGCTGGACCAGACTGACGACTCGCACCCCTGGCTTGGTGCGAGTAGCAGGAACGGGCTGGACCAGGCTGACGACTCGCACCCCTGGCTTGGTGCGAGTGGCAGGAACAGGCCGGGCCGGGCTGGCGACGCGCACCGTAGGCTTGGTGCGTGGAGCAGGGACAGGCCGGACAGGGCTGGCGACGCACACCGTAGGCTTGGTGCGTGGAGCAGGAACAGGCCGGGCAGGGCTGGCGACGCACACCGTAGGCTTGGTGCGTGGAGCAGGGACAGGCCGGGCTGGGCTGGCGACGCACACCGTAGGCTTGGTGCGTGGAGCAGGGACAGGCCGGACAGGGCTGGCGACGCACACCGTAGGCTTGGTGCGTGGAGCAGGAACAGGCCGGGCAGGGCTGGCGACGCACACCGTAGGCTTGGTGCGTGGAGCAGGAACATGCCGGGCTGGGCTGGTGGCGTGCACCTTACACTTAGTGCGGGAAGCAGGAACGGGCCGGACCGGACTGGTGACGCACACCACTTGCTTGGTGTGAGGAGCGGGACTGGGTTTCGTCATAACCCCCCGCTCCCTCAGCTGCCTACCGAGTTCCTCTCGCCGTGCCTCCTTTCTCACCCTTTCCCTTATCGCCTCCAAATGCTCCATCCTCTGCAACACTACCTCCTGCTCCCTCGTCGCCCCTGCCGTGTGCCCCCCCCTAAAATTTATTTGGGGTTGCCTCTCGCCTGTCCGACGTTGACCCTGCTGACGCCGCTGCTCCTCTCTCCGTCGCCTCTCCACCGTCTCAATCCATGGCCGGCGATCCATCCCGGCCAGGATCTCCTCCCAGGTCCAGGACCCTTTCCCGTCTAATATCTCCTCCCATGACCAGGCTGCCTGCTCCTGGACACGCTGCTTGGTCCTGGTATGGTGGGTTTTTCTGTCACGATCGTCGTAGTAATGAGTAGACCAAGGCGCAGCGTGAGAAACAAACATGACTTTAATTAGTTAAAGTTTCTAAACAAAACAAAACACGACTCGTGAAGTCCACGGTGACAATGACCGAACACGGAACAAAAACCCACAAACACAAAGTGAAACACAGACAGTTAAATATGGCTCCCAATCAGAGACAACCAGCACACAGCTGACACTCGTTGCCTCTGATTGGGAGTCACTCAGTCAAACATAGAAAATGACGAACTAGAAACACCCAACATAGAAACAGAACACATAGAATGAACACACCCTGGCTCAACATAAAGAGTCCCAGAGCCAGGGTGTGACAGATATTACTGCACTGTCGGAGCTAGAAGCACAAGCATTTCGCTGCACCCGCTATAACATCTGCTAAACACGTGTATGTGACAAATAAAATGTGATTAGATTTTTCAACAAGACCTTAACTAGCTGAATCAGATATGCTAAATTAGGGTTGGACTGAAAACCTACAGGACAATAGACCTCCAGGAAGAGGGTTGGGCAGCCCTGCCTTATATAAACTGTAACTCAGTAAAATCTTTGAAATTGTTGAATATTGCGTTAATATTTTAGCGTGAACATCAATGGAATATTATGTAAACCTAAACAAATATGCTATGGATGTCATAAAAACAGGCTTATTTGGAAATGGTAAAACATTGTGTAACCTATGCAACAGCCCAGACTACTCCCACAACTTAATGAAATGTTCTGGTAACCTTTAAAGAAGTTAAACCAGGTGTTCTGTCAACATTGTTGCAACATCAGGTGAGTGTTTTATGTACACTCACCTGATATATCTGAGTGTCAGCACAACTGGACAGTTGTATTGTTTTGGGAACATATCTCTTGTCATGTCTCCATAATGTTCCCACAACCTAAAGAAACATTCTGGGAACCTTTTTAAAGAACAGATTTAATGTGTTCTATGAATGTTCTTGCAACATCAGGTAAATGTTTTTTGCACCCTAAAAGAAACATTGTAAAATCATCCGCACAACTGGACAGTTTTTGTGTTCTGGGAAACATATATTTTGTGATGTCCCCACAATGTTCTCACCAGATTGTTCCCACAACCTAATTAAATATTCTTGGAATCTTTTATATAACAGATTAAATGTGTTCTAGGAATGTTCTTGCAACATCAGGCGAATGTTTTATACAAACATTCTAGAATCATCAGTACGACTGGACAGTTTTTGTGTTCTGAGAACATTTGCCACGACCTAACTAATGTTCTGGGAACTTTCACAGAACCAATTTTGTTTTCATGGAAAAACATTACTGGTACATTGTGGTGTTACATTACCTGGAAACCTAATGAAAGCTTTTGGGGAATGTTCTGTGGTGGTTGTTACAGATGTTGTGCACAACAATTTAGTGAACGTTGGGAGAACATTCCAAAGATTTGTATTTATTTTTTAAAGGAGAAAAAATGCTTTTGTTATCAAATGTAATCAACCTAATGTTAGATAAAATCCTAACTAGAACTTATTGGGAATCTTAGCTAATGTTCTGGGTATGTTCCCAATTTCCTGGGTTGGTTTGAGATTCATTGATTCAACACATCGTGGAACACACAAGAATGCGAATGTGGTGAAGATTATTTTCTAAATATTCTAGTTCTTCCTCTGCACCTGTAAAAACTACATATGCTGTTCTAACATACCAGATGTTCTAGTAATGTTCTAGTAAGGTTGTAACGTCTGTTCTAACAACGCTATAACGATGTTCCACCAGGTGTTCTAGTAATGTTCTAGTAATGTTGTAACGTCTGTTTTAACAACGCTATAACGATGTTCCACCAGGTGTTCTAGTAATGTTCTAGTAATGTTATAACGTCTATTTAAACAACGCTCTAACGATGTTACACCAGGTGTTCTAGTAATGTTGTAACAACGTTCTAAAGATGTTCCACCAGGTGTTCTAGTAATGTTCTAGTAATGTTTTAACGTCTATTTTAACAATGCTCTAACGATGTTCCACCAGGTGTTGTAGTAATGTTGTAACGTCTGTTTTAACAACACTATAACGATGTTCCACCAGGTGTTCTAGTAATGTTCTAGTAATGTTATAACGTCTGTTTTAACAACGCTCTAACGATGTTCCACCAGGTGTTCTAGTAATGTTGTAACGTCTGTTTTAACAACGCTATAACGATGTTCCACCAGGTGTTCTAGTAATGTTCTAGTAATGTTATAACGTCTATTTAAACAACGCTCTAACGATGTTACACCAGGTGTTCTAGTAATGTTGTAACAACGTTCTAAAGATGTTCCACCAGGTGTTCTAGTAATGTTCTAGTAATGTTTTAACGTCTATTTTAACAATGCTCTAACGATGTTCCACCAGGTGTTGTAGTAATGTTGTAACGTCTGTTTTAACAACACTATAACGATGTTCCACCAGGTGTTCTAGTAATGTTCTAGTAATGTTATAACGTCTGTTTTAACAACGCTCTAACGATGTTCCACCAGGTGTTCTAGTAATGTTGTAATGTCTGTTTTAACAACGCTATAACGATGTTCCACCAGGTGTTGTAGTAATGTTGTAACATTTTAATGTTTCAACAACGACTCTAACGATGTTCCACCAGGTGTGCCACTAAGATGTTCTAGTAATGTTCTAACAACGTTCTAACGATGTTCCACCAGGTGTGCCACTGTCCGTCCGATGGAGGTCCGCTGATGTGCTACCCCATCCCAGCCTGTGACCCCAGCAACCCCAGTGACCCCCACAAACCCATGCTGGCCACCATACAGGAGGGTCACCATAGACACCCTACATATCCCCCTATCCATCCCTACCTCACACAGGACAAACTGAGAGAGACCGAGAGCAACAGACAGGCTAATCACCCCTATAACACACAGGAGACACAAGCTATAGGTGTACCCCCCTACAACCGTCCTCCATTCCCTTTCACCGGGCCAGACCTACCGCCATCCAACAGCCTGGACCTCCCCCCGTTCCCTTTCAACGGGCCAGACCTACCGCCATCCAACAGCCCGCACCTCCCCCCGTTCCCTTTCACCGGGCCAGACCTACCGCCATCCAACAGCCCGCACCTCCCGCCGTTCCCTTTCAACGGGCCAGACCTACCGCCATCTAACAGCCCGCACCTCCCCCCGTTCCCATTCAACGGGCCAGACCTACCGCCATCCAACAGCCCGCACCTCCCCCCGTTCCCGTTCGATGCCCATATTCCCCTGGACCTCCTGCCCCTGTTCAAACCAGACCACATGACTGAGGATGAGGACTATGACTACCTTACTACAGACGCGTCAGAACCCCCTGTGAATGATCTGGCCTACCCCACACCGTCCTCCTCCGTCTCCGTCTCTTACCCCGGGACAGGGGCTACACAGCCACGCCACGACAGGGGCAAAGGTAAGAGCTACGATAAGCCTTATGGTAGGGCTGATAATGGCTATGGTAACAGGGGAAATGGTAAGAGAGATAAGCAGGAGCTGAGGGAGATATATGGAGTCCATGAGGCAACCACAGAGAGTATGGTTACAGACAGAGTAGGACTGGGAGACAGGCTAAGGCAGACAGACAGATCTACAGAGACAGACAGATCTACAGAGACAGACAGATCTACAGAGACAGACAGATCTACAGAGACAGACAGATCTAAGCATATAGGTAGGGTGACACTGACAGACAAGCTACAGAAAACAGACAGGTTGATGACATTTGGACTTTACAAGGCCACCACAGACGGGTTTGGAGAGACAGACAGCTCAGTGACAGTAGAACAGACTACGTCTAGTCAGCTTGACGACACCCCAGTAGAGACCACCTCCCACAGTACCAGCTCCAGCCACCAGGAGACCACCTCCCACAGTACCAGCTCCAGCCACCAGGATACCACCTCCTACAGTACCAGCTCCAGCCACCAGGATACCACCTCCTACAGTACCAGCTCCAGCCACCAGGATACCACCTCGACCTGGAACACACCCTCAGAGAGCCAGATTCACCCTCACCCTCAGGGGGACGGGGCTGGGGCTGGGGATGCAAGGGAGAGCTGGGATAGAGGGATGGAGGGGGAGCAGGAGGAGGAGGAGGAGGAGGAGGAGAGAGTAGTTCCATTGGAGAATACCACAGGACCTGGGTGGAGAGAAGTGTCTTATGACGTAGATTTGGATAAACAGGGGAAGAGGGGAGGAGAGAAGAGTACCCATACCAACCAAGTGAAGGCTGCTGTTGTCAGAGAACCTGGAAGTCACCAGGACAACACTACAGTAGAACACAATACTACATCCCACAGAAGGAATCAGGACCACACCACCCACAGGAAGCCTCACCACCACATCCTGACCCAGAAGCCTAAGCCTCACCATACTACCCCCAGGGAGTATGAGGTCATCACAGACAGAACTACATCTCCCAGACTGCCTGACCACCACACCTTGACCAGGAAGCCTGACCACTACACCAACCCCAAGGAGTATGAGGTCCACACAGACAGAACTACATCTCCCAGACTGCCTGACCACCACACCTTGACCAGGAAGCCTGACCACTACACCACCCCCAAGGAGTATGAGGTCCACACAGACAGAACTACATCTCCAAGACTGCCTGACCACCACACCGGCAGAACTGCAACTCCAAGAGAGCTTGATGTCCACACCGACAGAACTACAACCCCAAGACAAGCTGAGCACCACAGCCTCAACAGACAGCCTGATCACCATACCCTGACCAGGAAGCCTGACTCCCATGCAGGCAGAACTACAACTCCCAGAGAGCTGAACCACCACACAACCCACAGACAGCTTGATCACTATACCCTGACCAGACAGCCTGATCCCCATCACCCAGCTCCCAGGGACTCAGAGCAGCACCATACCCATCCCAGGGTGAGATTCAGCCCAACCAGCCAGCCTTCTCTCAGGGTATCACCTGACCTGGGTCACCACGTAAGTCAGCCTCTCCACAAGCAGTCCCAGACGCTCTACAACCTGCAGAGCAATGACGCGGAGGAGCATGAGAAGGAGGAGGAGGTGCAAGAGGAGGAGGAGAGGGGATATGTTCCAGTCGTTCTCCCAAAGGCTCAGGAGGGTGAGTAAAACACATATTGAACCTTTAGTGTACCTGGAAGTTATTTAGTGTACCTGGAAGTTCTTTAGTTTACCTGGAAGTTCTTTAGTTTACATGGAAGTCCTTTAGTGTACCTGGAAGTTATTTAGTTTACCTGGAAGTCCTTTAGTGAACCTGGAAGTTCTTTAGTGTACCTGGAAGTTCTTTAGTGTACCTGGAAGTTCTTTAGTGAACCTGGAAGTTCTTTAGTGAACCTGGAAGTTATTTAGTGAATCTGGAAGTTCTTTAGTGTACCTGGAAGTTCTTTAGTGAACCTGGAAGTTCTTTAGTGAACCTGGAAGTTATTTAGTGAATCTGGAAGTTCTTTAGTGTACCTGGAAGTTCTTTAATGTACCTGGAAGTTATTTTAGTGTACCTGGAAGTTCTTTAGTGTACCTGGAAGTTATTTAGTGTACTTGGAAGTTCTTTAGTGAACCTGGAAGTTATTTAGTGAATCTGGAAGTTATTTGTGTACCTGGAAGTTCTTTGTGTACCTGGACGTTCTTTAGTGAACCTAGAAGTTATTTAGTGTACCTAGAAGTTATTTAGTGAATCTGGAAGTTCTTTAGTGTACCTGGAAGTTATTTAGTGAATCTGGAAGTTCTTTAGTGTACCTGGAAGTTATTTAGTGTACCTGGAAGTTATTTAGTGTACCTGGAAGCTCTTTAGTGTACCTGGAAGTCCTTTAGTGTACCTAGAAGTAATTTAGTGAACCTAGAAGTTATTTAGTGAACCTGGAAGTTCTTTAGTGAACCTGGAAGTTCTTCAGTGAACCCGGAAATTCTGTATTGTTTAGTACCTGGAAGCTGACTGGGTTGAAAGCTCCATAGTTTTAGAGATAAATGAGTGGCCAGATTCACCATGTGGACAACAACACAGCACTGTTAATATCACCAGGTGTTTAACAGACCCTAAAATGTGTGCACTATATAGGGAATAGAGTGTATATATATATATATAAACAGTGCTATGAAAAAGTATTTGCCCCCTTTCTAATTTTCTCTACTTTTGCATATTTGTGATACTGAATGTTATCAGATCTTCAACCAAAACCTAATATTAGATAAAGGGGACATAAGTGAACAAATAACACAACAATTACATATTTATTTCATTTATTTCATAAACAAAGTTATGCAACACCCAATTCCCCTGTGTGAAAAAGTAATTGCCCCCTTACACTCAATAACTGGTTGTGCCACCTTTAGCTGCAATGACTCCAACCAAATGCTTCCTGTAGTTGTTGATCAGTCTCTCACGTCACTGTGGAGGAATTATGGCCCACTCTTCCATGCAGAACTGCTTTAACTCAGTGACGTGTGGGTTTTCAAGCATGAACTGCTCGTTTCAAGTCCTGCCACAACATCTCAATTGGGATTAGGTCTGGACTTTGTCTAGGCCATTCCAAAACTTCCAATTTGTTGCTTTTTAGCAATTTTCATGTAGACTTGATTGTGTGTTTTGGATCATTGTCTTGCTGCATGACCCAGCTGCGCTTCAGCTTCAGCTCACAGACGGATGGTCTGACATTCTCCTGTAGAATTCTCTGATACAGAGCAGAATTCATGGTTCCTTCTATTAAGGCAAGTCGTCCAGGTCCTGAGGCAGCAAAGCATCCCCAAACCATCACACCACCACCACCATGCTTGACCTTTTGGTATGATGTTCTTACTGTGGAATGCAGTGTTTGGTTTTCGCCAGGCATTACTGGGACCATGTCGTCCAATGATTGTACGTTGGCTAATAGGCCTCCTGTAGCTCAGTTGGTAGAGCATGGCGCTGACTGAAACAACAAACCCAAAACTCACATACTGATACTGACATTTTTTTATTTGGCATCTTAAAAAAGGTAGAAATTGAGTTATGCCTAATATGGCAGACACAAAAATATGCTGGGTTAAAAATAACCCAATTCATGTCATTTCAACAACCCAGTGCTGGGTCAATATTGGCCAAACACAGCATTGGGTTAATTCAACCCAGTGTGTTGGGTTGTGACAAACTCAGCACATTGGGTTGGAGGATTGACCCAGGAAATTCTTTAATGTAATCCTTGGGTTATTTTCAGTTTGGCTTATTATTGCCTTCCATGACCCCTTTCATTATGTTATATTATAGATGACCCCTTTCATTATATTATACATGACCCCTTCCATTATATTATACATGACCCCTTCCATTATATTATACATGACCCCTTCCATTATATTATACATGACCCCTTCCATTATATTATACATGACCCCTTCCATTATATTATACATGACCCCTTTCATTATATTATACATGACCCCTTCCATTATATTATACATGACCCCTTTCATTATATTATACATGACCCCTTTCATTATATTATACATGACCCCTTTCATTATATTATACATGACCCCTTTCATTATATTATATTATACATGACCCCTTTCATTATATTATATTATACATGACCCCTTTCATTATATTATACATGACCCCTTTCATTATATTATATTATACATGACCCCTTTCATTATATTATACATGACCCCTTCCATTATATTATACATGACCCCTTCCATTATATTATACATGACCCCTTCCATTATATTATACATGACCCCTTCCATTATATTATACATGACCCCTTCCATTATATTATACATTATTCATTATATATTATACTTCCCTTTCCTACACACACAATCGAGATACAATGTTGACGTCATAATAATTAATTTGTATTTTCTGCATTTCAGAACATACATCACAGCACGTCAGAGAATTGTCCGCAATGTACAATAATGTATATATATTTTAAATAGCAGGTTTTCATCAAGGATCTCTCTGTACTTTGCTCCGTTCATCTTTCCCTCGATCCTGACTAGTCTCCCAGTCCCTGCCGCTGAAAAACATCCCCACATCATGATGCTGCCACCACCATGCTTCACCATAGGGATGGTGCCAGGTTTCCTCCAGACGTGACGCTTGGCATTCAGGCCAAAGAGTTCAATCTTGTTTTCATCAGATCAGAGAGTCTTGTTTCTCGTGGTCTGAGAGTCCTTTAGGTGCCTTTTGTCAAACTCCAAGCGGGCTGTCATGTGCCTTTTACTGAGGAGTGGCTTCCGTCTGGGCAGTCTACCATAAAGGCCTGATTGGTGGAGTGCTGCAGAGATGGTTGTCCTTCTGGAAGGTTCTCCCATCTCCACAGAGGAACTCTGGAGCTCTGTCAGAGTGACCATCGGGTTCTTGGTCACCTCCCTGACCAAGGCCCTTCTCCCCCGATTGCTCCGTTTGGCTGAGCGGCCTGCTCTAGGAAGAGTCTTGGTGGTTCCAAACTTCTTCCATTTAAGAATGATGGACGCCACTTTGTTCTTGGGGACCTTCAATGCTGCAGACATTTTTTGGTACCCTTCCACAGATCTGTGCCTCGACACAATCCTGTCTCGGAGCTCTATGGACAATTCCTTCGACGTCATGGCTTGGTTTTTGGTCTGAATACTTATGTAAATAAGGTATTTCTGTTTTCTTTTTTTTATAGATTTGCAAAAATATCAAAACAACTTTTTTAGCTTTGTCATTATGGGGTATTGTGTGTGTAGATTGATGAGGAATTTGTTTTATTTAATCAATTTTAGATTAAGGCTGTAACGTCACAAAATGTGGAAAAAGTAAAGTGGTCTGAAAACTTTCTGAATGCACTGTATGTGTTTCATAAGATAATAATCAATCCTATCTTATGAACTCTTAATGTATTTATATTATTTGATGACCCAAACAGTCCAAACATCAGACTAAAGCCTCAGATGAAATCAGATTGAGAAATACAAAGCAGTCAGACAGTGGTATTAACACAGATCTGTCCATCAGACAGTGGTATTAACACAGATCTGTCCATCAGACAGTGGTATTAACACAGATCTGTCCATCAGACAGTGGTATTAATACAGATCTGTCCATCAGACAGTGATATTAACACAGATCTGTCTGTCAGACAGTGGTATTAATACAGATCTGTCCATCAGACAGTGGTATTAACACAGACCTGTCCATCAGACAGTGGTATTAACACAGATCTGTCCATCAGACAGTGGTATTAACACAGACCTGTCCATCAGACAGTGGTATTAACACAGATCTGTCCATCAGACAGTGGTATTAATACAGACCTGTCCATCAGACAGTGGTATTAACACAGACCTGTCCATCAGACAGTGGTATTAACACAGATCTGTCCATCAGACAGTGGTATTAACACAGATCTGTCCATCAGACAGTGGTATTAATACAGATCTGTCCATCAGACAGTGGTATTAACACAGATCTGTCCATCAGACAGTGGTATTAATACAGATCTGTCCATCAGACAGTGGTATTAATACAGACCTGTCCATCAGACAGTGGTATTAACACAGATCTGTCCATCAGACAGTGGTATTAACACATATCTGTCCATCAGACAGTGGTATTAATACAGATCTGTCCATCAGACAGTGGTATTAATACAGATCTGTCCATCAGACAGTGGTATTAATACAGATCTGTCCATCAGACAGTGGTATTAATACAGATCTGTCCATCAGACAGTGGTATTAACACAGATCTGTCCATCAGACAGTGGTATTAACACAGATCTGTCCATCAGACAGTGGTATTAATACAGATCTGTCCACCAGACAGTGGTATTAACACAGACCTGTCCATCAGACAGTGGTATTAACACAGATCTGTCCATCAGACAGTGGTATTAACACAGATCTGTCCATCAGACAGTGGTATTAACACAGATCTGTCCATCAGACAGTGGTATTAACACAGATCTGTCCATCAGACAGTGGTATTAACACAGATCTGTCCATCAGACAGTGGTATTAACACAGATATGTCCATCAGACAGTGGTATTAATACATATCTGTCCATCAGACAGTGGTATTAACACAGATCTGTCCATCAGACAGTGGTATTAACACAGATCTGTCCATCAGACAGTGGTATTAACACAGATATTTCCATCAGACAGTGGTATTAACACAGATCTGTCCATCAGACAGTGGTATTAACACAGATCTGTCCGTCAGACAGTGGTATTAACACAGATCTGTCCATCAGACAGTGGTATTAACACAGATCTGTCCATCAGACAGTGGTATTAACACAGATCTGTCCATCAGACAGTGGTATTAACACAGATCTGTCCATCAGACAGTGGTATTAACACAGATCTGTCCATCAGACAGTGGTATTAACACAGATCTGTCCATCAGACAGTGGTATTAACACAGATCTGTCCATCAGACAGTGGTATTAACACAGATCTGTCCATCAGACAGTGGTATTAACACAGATCTGTCTGTCAGATCAGTGGTATTAACACAGATCTGTCCGTCAGACAGTGGTATTAACACAGATCTGTCCGTCAGACAGTGGTATTAACACAGATCTGTCCATCAGACAGTGGTATTAACACAGATCTGTCCATCAGACAGTGGTATTAACACAGATCTGTCCATCAGACAGTGGTATTAACACAGATCTGTCCATCAGACAGTGGTATTAACACAGATCTGTCTGTCAGACCAGTGGTATTAACACAGATCTGTCCATCAGACAGTGGTATTAACACAGATCTGTCCATCAGACAGTGGTATTAACACAGATCTGTCCATCAGACAGTGGTATTAACACAGATCTGTCCATCAGACAGTGGTATTAATACAGATCTGTCCATCAGACAGTGGTATTAACACAGATCTGTCCGTCAGACAGTGGTATTAATACAGATCTGTCTGTCAGACCAGTGGTATTAATACAGATCTGTCTGTCAGACCAGTGGTATTAACACAGATCTGTCCGTCAGACCAGTGGTATTAATACAGATCTGTCTGTCAGACAGTGCCAGAGCTAATCAATGGATATTCAATGACACTGATTTCTGTATGGACCTCGCTTTGTGCATGGAAGCATTGCCATGCTGAAACAGGAAAGGGCCTTCCCCAAACTGTTGCCACAAAGTTGGAAGAACAGAATCGTCTAGAATTTAATTGCATGCTGTAGCGTTAAGATTTCCCTTCACTGGAACTAAGGGGCCTAGCCCGAACCATGAAAATCAGCCCCATACCATTATTCCTCCTCCACCAAACTTTACAGTTGGCACTATGCATTGGGGCAGGTAGCGTTCTCCTGCGTCCACCAAACCCTGATTAGTCCGTCGGACTGCCAGATGGTGAAGCGTGATTCATCACTCCAGAGAACGCGGTTCCACTGCTCCAGAGTCCAATTGCGGCGAGCTTTACACCACTCCAGCCGACGCTTGGCATTGCGCATGGTGACCTTAGGCTTGTGTGCGGCTGCTCGGCTGCTCGGCCACGGAAACCCATTTCATGAAGCTCCTGACGAACAGTTCTTGTGCTGACGTTGCTTCCAGAGGCAATTTGGAACTCGATAGTGAGTGTTGCAACTGAGGACATACGATTTGTACGCGCTACGCACTTCAGCACTCGGCCGTCCCGTTCTGTGAGCTTGTGTGGCCTACCACTTCGCGGCTGAGCCGTTGTTGCTCCTAGACGTTTCCACTTCACAATAACAGCACTTACAGTTGACCGGGGCAGCTCTAGCAGGGCAGAAATTAACGAACTGACTTATTGGAAAGGTGTCATCCTATGACGGTGCCACGTTGAAAGTCACTGAGCTCTTCAGTAAGGCCATTCTACTGCCAATGTTTGTCTATGGAGATTGCATGGCTGTGTGCTCGATTTTATACACCTGTCAGCAACGGGTGTGGCTGAAATAGACGAATCGTGCAAGTTCTCCCACTTAAAAAGATGAGAGAGGCCTGTAATTTTCATCATAGGTACACGTCAACTATGACAGACAAATTGAGATTTTTTCTCTCCAGAAAATCACATTGTAGGATTTTTAATGAATTTATTTGCAAATTATGGTGGAAAATAAGTATTTGGTCACCTACAAACAAGCAAGATTTCTGGCCCTCACAGACCTGTAACTTCTTCTTTAAGAGGCTCCTCTGTCCTCCACTTGTTACCTTTGTTAATGGCACCTGTTTGAACTTGTTATCAGTATAAAAGACACCTGTCCACAACCTCAAACAGTCACACTCCAAACTCCACTATGGCCAAGACCAAAGAGCTGTCAAAGGACACCAGAAACAAAATTGTAGACCTGCACCAGGCTGGGAAGACTGAATCTGCAATAGGTAAGCAGCTTGGTTTGAAGAAATCAACTGTGGGAGCAATTATTAGGAAATGGAAGACATACAAGACCACTGATAATCTCCCTCGATCTGGGGCTCCACTTAAGATCTCACTCCGTGGGGTCAAAATGATCACAAGAACGGTGAGCAAAAATCCCAAAACCACACGGGGGGACCTAGTGAATGACCTGCAGAGAGCTGGGACCAAAGTAACAAAGCCTACCATCAGTAACACACTACGCCGCCAGGGACTCAAATCCTGCAGTGCCAGACGTGTCCCCCTGCTTAAGCCAGTACATGTGCAGGCCCGTCTGAAGTTTGCTAGAGTGCATTTGGATGATCCAGAAGAGGATTGGGAGAATGTTAAATGGTCAGATGAAACCAAAATATAACTTTTTTGGTAAAAACTCAACTCGTCGTGTTTGGAGGACAAAGAATGCTGAGTTGCATCCAAAGAACACCATACCTACTGTGAAGCATGGGGGTGGATACATCATGCTTTGGGGCTGTTTTTCTGCAAAGGGACCAGGACGACTGATCCGTGTAAAGGAAAGAATGAATGGGGCCATGTATCGTGAGATTTTGAGTGAAAACCTCCTTCCATCAGCAAGGGCATTGAAGATGAAACGTGGCTGGGTCTTTCAGCATGACAATGATCCCAAACACACCACCCGGGCAACGAAGGAGTGGCTTCGTAAGAAGCATTTCAAGGTCCTGGAGTGGCCTAGCCAGTCTCCAGATCTCAACCCCCTAGAAAATCTTTGTAGGGAGTTGAAAGTCCGTGTTGCCCAGCGACAGCCCCAAAACATCACTGCTCTAGAGGAGATCTGTATGGAGGAATGGGCCAAAATACCAGCAACAGTGTGTGAAAACCTTGTGAAAACTTACAGAAATGTTTGACCTGTGTCATTGCCAACAAAGGGTATATAACAAAGTATTGAGAAACTTTTGTTATTGACCAAATACTTATTTTCCACCATAATTTGCTAATAAATTCATAAAAAATCCTACAATGTGATTTTCTGGAGAAGAAAAATTCTAATTTTGTCTGTCATAGGTGACGTGTACCTATGATGAAAATTACAGGCCTCTCTCATCTTTTTAAGTGGGAGAACTTGCACAATTGGTGGCTGACTAAATACTTTTTTTCCCCACTGTAGATGACCTGGAGTGGGTTTGGCGACGAATATGTAATGTAAACAAGTTGAAACAATCCCTGGAAAGGTGTCTAAAGGAGGCCCAGCCATGGTAGCTCCTCATGGGTAATCCCTTACCGAAAAAACAGGCTTTTGGCAAAGAGTTGAGGCAAACCTTTGGCCAATTTGCCACAACTTTGCGGCAAGCTCATATTTTCACATGCAATTTAGTTTTGTGGCATAATGTTGTGGTAAATTTGCAACAACTTGTGAACTTCTGGCAAACAATTCTGGGAAACTTGTGGCAAATTAGATCAGGTTTTTGGTTACTGTGTGTTAAACAACATTAAAATGTATCTATATAAACCAAATCACATAACTTTAAATGAACTTAATTCACAGAGAAAAAACTAAACATACTAAATGTAGTAAATATTGTAAACAACATGTATTCAATGTCTTTA
Source organism: Coregonus clupeaformis (assembly GCF_020615455.1). Classification (NCBI taxonomy): domain Eukaryota; kingdom Metazoa; phylum Chordata; class Actinopteri; order Salmoniformes; family Salmonidae; genus Coregonus; species Coregonus clupeaformis. The sequence goes on from NC_059203.1 coordinate 4,850,504, forward strand.
ACAGATACAAATAAATCCAATGCAACTTGAAATCATCAGCACTGAAGAAAATAGGAAAAACGGGACATTTCCCAAATACATTGTTTATTTCATCTTTTTATGAAGCTACAACATTGACCTTAGGATGTTTAAAGGGACAACTACAGAATTATTTACATGCGCCAAATGATAACTGAGCAACAGATGAACCAATAAAGTTTGAAAGATAATTAACAAAATTGTAATAATTGAAACAACAATAACTAAATCAAACCCAGTTCAGAACTATTGGCTTTTGGAGTGAACTTTGGAGATGGCGGCCCTGTGAAAGTCCTTCGTCCAAAGCTTGTTGAATGCATGCACTGAAACAATCAGAAAACAAAACAAAATTAGGATTCTGAAAACAATTACGGAAAACGATTTCTATTTAAGGCATCTTAAAAAGGTAGAAATTGAGTTATACCTAATGTGGCAATTCATATTATTTGGGTAATTTCGAAAACCCAGCCCTGGGTCAGTATTGGCCAAACCCAACCCTGGGTCAGTATTGGCCAAACCCAGCCCTGGGTCAGTATTGGCCAAACCCAGCCCTGGGTCAGTATTGGCCAAACCCAGCCCTGGGTCAGTATTGGCCAAACCCAGCCCTGGGTCAGTATTAGCCAAACCCAGCCCTGGGTCAGTTTTGGCCAAACACCGCATTGGGTTAATTCAACCCAGCGGGTTTGGGTTGCTCTTCTAACCCAGCGCCTTGGGTTGATCACTTGACCCAGCTACTAGGTATGTTAGACTATATTGCTGGGTTAAAACAACCCAGTGTGTTGGGTTGTGACATTAACCCAGCACATTGGGTTGGGGATTGACCCAGCATCTGGGTAATTTATGTAATCCTTGGGTTATTTTCAGTGTTTCCTAATTTCAATTCTGCAAATTTTAGCATTCTCTACCATCTGTCACGATCGTCGAACACAGTGGACCAATGCGCAGCGTGATGAGTGAACATTCTTATTTTATTCCACACGAAACAAAACGATAACGTGAAGTCCTTGGTTACAATATAAAAACCAACACGGAACAAGATCCCACAAAACACTGTGGAAAACAGGCTGCCTAAGTATGGTTCCCAATCAGAGACAACAAGCAACAGCTGACACTCGTTGCCTCTGATTGAGAACCACCCCGCCAACACAGAAACACATGAGCTAGATAACGAACCTAGAACACAAATACATAAACATAAACCGAACAGGGGAGGGCCGGGTGGGCATTCCTCCTCGGAGGCGGTTCCGGCTCCGGGCTTGACCACCACCCTCCAACAATTCCCCCGTAGCGCCCCTGATCCGGTCTGGCCCCGCTGGCTGGAGCTGGACTGGACATCGGTGGAGCGGATTGCTTAGGCTCCGATGTGGAGCAGCTGACCGGTACCTGACCAGGCACCGGTGACCCAGGCACGGGCCGGGCCGGGCTGGCGACGCGCACCATTGGCTTGGTGCGGGGAGCAGGAACAGGCCGGGCCGGGCTGGCGACGCGCACCATTGGCTTGGTGCGGGGAGCAGGAACAGGCCGGGCCGTGCTGGCGACGCGCACCATAGGCTTGGTGCGGGGAGCAGGAACAGGCCGGGCCGGGCTGGCGACGCGCACCATTGGCTTGGTGTGGGGAGCAGAAACAGGCCGGGCCGGGCTGGCGACTCGCACCATTGGCTTGGTGCGGGGAGCAGGAACAGGCCGGACCGGGCTGGCGACGCGCCTCACAGGCTTGGTGCGAGGGACAGGAACAGGCCGGACCGCACTGGGAACACACACCACTGGCCTTACCCGGGGCTCAGGAACGGGCCGGACCTGACTGGCAACACACCTCAGTACCTCTCTCCGTGCCTCCACATTTTCCTTCCCTCTACTCGCCAATGGCTCCCGTAACCCGGTGGCCTTCTCTCCTCGTCCACCAACTCGCCCCTTATCTGCCTCCAGCAGCCCCGTCGTCCACGGTGTGAGCCCCCCCCCCCCTAAAAATGTATTGGGTTCGTCTCTCCCCCGTGGCTATGGCCTCCATGGCTCTCGCCAGACTCTCCAGCCTCTGCTCCCAAGTCCAACCTCTCTCCTCCTCACGCGGCTTGACCTAGTCGAGGTGGATATCCGCTAGAGTTACCTCTGGCGTTGGCTCCTGGACACGCTGCTTGACCCAGTCGAGGTGGGATCTTCTGTCACGATCGTCGAACACAGTGGACCAATGCGCAGCGTGATGAGTGAACATTCTTATTTTATTCCACACGAAACAAAACGATAACGTGAAGTCCTTGGTTACAATATAAAAACCAACACGGAACAAGATCCCACAAAACACTGTGGAAAACAGGCTGCCTAAGTATGGTTCCCAATCAGAGACAACAAGCAACAGCTGACACTCGTTGCCTCTGATTGAGAACCACCCCGGCCAACACAGAAACACATGAGCTAGATAACGAACCTAGAACACAAATACATAAACATAAACCGAACAGGGGAGGGCCGGGTGGGCATTCCTCCTCGGAAGCGGTTCCGGCTCCGGGCTTGACCACCACCCTCCAACAATTCCCCCGTAGCGCCCCTGATCCGGTCTGGCCCCGCTGGCTGGAGCTGGACTGGACATCGGTGGAGCGGATTGCTTAGGCTCCGATGTGGAGCAGCTGACCAGTACCTGACCAGGCACCGGTGACCCAGGCACGGGCCGGGCCGGGCTGGCGACGCGCACCATTGGCTTGGTGCGGGGAGCAGGAACAGGCCGGGCCGTGCTGGCGACGCGCACCATAGGCTTGGTGCGGGGAGCAGGAACAGGCCGGGCCGGGCTGGCGACGCGCACCATTGGCTTGGTGTGGGGGAGCAGAAACAGGCCGGGCCGGGCTGGCGACTCGCACCATTGGCTTGGTGCGGGGAGCAGGAACAGGCCGGACCGGGCTGGCGACGCGCCTCACAGGCTTGGTGCGAGGGACAGGAACAGGCCGGACCGCACTGGGAACACACACCACTGGCCTTACCCGGGGATCAGGAATGGGCCGGACCTGACTGGCAACACACCTCAGTACCTCTCTCCGTGCCTCCACATTTTCCTTCCCTCTACTCGCCAATGGCTCCCGTAACCCGGTGGCCTTCTCTCCTCGTCCACTAACTCGCCCCTTATCTGCCTCCAGCAGCCCCGTCGTCCACGGTGTGAGCCCCCCCCCCTAAAAATGTATTGGGTTCGTCTCTCCCCCGTGGCTATGGCCTCCATGGCTCTCGCCAGACTCTCCAGCCTCTGCTCCCAAGTCCAACCTCTCTCCTCCTCACGCGGCTTGACCTAGTCGAGGTGGATATCCGCTAGAGTTACCTCTGGCGTTGGCTCCTGGACACGCTGCTTGACCCAGTCGAGGTGGGATCTTCTGTCACGATCGTCGAACACAGTGGACCAATGCGCAGCGTGATGAGTGAACATACTTATTTTATTCCACACGAAACAAAACGATAACGTGAAGTCCTTGGTTACAATACAAAACCAACACGGAACAAGATCCCACAAAACACTGTGGAAAACAGGCTGCCTAAGTATGGTTCCCAATCAGAGACAACAAGCAACAGCTGACACTCATTGCCTCTGATTGAGAACCACCCCGGCCAACACAGAAACACATGAGCTAGATAACGAACCTAGAACACAAATACATAGAAACTACACACCCTGGCTCAACATAACAGAGTCCCAGAGCCAGGGCGTGACACCATCCCAGTCCCTCCCTTTCCTACACACTATTAAAATACATTTACATTTACGTAATTTAGCAGACGCTCTTATCCAGAGCGACTTACAAATAGGATGTGGAATTTATAATCATTGTCTATTGCCTGCATTTCAGAATATACATCACGTTAGAGAATGTTCAAGAATATATAAATATTTTAAATAGAACAAAGCCCTCTTTTCTAAATATGTATTATTTCACAAGATGAGATTTTTATGAGATAGGAATGATTATTAGAACCAAACTGTCACGCCCTGACTCTGAGGACTCTCATTTGTTGAGTCAGGGTGTGTATTTTCTGTTCCGTGTTATGGTATGTTTGTGTGCTACCTTGGACTTCACGTTTCGTTTGTTGTTTTGGTCGTGTGTTGATTCGTGTAAATAAACATGTATGCTTATCATGTATGCTTGGTCCTTCTCGTTCGTAAACGATCGTGACAGAAGATCCCACCAAACGAGGACCAAGCAGCGTGTTCAGGAGCAAATGCCGGGAATTAAACAGGAGGTTACATTAGTAGATGTCCTCCTCGGTTGGGGGAGAATTACGGAGGAGGAGGCCGTCCGTTACCGGAAGGCGATGAAGGAGGATGCCCAGGTTGGAGAGGAGAAACGGCACCAACAGTGCCGACGACGGAGACCCGAGAGGCAACCCCAATAAAACATTTTGGGGGGGCACACGGTGTGGACGACGAGGCAGCAGGAGGCAGCGACAGGGCGATTCTGCAGGTTAGGAGAGGAGGCCACCAGGTTACGGGGGCTATTGGTTCAGAGAGAGCAGGAGTTATTTGGTCAGAGGGAGGAGCTACAGGAGGCTATAAGGGAGAAGGAGAGTGTAGAGGCACGGCGAGAGGAGCTGGTTAGGCAGCAGAAGGTTTATAAGGGAACCCAGTCCCGCTCCTCGCACCAAGCAAGTGGTGCGTGTCGCCAGTCCGGTCCGGCCCGTTCCTGATCCCCGCACTAAGCCAGTGGTGCGTGTTCCCAGTACGGCCCGACCCATTCCTGCTTCCCGCACAAGGCCAGTGGTGTGTGTTCCCAGTCCGGCCCGTTCCTGCTCCCCGCACTAAGCCAGTGGTGCGTGTTCCCAGTATGGCCCGACCCGTTCCTGCTCTCCGCACCAAGCCTGTGGTGCACGTCGCCAGCCCGGCCTGGCCTGTTCCTGGCCTTCGCACCAAGCCTGTGGTGCGCGTCGCCAGCCCGGCCCGGCCCGGCCTGTTCCTGCCCCTCGCACCAAACCAGTGGTGCGTGTCGCCAGCCCGGTCCGGCCTGTTCCTGTCCCTCGCACCAAGCCAGTGGTGCGCGTCACCAGCCCGGTCCGGCCTGTTCCTGTCCCTCGCACCAAGCCAGTGGTGCGCGTCGCCAGCCCGGTCCGGCCTGTTCCTGTTCCTCGCACCAAACCAGTGGTGCGCGTCGCCAGCCCGGCCCGGCCTGTTCCTGCTCTGTGCACCAGGCCAGTGGTGCGCGTCTTCAGTCCGGTACGGCCCGTTCCTGCTCCCCGCACCAAGCCAGTGGTGCGAGTCGTCAGCCCGGTCCGGCCCGTTCCTGCTCCCCGCACCAAGCCAATGGTGCGTGTGTCCAGTCCGGCACGGCCCGTGCCTGGTCCGGCACCGGTCAGCTGCTCCACTCCGGAGCCAGAGCAATCCGCTCCACCGGGGTCCAGTCCAGCTCCGGTCAGCGGCTCCACTCCGGAGCCAGAGCAATCCGCTCCACCGGGGTCCGGTCCTACTCCGGTCAGCGGATCCACTCCGGAGCCAGAGCAATCCGCTCACGGGGTCCAGTCCAGCTCCGGTCAGCCGCTCCACTCCGGAGCCAGAGCAGTCCGCTCCACCGGTGCCTGATCCAGCTCCGGTCAGCGGGTCCACTCCGGAGTCAGAGCAGTTCGATCCACCGTCGTCGGGTCCAGCTCCAGTCAGCGGTTCCAGTCCAGACCCAGACGTCAGCCCCTCTCCAGGTTCGGGGTCTCCCACACCAGGGTCCAGACAGGGCTTGGTACGTCGTGGGAGAAAGGAGAGGGGAAGCAGCGCGCCGAGGTCCAGACCAGACCAGGGGCGCAACAGGGAGGTGGAGAGTAAGTGGTGGTCACGCCCGGAGCCGGATCCGCCTCCGAGGCGGAATGCCCACCCGGCCCCTACCCTGTTATGTTTATGTGGCGCGGTCGGAGTCCGCACCTTTGGGGTACTGTCACGCCCTGACTCTGAGGACTCTCATTTGTTGAGTCAGGGTGTGTATTTTCTGTTCCGTGTTATGGTATGTTTGTGTGCTACCTTGGACTTCACGTTTCGTTTGTTGTTTGATTCGTGTAAATAAACATGTATGCTTATCACGCTGCGCCTTGGTCCTTCTCGTTCGTAAACGATCGTGACACAAACAGTCCAAACATCAGACTAAAGCCTCAGTTGAACTTGATGATTCAGATTGCAATCTGAGAAAAACAAAGCATGCGTGTCTGTGACACTGTCTGTCTTAAGTGTTATTAACACAGATCTGTCCATCAGACAGTGGTATTAACACAGATCTGTCCATCAGACAGTGGTATTAACACAGATCTGTCCATCAGACAGTGCCAGAGCCAATCAATAGATATTCACATTCACTGAAACACTTCAGCTATCTTAGATGACAGACACACACACACACACACACACACACACACACACACACACACACACACACACACACAGCATGCTGTTTTGCCATACAATAATGTTCTACATTTGGGTTGAGTTAAAACATTGTTACACAGAGAACAAGTGTAAAATACATTTGAAGGTCACTACTAAGGACATGAACTAAAGACTCATTACTTTATTTTATTCATAAAGCAATTTTTACAGTCGCCAAAATGTAACATTTGTATTCAAAATATATAGTTGTGCTAGAATGAAAGCATAGCAGAACACTTCAGCCCAGCAACATGTACAGTGGGGAAAAAAAGTATTTAGTCAGCCACCAATTGTGCAAGTTCTCCCACTTAAAAAGATGAGAGAGGCCTGTAATTTTCATCATAGGTACACGTCAACTATGACAGACAAAATGAGAAAAAATATTCCAGAAAATCACATTGTAGGATTTTTAATGAATTTATTTGCAAATTATGGTGGAAAATAAGTATTTGGTCAATATCAAAAGTTTCTCAATACTTTGTTATATACCCTTTGTTGGCAATGACACAGGTCAAACGTTTTCTGTAAGTCTTCACAAGGTTTTCACACACTGTTGCTGGTATTTGGCCCATTCCTCCATGCAGATCTCCTCTAGAGCAGTGATGTTTTGGGGCTGTCGCTGGGCAACACGGACTTTCAACTCCCTCCAAAGATTTTCTATGGGGTTGAGATCTGGAGACTCCAGGACCTTGAAATGCTTCTTACGAAGCCACTCCTTCGTTGCCCGGGTGGTGTGTTTGGGATCATTGTCATGCTGAAAGACCCAGCCACGTTTCATCTTCAATGCCCTTGCTGATGGAAGGAGGTTTTCACTCAAAATCTCACGATACATGGCCCCATTCATTTTTCCTTTACACGGATCAGTCGTCCTGGTCCCTTTGCAGAAAAAACAGCCCCAAAGTATGATGTTTTCACTCCCATGCTTCACAGTAGGTATGGTGTTCTTTGGATGCAACTCAGCATTCTTTGTCCTCCAAACACGACAAGTTGAGTTTTTACCAAAAAGTTATATTTTGGTTTCATCTGACCATATGACTTTCTCCCAATCCTCTTCTGGATGCACTCTAGCAAACTTCAGACGGGCCTGGACATGTACTGGCTTAAGCAGGGGGACACGTCTAGCACTGCAGGATTTGAGTCCCTGGCGGCGTAGTGTGTTACTGATGGTAGGCTTTGTTACTTTGGTCCCAGCTCTCTGCAGGTCATTCACTAGATCCCCCGTGTGGTTCTGGGATTTTTGCTCACCGTTCTTGTGATCATTTTGACCCCACGGGGTGAGATCTTGCGTGGAGCCCCAGATCGAGGGAGATTATCAGTGGTCTTGTATGTCTTCCATTTCCTAATAATTGCTCCCACAGTTGATTTCTTCAAACCAAGCTGCTTACCTATTGCAGATTCAGTCTTCCCAGCCTGGTGCAGGTCTACAATTTTGTTTCTGGTGTCCTTTGACAGCTCTTTGGTCTTGGCCATAGTGGAGTTTGGAGTGTGACTGTTTGAGGTTGTGGACAGGTGTCTTTTATACTGATAACAAATTCAAACAGGTGCCATTAATACAGGTAACGAGTGGAGGACAGAGGAGCCTCTTAAAGAAGAAGTTACTGGTCTGTGAGAGCCAGAAATCTTGCTTGTTTGTAGGTGACCAAATACTTATTTTCCACCATAATTTGCAAATAAATTCATTAAAAATCCTACAATGTGATTTTCTGGATTTTCTTTTCTCAATTTGTCTGTCATAGTTGACGTGTACCTATGATGAAAATTACAGGCCTCTCTCATCTTTTTAAGTGGGAGAACATGCACAATTGGTGGCTGACTAAATACTTTTTTTCCCCACTGTATTTATATATTAATAGATTTATGTGCAACAGCAGTTGAACTAAAGGCAAACCAGCACAGACCGTACTGTGGACAAAAGCATTAAAACAAACTACAAGTCCATTTAACAGAGCAATAAATGGTGCCTTAAGAGCATATTAGCATTGGAATGAGACATGGCTCATCCATCCATTGATCTATTCATTCACAGGAACACATCAGCCGGAGGGCTGTGCTTCCTCATGTCACTTCTCACACTACATACAAGAGCAGATACTTATCCACTATTGTTCAGTAGAAAAAAGACATTCTCACAACATTTCTACTGCGGGGGATTCTGTTCCTGGCAGCTGATACACCATGGTGTGTAGGAATTCTCAGTGGGAAAGTTGATATCAAACACATAATATGACTTGAAGCACACATCCAGTGCCCCAAGCAGTGTACCTTGCTCCAATGCCGGTCCACTAATGACTGTAAACACCTGTGAGCAGCCAATACAAATGGGTAGGGTCTGGTCACCTCCGCCTGGTGCAGGTACTCAACCATGTCGGTCCCAACCTGTTAGAGAAATCATTTGATTTTAGAATATGAGGACAATGCCATCACACACAATTTATTTTGTATACTATACAGACATTTACATCAATCGACAACCAATCCCTGTTTGAAGCCTGCATCTTCCATTTCATTTGAGGCTGCTCATAGGTACATTTACACAACAATGTATTGTGTAGCTCAGTTGGTAGAGCATGGCGCTTGCAACGCCAGGGTTGTGGGTTCGATTCGAACGGGGTGCCAGTATGAATGCGCTCACTAAACTGTAAGTCGCTCTGGATAAGAGTGTCTGCTAAATGACTAAATGAATGTCTTGGAGTGTGCAGTTAACTGATTTTGGAATGCTGTTCTTTTCATTCAATGTTTACAATGCTGTCATCTAATTTCCCCATCAACCCCCCCTATACCTATCCACTATTTAAACTGACAGGCTGCAAGTCAGTGAAGCTCTTTCTGGTCTCATTGAAGCTGGGTCAGAATGTCTTCCTGCCCATCTTCTAGACTGGTGTTGGGAGGACCACTTTTCCATTGCAGTTAATTAAAACGTCTTCCTGACCTCAGTCTGGAATGGGTCTTTGATGATGTCGGTACAATGCGTTGATAATGAGTGGGTAACCCGCCTCTACCATCCGTTCTGTTGGCCAACGTGCAATCACTGGAGAATAAACTGGATGAGCTCCGTTCGTGACTATCCTACAAATGGGACATTAAAAACTGTAATATCTTATGTCACATGTCACATGTGCAACCAGAGGGGAAAATAAATCTAGACCACCTTTACTCCACACACAGAGACTCGTACAAAGCTCTCCCTCGCCCTCCATTGGGCAAATCTGACCATAATTCTATCCTGATTCCTGTTTACATGCAAAAACTGCAGCAGGAAGTACCAGTGACTCACTCAATATGGAAGTGGTCAGATGGCGCGAATGCTACGCTACAGGACTTTTTTGCTAGCACAGACTGGAATACAGTACCAGTCAAACGTTTGGACACACCTACTCATTCCAGGGTTTTTCTTTATTTTTACAATTTTTTTACATTGTAGAATAATAGTGAAGACATCAACACTATGAAGTAACACATATGGAATCATGTAGTAACCCAAAAAGTGTTAAACAAATCAAAATATATTTAATACGAGATTCTTCAAATAGCCACCCTTTGCCTTGATGACAGCTTTGCACACTCTTGGCATTCTCTCAACCAGCTTCATGAGGTAGTTACCTGGAATGCATTTCAATTAACAGCTGTGCTTTGTTAAAAGTTCATTTGTGGAATTTCTTTCCTTCTTAATGTGTTTGAGACAAACAGTTGTGTTGTGACAAGGTAGGGGTGGTATACAGAAGATAGCCCTATTTGATAAAAGACCAAGTCCATATTATGGCAAGAACAGCAAAAAAAAGCAAAGAGAAATTACTTTAAGACATGAAGGTCAGTTAATCTGGAAATCATCAAGCGCTATGATGAAACTGGCTCTCATGAGGACCGCCACAGGAAAGGAAAACCCAGAGTTACCTTTGCTGCAGAGGATAAGTTCATTAGAGTTACCAGACTCAGATTGCAGCCCAAATAAATGCTTCACAGAATTCAAGTAACAGACACATCTCAACATCAACAAAGGGGACTGTGTGAATCAGGCCTTCATGGTCGAATTGCTGCAAAGAAACCACTACTAAAGGACACCAATAAGAAGAAGAGACTTACTTGGGCCAAGAAACACGATCAATGGACATTAGACTTGTGGAAATCTGTGCTTTGGTCTGATGAGTCTAAATGTGAGATTTTTGGTTCCAACCGCTGTGTCTTTGAGTTGCGAAGTAGGTGGGCGGATGATCACTGTCACGCCCTGGCTCTGGGGACTATGTTATGTTGAGCCAGGGTGTGTAAGTCTATGTTTAATTTTCTATGTTGGTCTGAGTGACTCCCAATCAGAGGCAACGAGTGTCAGCTGGGTGTCTCTGATTGGGAGCCATATTTAACTGTTTGTCTTGCACTTTGTGTTTTGTGGTTTCTTGTTCCTTTTGGTTGTGTATCGAAGGACTTCACGTTTCGTTCTTTGTTTTGATCGTGTGATCTAGACAATACATATAAATATGTTCACCCGCAACGCTGCGCCTTGGTCTCCCTCATTAGACGATCGTGACAGAAGAAACCACCATAACCAGACCAAGCAGCGTGTTCAGGAGCCATCGCTGGCAGATCTCCGTGGCAACCTCGACTGGATCAAGCAGCGTGACGAGGAGAGAGGATGGACGTGGGAGGAGATGATTGCGAGTCTGGCAAGAGGGAGAGAGGCCTGGGCCACGGGGAGGAGAGACCCCAAGGAAATTTTTAGGGGGGGGCTCACGACGTCGGGGCAGCAGGTGTACGGGTTAGAGCGGTGCAAAGCGTTGGCAGAGAAGGCCGCCAGGTTAGGGGGGCCACTGGGCACAGAGGAGAGGGAAAGTGTGGAGGCACGGCGAGAGGTACTGGGGTGTGTTACCAGTCCGGTCCGGCCCGTTCCTGATCCCTGCGTGGGGCCAGTGGTGTGTGTCCCCAGTACGGTCCGGCCTGTTCCTGCCATTCCCACCAAGTCAGTGGTGCGCGTCGTCAGCCCAGCCCGGCCTGTTCCTGCCATTCCCACCAAGTCAGTGGTGCGCGTCGTCAGCCCGGCCCGGCCTGTTTCTGCCATTCCCACCAAGTCAGTGGTGCGCGTCGTCAGCCCAGCCCGGCCTGTTCCTGCCATTCCCACCAAGTCAGTGGTGTGCGTCGACAGCCCAGCCCGGCCTGTCCCTGCTCCACGCACAAAGCCTACGGTGTGCGTCGCCAGCCCAGCCCGGTCTATTCCTGCTCCCCGCACCAAACCTACGGTGTGCGTCGACAGCCCAGCCCGGCCCGTTCCTGCTCTCCGCACCAAGTCTGTGGTGCGCGTCGCCAGCCCAGTCCGGCCCATCCATGCTTCCCGCACCAAGCCAGTGGTGTGAGTCGTCAGTCCGGCACGGCCCGTGCCTGCTCTCCGCATCAAGTCTATGGTGCGTTTCGTCAGCCCTGTCCGGCCCGTTCCTGCTCTCCGCACCAAGTCTGTGGTGCGCGTCGCCAGCCCGGTCCGGCCCGTCCAAGCTCCCCGCACCGGGTCAGTGGTGCGCGTCGTCAGCCCGGTCCGGCTCATTCCTGCTCCCCGCACCAAGTCAGGGGTGCGCTTCGTCAGCCCGGTCCGGCCTGTTCCTCCTCCACGCAGCAAGCCAGGGGTGTGCGTCGTCAGTCCAGCACAACCCGTGCCTGGGTCATGTCCGAGCCGGATCCGCCGCCGAGGCGGGAGTGCCCACCCGGTCCCTCCCCTGTTGTGGTTGTTTGGCGCGGCCGGAGTCCGCGCCTTTGGGGGTACTGTCACGCCCTGGCTCTGGGGACTATGTTATGTTGAGCCAGGGTGTGTAAGTCTATGTTTAATTTTCTATGTTGGTCTGAGTGACTCCCAATCAGAGGCAACGAGTGTCAGCTGGGTGTCTCTGATTGGGAGCCATATTTAACTGTTTGTCTTGCACTTTGTGTTTTGTGGTTTCTTGTTCCTTTTGGTTGTGTATCGAAGGACTTCACGTTTCGTTCTTTGTTTTGATCGTGTGATCTAGACAATAAATATAAATATGTTCACCCGCAACGCTGCGCCTTGGTCTCCCTCATTAGACGATCGTGACAATCTCTGCATGTGTGGTTCCCACCGTGAAGCATGGAGGAGGAGGTGTGATGGTTTGGGGGTGCTTTGCTGGTGATACTGTCTTTGATTTTGAATTCAAATCACACTTAACCAGCATGGCTACCACAGCATTCTGCAGCGATACGCCATCCCATTTAGTTTACGCTTTAGTGGGACTATCATTTGTTTATCAACAGGATATTTTGATTTGTTTAACACTTTTCTTGGTTACTACATGATTCCATATGTGTTATTTCATAGTTGTGATGTCTTCACTATTATTCTACAATGTAGAAAATAGTAATAATAAAGAAAAACCCTTGAATGAGAAGGTGTGTCCAAAGTTTTGACTGGCACTGTATGTTCCGGGATTCATCTGATGGCATTGAGGAGTATACCACCTCAGTCACCGGCGACATCATCCCCACAGTGACCGTACGTACATATCCCAACCAGAAGCCATCGATTACAGGCAACATCCGCACCGAGCTAAAGGCTAGAGCTGCTGCTTTCCAGGAGCGGGACACTAATCTGGACGCTTATAAGAAATCCCGCTATGCCCTCCGACGAACCATCAAACAGGCAAAGCGTCAATACAGGACTAAGATTGAATCCTACCACACCGGCTCTGATGCTCGTCGGATGTGGCAGGGCTTGAAAACTATTACGGACTACAAAGGGAAAACCATCCGCAAGCTGCCCAGTGACGCAAGCCTAACAGACGGGCTAAATGCCTTCTATGCTCGCTTCGAGGCAAGCAACACTGAAGCATACATTAGAGCACCAGCTGTTCCGGACGACTGTGTGATCACGCTCTCCGTAGTTGATGTGAGTAAGACCTTTAAACGGGTCAACATTCACAAGGCCACGGGGCCAACTGGCAAATGTCTTCACTGACATTTTGAACATCTCCCTGACCGAGTCTGTAATACCTACATGTTTCAAGCAGACCACCATAGTCCCTGTGCCCAAGAAAGCGAAGGTAACCTGCCTAAATGTCTACCGCCCGTAGCACTCATGTCTGTAGCCATGAAGTGCTTTGAAAGGCTGGTCACGGCTCACATCAACACCATCATCCCGGAAACCCTAGAACGACTCCAATTCACATACCGACCCAACAGATCCACAGATTACGCAATCTCAATCGCACTCCACACTGCCCTTTCCCACCTGGACAAAAGGAACAGCAATGTGAGAATGCTGTTCATTGACTACAGCTCAGCGTTCAACACCATAGTGTTTGGGCTGGCTGGGCAGTCTGGCTGGGCAGTCTGGCTGGGCAGTTTGGCTGAAATGTGATATAGTGTATGTCTTAACAAAGACAATCAAAATACTTTTTCATTTTTTTATAGTTGTTCATTTGTTAGGCTTGGTTAAAGGTGCAACACAATATTGATTATTGAATTACCTTTTGATATACTTCAGTCTTATCAATCACTTAAACATATGTAATAATGATTTCTTACCTAGCTTGATGACTGTGGGCCTTTTTGCTTACTTTTTGTTGTTCTAATAATAATAATAATAATAATATGCCATTTAGCAGACGCTTTTATCCAAAGCGACTTACAGTCATGCGTGCATACATTTTTTTTTGTGTATGGGTGGTCCCGGGGATCGAACCCACTACCTTGGCGTTACAAGCGCTGTGCTCTACCAGCTGAGCTACAGAGGACCAATACAGTTCTAAATAGAGACTGTATTGGATTGTGTGGAAATGCAGGAAATTAGCTTTAGATGTCCCAAAAAATGTTTGGGGACGACACCCAGACCCACCTACAGGTTATGCCCCCCACCACTACTTCTAAAACCAAAGTTGCGCCCCTGATTAAATGGCTCCTCTCCTTTCTCTGTATTAAATGGCTCCTTCTCCTCTCTGTATTAAATGGCTCCTTCTCCTCTCTCTGTATTAAATGACTCATTCTCCTCTCTCTGTATTAAATGGCTCCTTCTCCTCTCCCTGTATTAAATAGTTCCTTCTCCTCTACCTGTATTAAATGGCTCCTCTCCTCTCTCTGTATTAAATGGCTCCTCTCCTCTCTCTGAATTGAATGTCTACTTCTCCTCTCTCTGAATTAAATGGCTCCTTCTCCTGTATTAATGGCTCCTTCTCCTCTCTCTCTATTAAATGGCTCCTTCTCCTCTCTCTGTATTAATTGGCTCCTCTCCTCTCTCTGTATTAAATGGCTCCTTCTCCTGTATTAAATGGCTCCTTCTCCTCTCTCTGTATTAGATGGCTCCTTCTCCTCTCTTTCTATTAAATGGCTCCTCTCCTCTCTCTGTATTAAATGGCTCCTTCTCCTGTATTAAATGGCTCCTTCTCCTGTGTCTGTATTAGATGGCTCCTTCTCCTCTCTTTCTATTAAATGGCTCCCTCTCCTCTCTCTGTATTAAATGGCTCCTCTTCTCTCTCTGTATTAAATGGCTCCTTCTCCTGTATTAAATGGCTCCTTCTCCTATATTAAATGGCTCCTTCTCCTCTGTCTGTATTAGATGGCTCCTTCTCCTCTCTTTCTATTAAATGGCTCCTTTCCTCTCTCTGTATTAAATGGCTCCTTCTCCTGTATTAAATGGCTCCTTCTCCTATATTAAATGGCTCCTTCTCCTCTGTCTGTATTAGATGGCTCCTTCTCCTCTCTTTCTATTAAATGGCTCCTCTTCTCTCTCTGTATTAAATGGCTCCTTCTCCTGTATTAGATGGCTCCTTCTCCTCTCTTTCTATTAAATGGCTCCTTTCCTCTCTCTGTATTAAATGGCTCCTTCTCCTCTCTCTGTATTAAATGGCTCCTTCTCCTCTCTCTGTGTCACGAACGTTGAGAGTCGTGTCAGACCAAGGTGCAGCGTGAAAAGCGTACATGTATATTAACTCAATAAACATACAACGAAACAACGTAACATGAAGTCCTCAGGCTATACACATACAAGCCTAAACGGAACAAGATCCCACAAACCAGGACTCCAACCAGGCTACTTAAGTATGATCCCCAATCAGAGACAACGAGCGACAGCTGCCTCTGATTGGGAATCACACCCGGCCAAACATAGAAATATAACAACTAGAATCTAAACATAGATATACAACAACCTAGAACTAAACATGCACACCCTGACCAAACTAACTAGAGTTCTAGAGGTCAGGGCGTGACACTCTGTATTAAATGGCTCCTTCTCCTCTCTCTGTATTAAATGGCTCCTTCTCCTCTCTCTGTATTAAATGGCTCCTTCTCCTTTATTAAATGTCTCCTCCTCCTGTATTAAATGGCTCCTCTCCTCTCTCTGTATTAAATGGCTCCTTCTCCTCTCTCTGTATTAAATGGCTCCTTCTCCTGTATTAAATGGCTCCTCCTCCTGTATTAAATGGCTCCTCCTCCTGTATTAAATGGCTCCTTCTCCTCTCTCTGTATTAAATGGCTCCTTCTCCTTTATTAAATGTCTCCTCCTCCTGTATTAAATGGCTCCTCTCCTCTCTCTGTATTAAATGGCTCCTCTCCTCTCTCTGTATTAAATGGCTCCTCTCCTCTCTCTGTATTAAATGGCTCCATCTCTCTGTATTAAATGGCTCCTTCTCCTCTCTCTGTATTAAATGGCTCCTTCTCCTCTCTCTGTATTAAATGGCTCCTTCTCCTCTCTCTGTATTAAATGGCTCCTTCTCCTGTATTAAATGGCTCCTCTCCTCTCTCTGTATTAAATGGCTCCTTCTCCTGTATTAAATGGCTCCTTCTCCTGTATTAAATGGTTCCTCTCCGCTATATTAAATGGCTCCTTCTCCTCTCTCTGTATTAAATGGCTCCTCCTCCAGTATTAAATTGCTCCTCCTCCTGTATTAAATGTCTCCTCTCCTCTGTCTGTATTAAATGGCTCCTTCTCCTCTCTCTGTATTAAATGGCTCCTTCTCCTCTGTCTGTATTAAATGGCTCCTTCTCCTCTGTCTGTATTAAATGGCTCCTTCTCCTCTCTCTGTATTAAATGGCTCCTCCTCCTGTATTAAATGGCTCCTTCTCCTGTATTAAATGGCTCCACTCCTCTCCTCTCTCTGTATTAAATGGCTCCTTCTCCTCTCTCTCTATTAAATGGCTCCTTCTCCTGTATTAAATCGCTCCTCTCCTCTCCTCTCTCTGTATTAAATGGTTCCTTCTCCTGTATTAAATGGCTCATCCTCCTGTATTAAATGGCTCCTCTCCTCTCTCTGTATTAAATGGCTCCTTCTCCTCTCTCTCTATTAAATGGCTCCTTCTCCTGTATTAAATGGCTCATTCTCCTGTATTAAATGGCTCCTTCTCCTCTGTCTGTATTAAATGGCTCCTTCTCCTCTGTCTGTATTAAATGGCTCCTTCTCCTCTCTCTGTATTAAATGGCTCCTCCTCCTGTATTAAATGGCTCCTTCTCCTCTCTCTGTATTAAATGGCTCCTTCTCCTCTCTCTGTATTAAATGGCTCCTTCTCCTGTATTAAATGGCTCCTCTCCTCCCCTCTCTCTGTATTAAATGGCTCCTCCTCCTGTATTAAATGGCTCCTTCTCCTCTCTCTGTATTAAATGGCTCCTTCTCCTCTCTCTGTATTAAATGGCTCCTTCTCTTCTGTGTCTATTAAATGGCTCCTTCTCCTCTCTCTGTATTAAATGGCTCCTCCTCCTGTATTAAATGGCTCCTTCTCCTCTCTCTGTATTAAATGGCTCCTTCTCCTCTGTCTCTATTAAATGGCTCCTTCTCTTCTGTCTCTATTAAATGGCTCCTTCTCCTCTCTCTGTATTAAATGGCTCCTTCTCCTCTCCCTGTATTAAATGGCTCCTTCTCCTCTCTCTGTATTAAATGGCTCCTTCTCCTCTGTCTCTATTAAATGGCTCCTTCTCTTCTGTCTCTATTAAATGGCTCCTTCTCCTCTCTCTGTATTAAATGGCTCCTTCTCCTCTACCTGTATTAAATGGCTCCTTCTCCTCTCTCTGTATTAAATGGCTCCTTCTCCTCTGTCTCTATTATATGGCTCCTTCTCTTCTGTCTCTATTAAATGGCTCCTTCTCCTCTCTCTGTATTAAATGGCTCCTTCTCCTCTCTCTGTATTAAATGGCTCCTTCTCCTCTCTCTGTATTAAATGGCTCCTTCTCCTCTGTCTCTATTAAATGGCTCCTTCTCTTCTGTCTCTATTAAATGGCTCCTTCTCCTCTCTCTGTATTAAATGGCTCCTTCTCCTCTACCTGTATTAAATGGCTCCTTCTCCTCTCTCTGTATTAAATGGCTCCTTCTCCTCTGTCTCTATTAAATGGCTCCTTCTCTTCTGTCTCTATTAAATGGCTCCTTCTCCTCTCTCTGTATTAAATGGCTATTTCTCCTCTCTCTGTATTAAATGGCTCCTCCTCCTGTATTAAATGGCTCCTTCTCCTGTATTAAATGGCTCATTCTCTCCCTGTGTCTCTGTGTTAAATGGCTCCTTCACTCCTTGTGTCTCTGTATTAAATGGCTCCTTCTCCTGTATTAAATGGCTCATTCTCTCCCTGTGTCTCTGTGTTAAATGGCTCCTTCACTCCTTGTGTCTCTGTATTAAATGGCTCATTCTCTCCCCGTGTCTCTGTGTTAAATGGCTCCTTCACTCCTTGTGTCTCTGTATTAAATGGCTCCTTCTCTCCCTGTGTCTCTGTATTAAATGGCTCCTTCTCCTGTATTAAATGGCTCATTCTCTCCCTGTGTCTCTGTATTAAATGGCTCCTTCTCTCCTTGTGTCTCTGTATTAAATGGCTCCTTCTCTCCCTGTGTCTCTGTATTAAATGGCTCCTTCTCCTGTATTAAATGGCTCCTCCTCCTGTATTAAATGGCTCATTCTCTCCCTGTGTCTCTGTATTAAATGGCTCATTCTCTCCTTGTGTCTCTGTATTAAATGGCTCCTTCTCCTGTATTAAATGGCTCATTCTCTCCCTGTGTCTCTGTATTAAATGGCTCCTTCTCTCCTTGTGTCTCTGTATTAAATGGCTCCTTCTCTCCCTGTGTCTCTGTATTAAATGGCTCCTTCTCCTGTATTAAATGGCTCCTCCTCCTGTATTAAATGGCTCATTCTCTCCCTGTGTCTCTGTATTAAATGGCTCATTCTCTCCCTGTGTCTCTGTATTAAATGGCTCCTTCTCTCCTTGTGTCTCTGTATTAAATGGCTCCTTCTCCTGTATTAAATGGCTCCTTCTCTCCCTGTGTCTCTGTATTAAATGGCTCCTTCTCTCCTTGTGTCTCTGTATTAAATGGCTCCTTCTCCTGTATTAAATGGCTCCTTCTCTCCCTGTGTCTCTGTATTAAATGGCTCCTTCTCTCCCTGTGTCTCTGTATTAAATGGCTCCTTCTCTCCCTGTGTCTCTGTATTAAATGGCTCCTTCTCTCCTCTTGTCTCTGTGTTAAATGGCTCCTTCTCTCCTCTTGTCTCTGTATTAAATGGCTCATTCTCTCCCTGTGTCTCTGTATTAAATGGCTCCTTCTCTCCCTGTCTCTCTGTATTAAATGGCTCCTTCTCTCCCTGTGTCTCTGTATTAAATGGCTCCTTCTCTCCCTGTGTCTCTGTATTAAATGGCTCCTTCTCTCCCTGTGTCTCTGTATTAAATGGCTCCTTCTCTCCCTGTCTCTCTGTATTAAATGGCTCCTTCTCCTGTATTAAATGGCTCCTTCTCTCCCTGTGTCTCTGTATTAAATGGCTCCTTCTCTCCCTGTCTCTCTGTATTAAATGGCTCTTTAGTATTTACTGATCCTCTGCGATCCTATTTGTTTCTACTCTATAAATCATAAGGCTGATATACGTATGCTGCTGATAAATGTGAATTTAATTCTGTCTGTTGTCTGGTCCAGGTGTTTCTGTTGAGGGAGTTGTATCTGGTCCAGGTGTTTCTGCTGAGGTAGATGTACAGTACCAGTCAAAAGAGTGGACACACCTACTCATTCAAGGGTTTTTCTTTATTTTTACTATTTTCTACATTGTAGAATAATATTGAATACATCAAAACTATGAAATAACACATATGGAATCATGTAGTAACCAAAAAAGTGTTAAACAAATCAAAATATTTTTTATATTTGAGATTCTTCTAAGTAGCAACCCTTTGCCTTGATGACAGCTTTGCACACTCTTGGCATTCTCTCAACCAGCTTCACCTGGAATGCTTTTCCAACAGTCTTGAAGGAGTTCCCACATATGCTGAGAACTTTTTGGGTGCTTTTCCTTCACTCTGCTATCCAGTTAATCCCAAACCATCTCAATTGGGTTGCGGTCGGGCGATTGTGGAGGCCAGGTCATCTGATGCAGCACTCCATCTCTCCCTTACACAGCGTGGAGGTGTGTTTTGGGTCATTGTCCTGTTGAAAAACATGGGATGGCGTACTGTTGCAGAATGGTGTGGAGCCATGCTGGTTAAGTGTGCCTTGAATTCTAAATAAATCAGTGTCACCAGCAAAGCACCATCACACCTCCTCCTCCATGCTTCATGGTGGGAACCACACATGCGGAGATCATCCGTTCACCTACTCTGCGTCTCACAAAGACACGGCGGTTGGAACCAAAAATCTGAAATTTGGACTCATCAGACCAAAGTCCACCGGTCTAATGTCCATTGCTCATGTTTCTTGCTGTCATGTGAATTTCTATCTCTAATTCACCCTAAGCTTGAATCATTACCAGAGGTTGTAAAGCTCTGGTTTTAATCATCAATGATTCAAGGTCCACAATTCACAAGTAATTATCGGTATATTTATTCATGGAGAGCTCTGGTCAAAAACACAAACATACTGTTTTTATACCCCTTGACAAACAAAGGCACTATGCTCCTCCCACCTTTAGGTGGCTTTCTTAAAACAGTTCCCGCCTTCTTCTTTACCCTTGAATGGTTAGTACCGCCCCCTCTGTTAGTGGGTTGACACTACATGATAATTCTAACATTTATACTGTGTTTGGGGTGAAATTCTTTAGTCATTATTCTTAAAATCCAAATTAATCTAACAATCCACCCCTTTGACTAAATATTCCCACATTCAGGATAAATGTATTTTACAAGCATGATTAATCTCAGAGATCACATCAGAACTAATAAACATTTCATCCAATTGTGGTCTTTCAGGGTCCAAATCCTCGTCATCCACCAAGCCTGGAGGATCGTTTTTCACATTCCCCTGGTCAGAGTCCGGAGTCAGTCCATCTCTCATCATTGTTTAGATACTGCATTTCACCAACGCCTGACTCACCAATCCTCGGACACAGGGAACAAGACAACAACCACATAATACAAGAATACCCATACAAACACTGATCGCTCCTAAGATGGTGGCTGCTAGGGTTTTCCATTTACCAAATATTTCATCAAACCACCCTATCCACGATGTACTAACTTCTGAGTTCAGTTCATCCTTCACTTAGTGCAGTTAATTCTGTAAGAGCTCTGGTGACTGTCCCATCCAGTGTGGTGTTGTTAGGGATAAATATGCAACAATGGCTTATCTTTCTATAGACACCGGCCCTTTCTGCCTGATCTAGAACCAACCTCTACTAAGTTATGAGCGGGATGGCGGATAATCGCTCAGAGATCCCCTTTACTGCATCTCTAGTCTGGTCAATAAATCGTTGTTGGTTGTAATAGATATAATTTATCCAATCCATATTTTTGTTTATTGTCACCCACCAGAAAAATGTTGTAGTAAAACTCTCTCATATTTGATTCATAGCTTTGTATTCGTCTGGAACACCCCTGGGGATGCCTATACCATCTACCCAAATTGGGCTATTTCCTTCCTGACTTATATTTCTTTTTCTCCTAATTATTCTTCCTGTCAACTTTGTCGGTCGCCCAATGGAGCATGCATAATAATTGGTCTCCCCCAAGGCCCTAGCGGTGTATTTCATCCACTTTAACCAGAGATTCTCATCAGGGACCCCCTCCACTTCCCCATTGTTCCATTCTTGGAGGAGAAAATCTTTCATAGTGGACGGGTTAGTCGAATTGACTCCGTCATCCCTTGACTGATTTACTCGGTCTATTGCTGTTAGTGGATTAATGCCAGTACCTGCTCCCTCTATATCTTTTGACTCCATCAAATATAATCTTAGACAAGTATCCCGTCCGATATCGTCCCGCGCAAGCCCAGTAAGTTATTTTCATGTCCTCTTTAGTGACTTTTACTATCGTTACTACCATCTCCGTGGGGATGTCGTTATACCTTCTTATCCTCCATCTGGACGTCCAGCCCCCCGTCTCATATCTCCTTCCCCCAGTATGTCTAAATACCTGAGCCCAGGAACAATCCGCTGAGGGGGCTGAACATAAATACAACGGGATCTTATAATCCCATGTTGCTTGCTTATCCGCTCTGATAAGATCCCTAATCATAATTTTGAATCTTACTCCCCACCCTCTCTGACTCCTATTTTGTAGATCACTCGCCCTTGACGGTCAGTATGTCGGTCGCTTCCTTTATTTCTTAATAATGGTAAGGCCATAGCGTAATTGGTGCGAGGTGGTGGTGGATCTTGACATACCACGACTATTGCCGAGACTATGATGCAGCTCAGGGTCACCCATATTCCCAAAAACCGCCAACCCTCTCCTGTCTTGAGTCCTTCTGCTCGGTACCACCCCATACTCACACCCTAGGAACACACTACAGTGATGATAGGTCTGGGTAGGAGATCTTCGTTGACAGAGGTGACCCCCGCACCCTGTGGCGCAGTTCCGCTCGTCAACTCTGCGTGTGCTAAGCGGTGCTTGTATGTGGTCCTACCTTCTTGCAGTGGGTAACATGGACCCAGGTTCCTCTCTCTGCTATTCTAATGGCCAAGGTGGTTATCAACATAACCTGATAGGGCCCTTCCCAACAGGCCTGCTTCCAGTTTTCCTTCTAGTGACTGGATGCTCACCTGTCACCTGGTTAGATAGTGGGTCACCTTCTCCTTTAGTTCACCTGTGGGGCACAAAACCTCTGACATACGGGTGTGGTTAATAAACTATCTTCACACATGTTCAGATTAATCTAACAATTTCTGACTGCATTCTCTTTTTAGACTGTATCTAAAAAAAATGTATTTTTTTTTAAAGTATTTTGTCCTCTCCTTCGTATATTATTTAATACAATTAGCCTCTTCCCCCCTCTTGACACATAGTTCTGCTTATGTGTCAATTTTTTCCACCTTCCTAAACATTCCCTTAGGTTATTTATCAACCAATTGTCATGCCTTTCATTTTTTAGATTGTCTTTTGCTTCTTTATTGCTCCTCCCACCTCCTTTGTCTTTATGGCGGCTAAATTCGACTTTCATTCAGTTCAGAATCAATTAGTAATCCAACAAACTATCTCTTATCTTGTAAAAACACTTATGTTTAGTTCAACCTCTGTTCTACCCCGGCTCTCCCGGGCTTGACCTGAAGACTGATTTTTTTATATGACAAGTCCATTTTTAGGTCCCCTAAGTATTCTGCCTAGCAACAAAGAATAAAAACCTCTATGTTCGTGATTAACCCAGTTATCTCTAATAGCCCACCAAAAAAAAAAAAAATATTTAAATCACAACCAATGTCATCCCTCTTTACTCTCTACCATTTGGGTAACATCCCTGATATATGTATGAAAAGCTAAGACTGTTTGGGAAGAGAGCAACAACATAAACTGTTCTTCCTCCTCAGAGTTCCAAATGATTTTACCATGGGCTGCCATTGCCTTCCCATAGATAAGATCACTTAACTTCCCAGTATGCAGTGCATAATGCGGTACCCAAGCTCTACAGTAGTTTATCATCCCCAAAAAGCTCATCGTTTGTTTTTTTTTCAATGGTTTTGGCGCTTCAAGTATAGCAGTTTTCCTGGATGAGTTTAACATTCGCCCTTCCTGAGTTATAGCGTGTCCTAGGTAAATCACCTCGCTCTGCCAAAGTTGAAGTTTCTTTTTGCTCACTTTGTGTCCCTGTTCTGCTAGGAAGGTTAACAATTGGATTGTATCCCTCTTACATCCCTCCTGAGTGGGATTAGCCAATAGAATATCATCTACATAAACTAACATTTAGCTTCCCTCCTGAGGTTCAAACTTTCCCAAATTCCTAGTTATAGCCTGGGCAAAGATTGTAGGACTTTCTGAGTAGCTTTGAGGCATCCTAGCATATGTCCATTTCCTTCCCTGAAAAGTAAAGCCAAACCACCCCTGACTATCCGGATGAACTGGGATACTAAAGAAAGCATTAGCTAAATCTATCACTGTAAAATAGGAGTTTTCTGGTTTCAATTGGTTCAGCAATGTATGTGGATCTGGTACACATGGAGCTCTGGGAATTATATTTCTATTAACCCCCTGCAAGTCCATTACCATCCTCCAGTCGGCGCTAGGTGCCGCCTTTTTAACAGGAAATACTGGAGAGTTTCATTGTGCCTCATCTCCAGGAATTATCACCCCTCCCTTAAGTAAATGCTCAAATGTAGGTGTTATCCCTTTTATTGCTTCTGGTTTCATAGGGTATTGCTTTTGGTATGGTCTATGATCGGATCGAGGAATCACTTGTACTGGAGCTACCCCCTTAATTAGTCCCACATCGGCTGGTCCTTGTGACCATAATTTGAACGGAATTGCTGCCAACTCATCCTCCTGTTCCTGAGTTAAGAAAATCTCTTCCTGTCATCCGTTAAAATTTGTCTCCAGGTGGACCCGGGCTGGGTTTTTGCTCTCCAATTCAATTTTCTTCTATATCTCCCCGTGGAGTGGCTATACTGATCCCCATTTGGTGTATTTTGCCAGTCAGTGATGTTTTTCCCCTGTTTTATCCATTTACCTAGTGATAACCATTCCTCTGAAGGTTCTTTCACTAAGGAAACATGGGGGCTCCACCTTTCTCTGTACAGTCTCTGGCTTTGTGGTCCTAACTCCACCTCTACAGCTGCCCGTTTTTTATCATAGTGAACCCATTTTAACCCAATTGTTTTTTTCTGTGGTTTTTAACAATTCTTCCTCATAATCTGGGTTAGGACCTGGGTGCTCATTACACCATAATGTACAGTGTAAGTCATCTACCGTCATCTTGGTTGATCCAATCACTAACTCATTACTTAGGTCCATTAGTGATTTCAGTATGTCTGTGAGTCCCCCTCTTAGCAGATCCTGGCTATACCAATAGCATGGTTTTACCTCCCTGCTCAATACCATATTATCCCTTACGACATATGCCTTCATACCCCTCAGCGTTGGCTTTACAGCTACGTTCAACTGAGTCATGGCATCCCTTCCTAGCAAATTGACCGGACACAGGCTTGATACAAGTACAGGTATGCATACCTCTCCCCCTGAATCTTCATGTTTTAAAGTCACCGGGGCCGATAATCGCTCTATAAATTGATGGCCCGAGGCCGAGCGTACCATGATTTTTTCCCCATTAATTCTAATTCCTTTGGGTATGTCGGCTACACAGATCGCTGTGCGACATGCCCCTGTGTCACACAAGAATTTAATGTTTTTCCCCAATATTGTTAAGGTGAGGTATGGTTTCTGTTCTTGCTGCAGAGCCAATTCAATCGTTTCCAATTCAAACACTTCACACCCCGTATCAATGGTATCCTCTGACCCCTCTCTGTCTTACTATCTTCCCCTTGCCTCATCTTCCTCTTTCCTCCTATCATTACTGAATCAATGATAATACATTTACATTCTAGTCACCCAGCAGACGCTCCTATCCAGAGCGACCTACAGTTAGTGAATACATATTATTCTTTTTATTATTCTTTTTTTTTCTACTGGCCTCCCCCCGTGGGAATCGAACCCATAACCCTGGCGTTGCAAACACCATGCTCTATCAACTGAGCTACATCCCTGCCGGCCATTTTCCCCCCTACCCTGGACGACGCTGGGCCAATTGTGCGCCGCCCATGAGTCTCCCGGTCACTGCCGGCTGCGACAGAGCCTGGATCCGAACCAGGATCTCTAGTGGCACAGTTAGCCCTGCGATGCAGTGCCTTAGACCACTGCGCCACTCAGGATTATAATAACTGCAATAACTATCAATAATAATTATAATAACTATTACGAATTATATTGTCCTTATTCTGATGTTATAATTGTAGTCTATTCCATCACTTTAGTTTAAAATAAAGTTATTTATAACAAATCCAGAACCCACCATAGGCTGGTGCTATTCCCCCAGCACAACAGCCAATGCCACTCGCTTCCCTGTAACGAAAATAAATTATAGTTTTAAAATGTTCCAACTATTTGTATTTTCCCGCTAACCCATTTCAGTTCGCTATTCAATATCTTTAACAGTTCTCTCTGATTCGGCCCCAATCAATAAAACAAATGCCTGATATCGTTGATCAGCATACATGACATTCCTACCATCTGAACTTATTTACTGTCTCTCCCGCCCTCTCCTGTTCCCTCCTACATTATGGGGGAGGCGCGGGAAACTTCCCTACAATCTTCCTTCTTAGGAAATAATGTCATTCGTACTTATAACATATTTTCATAGACATATCTAGAATATTACTAAAGCTATCTAATGCAACTTTTAATACACGTAAAAAAACTCTCTCTCTCCACCCATTCTCTATTGAATAAGTGCGTCTTCCTAGTTACCCCATAACCACACCTCAAATCTTTTATTCAGCATTTAACCAACCAAATACTAAGTAGTATCCGGTTATCATTCATACCCGCCGTTGAATTCCCTCATACACACATATTTCACCTTATGCCATTCAAATGCCCAACACGACAGAATAGTTCAATGAAACTCTCTATTGGTTTTTCAAGTCGCTCCGGACCAGAGCGTCTGCCAACTGACCAAAAATGCAAATATTCTCTACCTTCTCACTCATTACGTACGTCTACGTTTGAGTGCGAAAGTTCATACACATGCATTTACATTTTACATTTTTTTACATTTTAGTAACTTTGCAGACGCTCCTATCCAGAGCAACTTACATGAGCAATTAGGGTTAAGTGCCTTGCTTAAGGGCACATCGACAGATTTTTACACCTAGTCGGTTCGGGGATTAGAACCAGCGACCTTTCGGTTACTGGCACAACGCTCTTACCCACTAAGCTACCTGCCGCCCACCGTTGGACTTTATAGGTACCTCTCAAATAATCGCTTTGTGGTGTTTTTAGCCAATTCTTAATTGACATTAACCATTTTTTCAACCATTTTACCCGTTGAACCCAAAAAATTGACTGTCCTATTCCTTTTCCCCTGCAGTCACGATGGTTAAATATTCCTTTGTCCACGTTGAAGCACTTTCGCGCTTTAAAAAAACACACTCGCTGTCTCTAGCCCCTCCTTTCGCTGTTTTTTTTTCCATCTAATTTTATATGCATCTGCCTACTAACTTTTTTACTTCGAGATGCCCATTCATACCTCTTCTCCCAAATGGATCCATAAAACATATTTCTTCTTTCTCTTTCTAAGATATATCTTTCATCTCCCGTTAATTCTCGGACTTGTTTAGAAGATGTCTTTCCCATGGTGGAACAATAAGAAATCCCCCCCCCCCCTTTTTGTTTTTTAAATAATTCACTCCCGAATTATTTTCGTAGGAGCTAATATCTTAGTGCGCCTCTTGCTTTTGTAATTAACCATTTAAAATGATTTAACCCCTAACCCAGAGTTTCTATTTAAAACTCCAGTTTCATGAAAAGAGGAAGTTACCCAATTTTTCTCACGTGACTTATTTTTTTCTCCACCCCTGAAATAATGATCACGTCTCCCGATGGATTAAGTCTCACACATATACGACCTTATCATTTGCCAAACTTGTTTGCAAAGTTCTAGCAAATGCCCAGTTGCACATGCTACTCCCGACACATCCATCTCACACGATGATAATTATTTCCCTGTTTATACTGAACATTGCAATTCGTACAATGACAATATTAACTAGTTTACACTTGTGATTGCAATTCACTCCATGTCATTTCGGACTAGTTTATTTTTGTAATAGCTATTTACCTAGGATCAATTGCGGATCCTCCCTGTCGTAATAATTATTACCTTCTTTGAGATTTTGGTAACCTGTCTGCCCTTCACAAGAATTCCTATTCTTATACAAGTTCAAATCATTTCACCAAAATCCATGAATAAAACTACCAACTTTTCCTTGTAGTTTGGATTCAAATAATTTTTCAAACTCGTTAACGTCTTTATCGTTCATAAAGAGTAATCACCGGCCTGTTTATAACCTTAACGTCGAAGGCCAGGACTATTCTCCACGGATGCAATCACCCGGCCGTGCACGGATTCGGTGTCTTCAGAACGATAAAGATGTATTTTAAGATCCGGCTCGAAGGACCAATCTGTCATGTGAATTTCTATCTCTAATTCACCCTAAGCTTGAATCATTACCAGAGGTTGTAAAGCTCTGGTTTTAATCATCAATGATTCAAGGTCCACAATTCACAAGTAATTATCGGTATATTTATTCATGGAGAGCTCTGGTCAAAAACACAAACATACTGTTTTTATACCCCTTGACAAACAAAGGCACTATGCTCCTCCCACCTTTAGGTGGCTTTCTTAAAACAGTTCCCGCCTTCTTCTTTACCCTTGAATGGTTAGTACCGCCCCCTCTGTTAGTGGGTTGACACTACATGATAATTCTAACATTTATACTGTGTTTGGGGTGAAATTCTTTAGTCATTATTCTTAAAATCCAAATTAATCTAACACTTGCCCAAGCAAGTCTCTTTATCTTAATGGTGTCCTTTAGTAGTGGTTTCTTTGCAGCAATTGACCATGATGAACTGATTCACACAATCTCCTCTGAAAAGTTGATGTTGAGATGTCTCTGTTACTTGAACTCTGTGAAGCATTTATTTGGGCTACAATCTGAGGTGCAGTTAACTCTAAGGAACTTATCCTCTGCAGCAGAGTTAACTCTGGGTCTCCCTTTCCTGTGGCGGTCCTCATGAGAGCCAGTTCCATCATAGCGCTTGATGGTTTTTGCGACTGCACTTGAAGAAACTTTCTTGAAATGTTCCGTATTGACTGACCTTCATGTCTTAAAGTAATGATGGACCGTCATTTCTCTTTGCTTATTTGAGCTGTTCTTGCCATAATATGGACTTGGTCATTTACCAAATACAGTGGATTGCGAAAGTATTTTACATTTACATTTTTTGTCATTTAGCAGACGCTCTTATCCAGAGCGACTTACAGTTAGTGAGTGCATACATTATCATACTGGCCCCCCGTGGGAATCGAACCCACAACCCTGGCATTGCAAGCGCCATGCTCTACCAACTGAGCTACAGTATTCACCCCCCTTGGCATTTTTCCTATTTTGTTGCCTTACAACCTGGAATTAAAATTGATTTTGTGGGGGGTTTGTATCATTTGATTTACACAACATGCCTACAACTTTGAAGATGCAAAATTATTTTTTATTGTGAAACAAACAAGAAATAAGACAAAAAAACAGAACTTGAGCGTGCATAACTATTCACCCCCCCCAAAGTCAATACTTTGTAGAGCCACCTTTTGCAGCAATTACAGCTGCAAGTCTCTTGAGGTATCTCTATAAGCTTGGCACATCTAGCCACTGGGATTTTTGCCCATTCTTCAAGGCAAAACTGCTCCAGCTCCTTCAAGTTGGATGGGTTCCGCTGGTGTACAGCAATCTTTAAGTCATACCACAGATTCTCAATTGGATTGAAGTCTGGGCTTTGACTAGGCCATTCCTAGGGGAAACATTTAAATGTTTCCCCTTAAACCACTCGAGTGTTGCTTTAGCAGTATGCTTAGGGTCATTGTCCTGCTGGAAGGTGAACCTCTGTACCAGTCTCAAATCTCTGGAAGACTGAAACAGGTTTCCCTCAAGAATGTTCCTGTATTTAGCGCCATCCATCAATCCTTCAATTCTGACCAGTTTCTCAGTCCCTGCCGATGGAAAAACATCCCCACAGCATGATGCTGCCACCACCATGCTTCACTGTGGGGATGGTGTTTTCGGGGTGATGAGAGGTGTTGGGTTTGCGCCAGATATACCATTTTCATTGATGGCCAAAAAGCTCAATTTTAATCTCATCTGACCAGAGTACCTTCTTCCATTTGTTTGGGGAGTCTCCCACATTCCTTTTGGCGAACACCAAACGTGTTTGCTAATTTTTTTCTTTAAGCAATGGCTTTTTTTTGGCCACTCTTCCGTAAGGCCCATCTCTGTGGAGTGTACAGCTTAAAGTGGTCCTATGGACAGATACTCCAATCTCCACTGTGGAGCTTTGCGGCTCCTTCAGTGTTATCTTTGGGTCTTTGTTGCCTCTCTGATTAATGTCCTCCTCGCCTGGTCCCTGATCTGTACTTCTCCACAACTTTGTCCCTGACCTGTTTGGAGAGCTCCTTGGTCTTCATGGTGCCGCTTGCTTGGTGGTGGCCCTTGCTTAGTGGTGTTGCAGACTCTGGGGCCTTTCAGAACAGGTGTATATATATACTGAGATCATGTGACAGTTAGATTGCACACAGGGGGACTTTATTTAACTAATTATGTGACTTCTGAAGGTAATTGGTTGCACCAGATCTTATTTAGGGGCTTCATAGCAAAGGGGTTGAATACATATGCACGCACCACTTTTCTGTTATTTATTTTTTAGAATTTTTTGAAACAAGTTATTTTTTTCATTTCACTTCACCAATTTGGACTATTTTGTGTATGTCCATTACATGAAATCCAAATAAAAATCCATTTAAATTACAGGTTGTAATGTAACAAAATAGGAAAAACGCCAAGGGGGATGAATACTTCTGCAAGGCACTGTAGGGCTATCTGCTGTATTCCACCCCTACCTTGTCACAACACAATTGATTGGCTCAAATGCATTAAGAAGGAAAGAAATTCCACAAATTAATTTTAAAGAAGGCACACCTGTTAATTGAAATGCATTTCAGGTGACTACCTCATGAATCTGGTTGAAAGAATGCCCTGAGTGGCGAAGTGGTCTAAGGCACTGCATTGCAGTGCTAGCTGTGCCACTAGAGATCCTGGTTCGAATCCAGGCTTTGTCGCAGCCGGCCGCGACCGGGAGACTCATGGGCAGCGCACAATTGGCCTAGCGTTGTCCAGGGTAGGGGAGGGAATGGCCGGCAGGGATGTAGCTCAGTTGATAGAGCATGGCGTTTGCAACGCCAGGGTTGTGGGTTCGTTTCCCACGGGGGACCAGTATAAAAAAAAAAAAAAAATGTATTCACTAACTGTAAGTCGCTCTGGATAAGAGCATCTGCTAAATGACTAAAATGTAAAAAAAAATTAAGAGTGTGCAAAGCTGTCACCAAGGCAAAGGGTGGCTACTTTGAAAAATCTCAAATAGAAAAAATATATATTTATTTGTTTAACACTTTTTTGGTTACTACAATTGTGTTATTTCATAGTTTTATGTCTTTATTATTATCACTATTTGTCACTATTATTATACAATGTAGAAAATAGTAAAACTAAAGAAAAACCCTGGGATGAGTAGGTGTGTCCAAACATTTGACTGGTACTTTATGTCTGGTCCAGGTGTTCCGGTTGGCGTCTGTATGTCTGGTCCAGGTGTTTCTGTTGGCGTCTGTATGTCTGGTCCAGGTGTTTCTGTTGGCGTCTGTATGTCTGGTCCAGGTGTTCCGGTTGGCGTCTGTATGTCTGGTCCAGGTGTTTCTGTTGGCGTCTGTATGTCTGGTCCAGGTGTTTCTGTTGGCGTCTGTATGTCTGGTCCAGGTGTTTCTGTTGGCGTCTGTATGTCTGGTCCAGGTGTTTCTGTTGAGCGTCTGTATGTCTGGTCCAGGTGTTTCTGTTGGCGTCTGTATGTCTGGTCCAGGTGTTTCTGTTGGCGTCTGTATGTCTGGTCCAGGTGTTTCTGTTGGCGTCTGTATGTCTGGTCCAGGTGTTTCTGTTGGCGTCTGTATGTCTGGTCCAGGTGTTTCTGTTGGCGTCTGTATTTCTGGTCCAGGTGTTTCTGTTGGCGTCTGTATGTCTGGTCCAGGTGTTTCTGTTGGCGTCTGTATGTCTGGTCCAGGTGTTTCTGTTGGCATCTGTATGTCTGGTCCAGGTGTTTCTGTTGGCGTCTGTATGTCTGGTCCAGGTGTTTCTGTTGGCGTCTGTATGTCTGGTCTAGGTGTTTCTGTTGGCGTCTGTATGTCTGGTCCAGGTGTTTCTGTTGGCGTCTGTATGTCTGGTCCAGGTGTTTCTGTTGGCGTCTGTATGTCTGGTCCAGGTGTTCCGGTTGGCGTCTGTATGTCTGGTCCAGGTGTTTCTGTTGGCGTCTGTATGTCTGGTCCAGGTGTTTCTGTTGGCGTCTGTATGTCTGGTCCAGGTGTTCCGGTTGGCGTCTGTATGTCTGGTCCAGGTGTTTCTGTTGGCATCTGTATGTCTGGTCCAGGTGTTTCTGTTGGCGTCTGTATGTCTGGTCCAGGTGTTTCTGTTGGCGTCTGTATGTCTGGTCCAGGTGTTTCTGTTGGCGTCTGTATGTCTGGTCCAGGTGTTTCTGTTGGCGTCTGTATGTCTGGTCCAGGTGTTTCTGTTGGCGTCTGTATGTCTGGTCCAGGTGTTTCTGTTGGCGTCTGTATGTCTGGTCCAGGTGTTCCGGTTGGCGTCTGTATGTCTGGTCCAGGTGTTTCTGTTGGCGTCTGTATGTCTGGTCCAGGTGTTCCGGTTGGCGTCTGTATGTCTGGTCCAGGTGTTCCGGTTGGCGTCTGTATGTCTGGTCCAGGTGTTTCTGTTGGCGTCTGTATGTCTGGTCCAGGTGTTTCTGTTGGCGTCTGTATGTCTGGTCCAGGTGTTTCTGTTGGCGTCTGTATGTCTGGACCAGGTGTTCCGGTTGAGTCTGCTGTGTCTGCTCTATGGCTGCTGTATGTCTGCTCTATGTCTCCTGTATGTCTGCTCTATGTATGCTGTATGTCTGCTCTATTACATTTAACATTTAAGTCATTTAGCAGACGCTCTTATCCAGAGCGACTTACAAATTGGTGCATTCAATTTAGGATAGCCAGTGGGACACTCTTTTTTTAATGTTATTTTTTTATGGGGTGGTGGGGGGTAGAAGGATTACTGTTATACTATCCCAGGAATTCCTTAAAGAGGTAGGGTTTCAAGTGTCTCTGGGAGGTGGTCAGTGACTCCGCTGTCCTGGCGTCGTGGGGGAGCTTGTTCCACCATTGGGGTGCCAGAGCAGCGAATAGCTTTGACTGGGCTGAGCGGGAACTGTGCTTCTGTAGAGGTAGGGGAGCCAGCAGGCCAGAGGTGGATGAACGTAGTGCCCTCGTTTGGGTGTAGGGTCTGATCAGAGCCTGAAGGTAAGGAGGTGCCGTTCCCCTCACAGCTGTATATATGTGCTGTTTGTCTACTCTATGTCTGCTCTATGTCTGCTCTATGTCTGCTCTATGTCTGCTCTATGTCTGCTCTATGTCTGCTCTATGTCTGCTGTATGTCTGCTCTATGTCTGCTCTATGTCTGCTCTATGTCTACTCTATGTCTGCTCTATGTCTGCTCTATGTCTGCTTTATGTTTGCTGTATGTCTGCTGTATGTCTGCTCTATGTCTACTCTATGTCTGCTGTATGTCTGCTGTATTTCTGCTCTAGGTCTGCTGTATGTCTGCTCTATGTGTGCTGTATGTCTGCTCTGTGTGCTGTATGTCTGCTCTATGTCTGCTTTATGTCTGCTGTATGTCTGCTGTATGTCTGCTCTAGGTTTGCTCTATGTCTGCTCTATGTCTACTCTATGTCTGCTGTATGTCTGCTCTATGTCTGCTGTATTTCTGCTCTAGGTCTGCTGTATGTCTGCTCTATGTGTGCTGTATGTCTGCTCTATGTCTGCTCTATGTCTGCTGTATGTCTGCTGTATGTCTGCTGTATGTCTGCTCTATGTCTGCTGTATGTCTGCTGTATGTCTGCTCTATGTCTGCTGTATGTCTGCTCTATGTGTGCTGTATGTCTGCTCTATGTGTGCTGTATGTCTGCTCTATGTCTGCTGTATGTCTGCTCTATGTTTGCTGTATGTCTGCTCTATGTGTGTTGTATGTCTGCTGTATGTCTGCTGTATGTCTGCTCTATGTCTGCTGTATGTCTGCTCTATGTCTGCTGTATGTCTGCTGTATGTCTGCTCTATGTCTGCTGTATGTCTGCTCTATGTCTGCTGTATGTCTGCTCTATGTGTGCTGTATGTCTGCTCTATGTGTGCTGTATGTCTGCTCTATGTCTGCTCTATGTCTGCTCTATGTCTGCTGTATGTCTGCTCTATGTCTGCTGTATGTCTGCTCTATGTGTGCTGTATGTCTGCTCTATGTGTGCTCTATGTCTGCTGTATGTCTGCTCTATGTCTGCTGTATGTCTGCTGTATGTCTGCTGTATGTCTGCTCTATGTCTGCTGTATGTCTGCTGTATGTCTGCTCTATGTCTGCTGTATGTCTGCTCTATGTGTGCTGTATGTCTGCTCTCTGTGTGCTGTATGTCTGCTCTATGTCTGCTGTATGTCTGCTCTATGTTTGCTGTATGTCTGCTCTATGTGTGTTGTATGTCTGCTGTATGTCTGCTCTATGTCTGCTGTATGTCTGCTCTATGTCTGCTCTATGTCTGCTGTATGTCTACTCTATGTCTGCTGTATGTCTGCTCTATGTCTGCTGTATGTCTGCTGTATGTCTGCTCTATGTCTGCTGTATGTCTGCTCTATGTCTGCTGTATGTCTGCTGTATGTCTGCTCTATGTCTGCTGTATGTCTGCTCTATGTCTGCTGTATGTCTGCTCTATGTGTGCTGTATGTCTGCTCTATGTGTGCTGTATGTCTGCTCTATGTCTGCTCTATGTCTGCTCTATGTCTGCTGTATGTCTGCTCTATGTCTGCTGTATGTCTGCTCTATGTGTGCTGTATGTCTGCTCTATGTGTGCTCTATGTCTGCTGTATGTCTGCTCTATGTCTGCTGTATATCTGCTCTATGTGTGCTGTATGTCTGCTCTATGTCTGCTGTATGTCTGCTGTATGTCTGCTCTATGTCTGCTGTATGTCTGCTCTATGTCTGCTGTATGTCTGCTCTATGTCTGCTGTATGTCTGCTCTATGTCTGCTCTATGTCTGCTCTATGTCTGCTCTATGTTGCTGTATGTCTGCTCTATGTCTGCTGTATGTCTGCTCTATGTCTGCTCTATGTCTGCTGTATGTCTGCTGTATGTCTGCTCTATGTCTGCTGTATGTCTGCTGTATGTCTGCTCTATGTCTGCTCTATGTGTGCTGTATGTCTGCTGTATGTCTGCTCTATGTCTGCTCTATGTCTGCTGTATGTCTGCTCTATGTCTGCTCTATGTCTGCTCTATGTCTGCTCTATGTCTGCGCTATGTCTGCTCTATGTCTGCTCTATGTCTGCTGTATGTCTGCTCTATGTCTGCTCTATGTCTGCTCTATTTGTGTGTCTATGTGATTTGTAATGTATCTCTGTCTTTCTATAGACATGGTGGAGAGTTGGTGTGTGTGTGTGTGTGCCATATATGATGTGTAATATGTATGTTATCTGTGTATCTATCATTGTGATCTGTGTATCTATCATTGTGATCTGTGTATCTATCATTGTGATCTGTGTATCTATCACTGTGATCTGTGTATCTATCATTGTGATCTGTGTATCTATCATTGTGATCTGTGTATCTATCATTGTGATCTGTGTATCTATCATTGTGATCTGTGTATCTATCATTGTGATCTGTGTATCTATCACTGTGATCTGTGTATCTATCACTGTGATCTGTGTATTTATCACTGTGATCTGTGTATCTATCACTGTGATCTGTGTATCTATCATTGTGATCTGTGTATCTATCACTGTTATCTGTGTATCTATCATTGTGATCTGTGTATCTATCATTGTGATCTGTGTATCTATCATTGTGATCTGTGTATCTATCACTGTGATCTGTGTATCTATCATTGTGATCTGTGTATCTATCACTGTGATCTGTGTATCTATCATTGTGATCTGTGTATCTATCACTGTTATCTGTGTATCTATCATTGTGATCTGTGTATCTATCATTGTGATCTGTGTATCTATCATTGTGATCTGTGTTTCTCTAGCTGGTCCTGGTCCATCTTCTCCAGACGTGGTAGAGAACTGCTGTGAGGTGGGCCAGAGATGGGCGTCACTGAACCAACACTGTAACAACATGCCTGGGGAGGATGATAAACACTCTGTCTGCAGGTGAGTCTGGACCAGTACCTAGTGTAATATGATGTTAGTCTGCACCACCAGGACCTAGTGTAATATGATGTTAGTCTGCACCACCAGGACCTAGTGTAATATGAAGTTAGTCTGCACCACTAGGACCTAGTGTAATATGATGTTAGTCATCACCACCAGGACCTAGTGTAATATGATGTTAGTCTGGACCAGGACTAGACCACCAGGACCTAGTGTAATATGATGTTAGTCTGCACCACCAGGACCTAGTGTAATATGAAGTTAGTCTGCACCACTCAGGACCTAGTGTAATATGATGTTAGTCTGCACCACCAGGACCTAGTGTAATATGATGTTAGTCTGCACCACCAGGACCTAGTGTAATATGATGTTAGTCTGCACCACCAGGACCTAGTGTAATATGATGTTAGTCTGCACCACCAGGACCTAGTGTAATATGATGTTAGTCTGGACCACCAGGACCTAGTGTAATATGATGTTAGTCTGCACCACCAGGACCTAGTGTAATATGATGTTAGTCTGGACCAGGACCTAGTGTAATATGATGTTAGTCTGCACCACCAGGACCTAGTGTAATATGATGTTAGTCTGGACCACCAGGACCTAGTGTAGTATGATGTTAGTCTGGACCACCAGGACCTAGTGTAATATGATGTTAGTCTGCACCACCAGGACCTAGTGTAATATGATGTTAGTCTGCACCACCAGGACCTAGTGTAATATGATGTTAGTCTGCACCACCAGGACCTAGTGTAATATGATGTTAGTCTGGACCAGGACCTAGTGTAGTATGATGTTAGTCTGCACCACCAGGACCTAGTGTAATATGATGTTAGTCTGGACCAGGACCTAGTGTAATATGATGTTAGTCTGCACCACCAGGACCTAGTGTAATATGATGTTAGTCTGCACCACCAGGACCTAGTGTAATATGATGTTAGTCTGCACCACTAGGACCTAGTGTAATATGATGTTAGTCTGGACCAGGACCTAGTGTAATATGATGTTAGTCTGGACCACCAGGACCTAGTGTAATATGATGTTAGTCTGGACCAGGACCTAGTGTAATATGATGTTAGTCTGGACCAGGACCTAGTGTAATATGATGTTAGTCTGGACCACCAGGACCTAGTGTAATATGATGTTAGTCTGGACCAGGACCTAGTGTAATATGATGTTAGTCTGGACCACCAGGACCTAGTGTAATATGATGTTAGTCTGGACCAGGACCTAGTGTAATATGATGTTAGTCTGCACCACCAGGACCTAGTGTAATATGATGTTAGTCTGGACCAGGACCTAGTGTAATATGATGTTAGTCTGGACCACCAGGACCTAGTGTAATATGATGTTAGTCTGCACCACCAGGACCTAGTGTAATATGATGTTAGTCTGCACCACCAGGACCTAGTGTAATATGATGTTAGTCTGGACCCAGGACCTAGTGTAATATGATGTTAGTCTGGACCACCAGGACCTAGTGTAATATGATGTTAGTCTGCACCAACAGGACCTAGTGTAATATGATGTTAGTCTGGACCAGGACCTAGTGTAATATGATGTTAGTCTGGACCACCAGGACCTAGTGTAATATGATGTTAGTCTGCACCAACAGGACCTAGTGTAATATGATGTTAGTCTGGACCAGGACCTAGTGTAATATGATGTTACTCTGCACCACCAGGACCTAGTGTAATATGATGTTAGTCTGCACCACCAGGACCTAGTGTAATATGATGTTAGTCTGCACCACCAGGACCTAGTGTAATATGATGTTAGTCTGCACCACCAGGACCTAGTGTAATATGATGTTAGTCTGGACCAGGACCTAGTGTAATATGATGTTAGTCTGGACCACCAGGACCTAGTGTAATATGATGTTAGTCTGGACCAGGACCTAGTGTAATATGATGTTAGTCTGGACCACCAGGACCTAGTGTAATATGATGTTAGTCTGGACCAGGACCTAGTGTAATATGATGTTAGTCTGCACCACCAGGACCTAGTGTAATATGATGTTAGTCTGCACCACCAGGACCTAGTGTAATATGATGTTAGTCTGGACCACCAGGACCTAGTGTAATATGATGTTAGTCTGGACCAGGACCTAGTGTAATATGATGTTAGTCTGCACCACCAGGACCTAGTGTAATATGATGTTAGTCTGGACCAGGACCTAGTGTAATATGATGTTAGTCTGGACCACCAGGACCTAGTGTAATATGATGTTAGTCTGCACCACCAGGACCTAGTGTAATATGATGTTAGTCTGCAACACCAGGACCTAGTGTAATATGATGTTAGTCTGCACCACTAGGACCTAGTGTAATATGATGTTAGTCTGGACCACCAGGACCTAGTGTAATATGATGTTAGTCTGGACCACCAGGACCTAGTGTAATATGATGTTAGTCTGCACCACCAGGACCTAGTGTAATATGATGTTAGTCTGCAACACCAGGACCTAGTGTAATATGATGTTAGTCTGCACCACTAGGACCTAGTGTAATATGATGTTAGTCTGCACCACCAGGACCTAGTGTAATATGATGTTAGTCTGCACCACTAGGACCTAGTGTAATATGATGTTAGTGTGCACCACCAAGACCTAGTGTAATATGATGTTAGTCTGCACCACTAGGACCTAGTGTAATATGATGTTAGTCTGCACCACCAGGACCTAGTGTAATATGATGTTAGTCTGCACCACCAGGACCTAGTGTAATATGATGTTAGTCTGCACCACTAGGACCTAGTGTAATATGATGTTAGTCTGCACCACCAGGACCTAGTGTAATATGATGTTAGTCTGCACCACCAGGACCTAGTGTAATATGATGTTAGTCTGCACCACCAGGACCTAGTGTAATATGATGTTAGTCTGCACCACCAGGACCTAGTGTAATATGATGTTAGTCTGCACCACCAGGACCTAGTGTAATATGATGTTAGTCTGCACCACCAGGACCTAGTGTAATATGATGTTAGTCTGCACCACCAGGACCTAGTGTAATATGATGTTAGTCTGCACCACCAGGACCTAGTGTAATATGATGTTAGTCTGGACCAGGACCTAGTGTAATATGATGTTAGTCTTCACCACCAGGACCTAGTGTAATATGATGTTAGTCTGCACCACCAGGACCTAGTGTAATATGATGTTAGTCTGGACCAGGACCTAGTGTACTATGATGTTAGTCTGCACCACCAGGACCTAGTGTAATATGATGTTAGTCTGGACCAGGACCTAGTGTAATATGATGTTAGTCTGGACCAGGACCTAGTGTAGTATGATGTTAGTCTGCACCACCAGGACCTAGTGTAATATGATGTTAGTCTGGACCAGGACCTAGTGTAATATGATGTTAGTCTGCACCACCAGGACCTAGTGTAATATGATGTTAGTCTGCACCACCAGGACCTAGTGTAATATGATGTTAGTCTGCACCACCAGGACCTAGTGTAATATGATGTTAGTCTGCACCACCAGGACCTAGTGTAATATGACGTTAGTCTGCACCACCAGGACCTAGTGTAATATGATGTTAGTCTGCACCACCAGGACCTAGTGTAATATGATGTTAGTCTGCACCACCAGGACCTAGTGTAATATGATGTTAGTCTGCACCACCAGGACCTAGTGTAATATGATGTTAGTCTGCACCACCAGGACCTAGTGTAATATGATGTTAGTCTGCACCACCAGGACCTAGTGTAATATGATGTTAGTCTGCAACACCAGGACCTAGTGTAATATGATGTTAGTCTGCACCACTAGGACCTAGTGTAATATGATGTTAGTCTGCACCACCAGGACCTAGTGTAATATGATGTTAGTCTGCACCACTAGGACCTAGTGTAATATGATGTTAGTCTGCACCACCAGGACCTAGTGTAATATGATGTTAGTCTGCACCACTAGGACCTAGTGTAATATGATGTTAGTCTGCACCACCAGGACCTAGTGTAATATGATGTTAGTCTGCACCACCAGGACCTAGTGTAATATGATGTTAGTCTGCACCACTAGGACCTAGTGTAATATGATGTTAGTCTGCACCACCAGGACCTAGTGTAATATGATGTTAGTCTGCACCACCAGGACCTAGTGTACTATGATGTTAGTCTGCACCACCAGGA
Source organism: Coregonus clupeaformis (assembly GCF_020615455.1). NCBI lineage: Eukaryota > Metazoa > Chordata > Actinopteri > Salmoniformes > Salmonidae > Coregonus > Coregonus clupeaformis. Next base: position 4,890,203 of record NC_059203.1, read on the forward strand.
TCTAGTGTAATATGATGTTAGTCTGCACCACCAGGACCTAGTGTAATATGATGTTAGTCTGCACCACCAGGACCTAGTGTAATATGATGTTAGTCTGCACCACCAGGACCTAGTGTAATATGATGTTAGTCTGCACCACCAGGACCTAGTGTAATATGATGTTAGTCTGCACCACCAGGACCTAGTGTAATATGATGTTAGTCTGCACCACCAGGACCTAGTGTAATATGATGTTAGTCTGGACCAGGACCTAGTGTAATATGATGTTAGTCTTCACCACCAGGACCTAGTGTAATATGATGTTAGTCTGCACCACCAGGACCTAGTGTAATATGATGTTAGTCTGGACCAGGACCTAGTGTACTATGATGTTAGTCTGCACCACCAGGACCTAGTGTAATATGATGTTAGTCTGCACCAACAGGACCTAGTGTAATATGATGTTAGTCTGGACCAGGACCTAGTGTAATATGATGTTACTCTGCACCACCAGGACCTAGTGTAATATGATGTTAGTCTGCACCACCAGGACCTAGTGTAATATGATGTTAGTCTGGACCACCAGGACCTAGTGTAATATGATGTTAGTCTGCACCACCAGGACCTAGTGTAATATGATGTTAGTCTGGACCAGGACCTAGTGTAATATGAAGTTAGTCTGCACCACCAGGACCTAGTGTAATATGATGTTAGTCTGCACCACCAGGACCTAGTGTAATATGATGTTAGTCTGGACCACCAGGACCTAGTGTAATATGATGTTAGTCTGGACCAGGACCTAGTGTAATATGATGTTAGTCTGGACCACCAGGACCTAGTGTAATATGATGTTAGTCTGGACCAGGACCTAGTGTAATATGATGTTAGTCTGCACCACCAGGACCTAGTGTAATATGATGTTAGTCTGCACCACCAGGACCTAGTGTAATATGATGTTAGTCTGGACCACCAGGACCTAGTGTAATATGATGTTAGTCTGGACCAGGACCTAGTGTAATATGATGTTAGTCTATACCACCAGGACCTAGTGTAATATGATGTTAGTCTGCAACACCAGGACCTAGTGTAATATGATGTTAGTCTGCACCACTAGGACCTAGTGTAATATGATGTTAGTCTGCACCACCAGGACCTAGTGTAATATGATGTTAGTCTGCACCACTAGGACCTAGTGTAATATGATGTTAGTCTGCACCACCAGGACCTAGTGTAATATGATGTTAGTCTGCACCACCAGGACCTAGTGTAATATGATGTTAGTCTGCACCACCAGGACCTAGTGTAATATGATGTTAGTCTGCACCACCAGGACCTAGTGTAATATGATGTTAGTCTGCACCACCAGGACCTAGTGTAATATGATGTTAGTCTGCACCACCAGGACCTAGTGTAATATGATGTTAGTCTGCACCACCAGGACCTAGTGTAATATGATGTTAGTCTGCACCACCAGGACCTAGTGTAATATGATGTTAGTCTGCACCACCAGGACCTAGTGTAATATGATGTTAGTCTGCACCACCAGGACCTAGTGTAATATGATGTTAGTCTGCACCACCAGGACCTAGTGTAATATGATGTTAGTCTGGACCACCAGGACCTAGTGTAATATGATGTTAGTCTGCACCACCAGGACCTAGTGTAATATGATGTTAGTCTGCACCAACAGGACCTAGTGTAATATGATGTTAGTCTGGACCAGGACCTAGTGTAATATGATGTTAGTCTGCACCACCAGGACCTAGTGTAATATGATGTTAGTCTGCACCACCAGGACCTAGTGTAATATGATGTTAGTCTGCACCACCAGGACCTAGTGTAATATGATGTTAGTCTGCACCACCAGGACCTAGTGTAATATGATGTTAGTCTGGACCAGGACCTAGTGTAATATGATGTTAGTCTGGACCACCAGGACCTAGTGTAGTATGATGTTAGTCTGGACCAGGACCTAGTGTAATATGATGTTAGTCTGGACCACCAGGACCTAGTGTAATATGATGTTAGTCTGCACGACCAGGACCTAGTGTAATATGATGTTAGTCTGCACCACCAGGACCTAGTGTAATATGATGTTAGTCTGCACCACTAGGACCTAGTGTAATATGATGTTAGTCTGCACCACCAGGACCTAGTGTAATATGATGTTAGTCTGCACCAGGACCTAGTGTAATATGATGTTAGTCTGCACCACCAGGACCTAGTGTAATATGATGTTAGTCTGCGACCAGGACCTAGTGTAATATGATGTTAGTCTGCACCACCAGGACCTAGTGTAATATGATGTTAGTCTGCACCACCAGGACCTAGTGTAATATGATGTTAGTCTGCACCACCAGGACCTAGTGTAATATGATGTTAGTCTGCACCACCAGGACCTAGTGTAATATGATGTTAGTCTGCACCACCAGGACCTAGTGTAATATGATGTTAGTCTGCACCACCAGGACCTAGTGTAATATGATGTTAGTCTGCACCACCAGGACCTAGTGTAATATGATGTTAGTCTGCACCACCAGGACCTAGTGTAATATGATGTTAGTCTGCACCACCAGGACCTAGTGTAATATGATGTTAGTCTGCACCACCAGGACCTAGTGTAATATGATGTTAGTCTGCACCACCAGGACCTAGTGTAATATGATGTTAGTCTGCGACCAGGACCTAGTGTAATATGATGTTAGTCTGCACCACCAGGACCTAGTGTAATATGATGTTAGTCTGCACCACCAGGACCTAGTGTAATATGATGTTAGTCTGGACCAGGACCTAGTGTAATATGATGTTAGTCTGCACCACCAGGACCTAGTGTAATATGATGTTAGTCTGCACACCAGGACCTAGTGTAATATGATGTTAGTCTGCACCACCAGGACCTAGTGTAGTATGATGTTAGTCTGCACCACCAGGACCTAGTGTAATATGATGTTAGTCTGACCACCAGGACCTAGTGTAATATGATGTTAGTCTGCACCACCAGGACCTAGTGTAATATGATGTTAGTCTGCACCACCAGGACCTAGTGTAATATGATGTTAGTCTGCACCACCAGGACCTAGTGTAATATGATGTTAGTCTGCACCACCAGGACCTAGTGTAATATGATGTTAGTCTGCACCACCAGGACCTAGTGTAATATGATGTTAGTCTGCGACCAGGACCTAGTGTACTATGATGTTAGTCTGCACCACCAGGACCTAGTGTAATATGATGTTAGTCTGCGACCAGGACCTAGTGTAATATGATGTTAGTCTGGACCAGGACCTAGTGTAATATGATGTTAGTCTGCACCACCAGGACCTAGTGTAATATGATGTTAGTCTGGACCAGGACCTAGTGTAATATGATGTTAGTCTGCACCACCAGGACCTAGTGTAATATGATGTTAGTCTGCACCACCAGGACCTAGTGTAATATGATGTTAGTCTGCACCAGGACCTAGTGTAATATGATGTTAGTCTGCACCACCAGGACCTAGTGTAATATGATGTTAGTCTGCACCACCAGGACCTAGTGTAATATGATGTTAGTCTGCACCACCAGGACCTAGTGTAATATGATGTTAGTCTGCACCACCAGGACCTAGTGTAATATGATGTTAGTCTGCACCACCAGGACCTAGTGTAATATGATGTTAGTCTGCACCACCAGGACCTAGTGTAATATGATGTTAGTCTGCACCACCAGGACCTAGTGTAATATGATGTTAGTCTGCACCACCAGGACCTAGTGTAATATGATGTTAGTCTGCACCACCAGGACCTAGTGTAATATGATGTTAGTCTGCACCACCAGGACCTAGTGTAATATGATGTTAGTCTGCACCACCAGGACCTAGTGTAATATGATGTTAGTCTGCACCACCAGGACCTAGTGTAATATGATGTTAGTCTGCACCACCAGGACCTAGTGTAATATGATGTTAGTCTGCACCACTAGGACCTAGTGTAATATGATGTTAGTCTGCACCACCAGGACCTAGTGTAATATGATGTTAGTCTGCACCACCAGGACCTAGTGTAATATGATGTTAGTCTGCACCACCAGGACCTAGTGTAATATGATGTTAGTCTGCACCACCAGGACCTAGTGTAATATGATGTTAGTCTGCACCACCAGGACCTAGTGTAATATGATGTTAGTCTGCACCACCAGGACCTAGTGTAATATGATGTTAGTCTGCACCACCAGGACCTAGTGTAATATGATGTTAGTCTGCACCACCAGGACCTAGTGTAATATGATGTTAGTCTGCACCACCAGGACCTAGTGTAATATGATGTTAGTCTGCACCACCAGGACCTAGTGTAATATGATGTTAGTCTGCACCACCAGGACCTAGTGTAATATGATGTTAGTCTGCACCACCAGGACCTAGTGTAATATGATGTTAGTCTGCACCACCAGGACCTAGTGTAATATGATGTTAGTCTGCACCACCAGGACCTAGTGTAATATGATGTTAGTCTGGACCAGGACCTAGTGTAATATGATGTTAGTCTGCACCACCAGGACCTAGTGTAATATGATGTTAGTCTGCACCACCAGGACCTAGTGTAATATGATGTTAGTCTGGACCAGGACCTAGTGTAATATGATGTTAGTCTGCACCACCAGGACCTAGTGTAATATGATGTTAGTCTGCACCACCAGGACCTAGTGTAATATGATGTTAGTCTGGCCACCAGGACCTAGTGTAATATGATGTTAGTCTGCACCACCAGGACCTAGTGTAATATGACGTTAGTCTGCACCACCAGGACCTAGTGTAATATGATGTTAGTCTGCACCACCAGGACCTAGTGTAATATGATGTTAGTCTGCACCACCAGGACCTAGTGTAATATGATGTTAGTCTGCACCACCAGGACCTAGTGTAATATGATGTTAGTCTGCACCACCAGGACCTAGTGTAATATGATGTTAGTCTGCACCACCAGGACCTAGTGTAATATGATGTTAGTCTGGACCACCAGGACCTAGTGTAATATGATGTTAGTCTGGCCACCAGGACCTAGTGTAATATGATGTTAGTCTGCACCACCAGGACCTAGTGTAATATGATGTTAGTCTGGACCAGGACCTAGTGTAATATGATGTTAGTCTGCACCACCAGGACCTAGTGTAATATGATGTTAGTCTGCACCACCAGGACCTAGTGTAATATGATGTTAGTCTGCACCACCAGGACCTAGTGTAATATGATGTTAGTCTGCACCACCAGGACCTAGTGTAATATGATGTTAGTCTGCACCACCAGGACCTAGTGTAATATGATGTTAGTCTGCACCACCAGGACCTAGTGTAATATGATGTTAGTCTGCACCACCAGGACCTAGTGTAATATGATGTTAGTCTGCACCACCAGGACCTAGTGTAATATGATGTTAGTCTGCACCACCAGGACCTAGTGTAATATGATGTTAGTCTGCACCACCAGGACCTAGTGTAATATGATGTTAGTCTGCACCACCAGGACCTAGTGTAATATGATGTTAGTCTGCACCACCAGGACCTAGTGTAATATGATGTTAGTCTGACGACCAGGACCTAGTGTAATATGATGTTAGTCTGCACCACCAGGACCTAGTGTAATATGATGTTAGTCTGCACCACCAGGACCTAGTGTAATATGATGTTAGTCTGCACCACCAGGACCTAGTGTAATATGATGTTAGTCTGCACCACCAGGACCTAGTGTAATATGATGTTAGTCTGCACCACCAGGACCTAGTGTAATATGATGTTAGTCTGCACCACCAGGACCTAGTGTAATATGATGTTAGTCTGCACCACCAGGACCTAGTGTAATATGATGTTAGTCTGCACCACCAGGACCTAGTGTAATATGATGTTAGTCTGCACCACCAGGACCTAGTGTAATATGATGTTAGTCTGCACGACCAGGACCTAGTGTAATATGATGTTAGTCTGCACCACCAGGACCTAGTGTAATATGATGTTAGTCTGCACGACCAGGACCTAGTGTAATATGATGTTAGTCTGCACCACCAGGACCTAGTGTAATATGATGTTAGTCTGCACCACCAGGACCTAGTGTAATATGATGTTAGTCTGCACGACCAGGACCTAGTGTAATATGATGTTAGTCTGCACCACCAGGACCTAGTGTAATATGATGTTAGTCTGCACCACCAGGACCTAGTGTAATATGATGTTAGTCTGCACCACCAGGACCTAGTGTAATATGATGTTAGTCTGCACCACCAGGACCTAGTGTAATATGATGTTAGTCTGGACCAGGACCTAGTGTAATATGATGTTAGTCTGCACCACCAGGACCTAGTGTAATATGATGTTAGTCTGCACCACCAGGACCTAGTGTAATATGATGTTAGTCTGGACCAGGACCTAGTGTACTATGATGTTAGTCTGCACCACCAGGACCTAGTGTAATATGATGTTAGTCTGGACCAGGACCTAGTGTAATATGATGTTAGTCTGGACCAGGACCTAGTGTAGTATGATGTTAGTCTGCACCACCAGGACCTAGTGTAATATGATGTTAGTCTGGACCAGGACCTAGTGTAATATGATGTTAGTCTGCACCACCAGGACCTAGTGTAATATGATGTTAGTCTGCACCACCAGGACCTAGTGTAATATGATGTTAGTCTGCACCACCAGGACCTAGTGTAATATGATGTTAGTCTGCACCACCAGGACCTAGTGTAATATGATGTTAGTCTGCACCACCAGGACCTAGTGTAATATGATGTTAGTCTGCACCACCAGGACCTAGTGTAATATGATGTTAGTCTGCACCACCAGGACCTAGTGTAATATGATGTTAGTCTGCGACCAGGACCTAGTGTAATATGATGTTAGTCTGCACCACCAGGACCTAGTGTAATATGATGTTAGTCTGCACCACCAGGACCTAGTGTAATATGATGTTAGTCTGCACCACCAGGACCTAGTGTAATATGATGTTAGTCTGCACCACCAGGACCTAGTGTAATATGATGTTAGTCTGCACCACCAGGACCTAGTGTAATATGATGTTAGTCTGCACCACCAGGACCTAGTGTAATATGATGTTAGTCTGCACCACCAGGACCTAGTGTAATATGATGTTAGTCTGCACCACCAGGACCTAGTGTAATATGATGTTAGTCTGCACCACCAGGACCTAGTGTAATATGATGTTAGTCTGCACCACCAGGACCTAGTGTAATATGATGTTAGTCTGCAACACCAGGACCTAGTGTAATATGATGTTAGTCTGCACCACTAGGACCTAGTGTAATATGATGTTAGTCTGCACCACCAGGACCTAGTGTAATATGATGTTAGTCTGCACCACTAGGACCTAGTGTAATATGATGTTAGTCTGCACCACCAGGACCTAGTGTAATATGATGTTAGTCTGCACCACTAGGACCTAGTGTAATATGATGTTAGTCTGCACCACCAGGACCTAGTGTAATATGATGTTAGTCTGCACCACCAGGACCTAGTGTAATATGATGTTAGTCTGCACCACTAGGACCTAGTGTAATATGATGTTAGTCTGCACCACCAGGACCTAGTGTAATATGATGTTAGTCTGCACCACCAGGACCTAGTGTAATATGATGTTAGTCTGCACCACCAGGACCTAGTGTAATATGATGTTAGTCTGGACCAGGACCTAGTGTAATATGATGTTAGTCTGGACCACCAGGACCTAGTGTAATATGATGTTAGTCTGCACCACCAGGACCTAGTGTAATATGATGTTAGTCTGCACCACCAGGACCTAGTGTAATATGATGTTAGTCTGCACCACCAGGACCTAGTGTAATATGATGTTAGTCTGGACCAGGACCTAGTGTAATATGATGTTAGTCTGGACCAGGACCTAGTGTAATATGATGTTAGTCTGCACCACCAGGACCTAGTGTAATATGATGTTAGTCTGGACCAGGACCTAGTGTAATATGATGTTAGTCTGCACCACCAGGACCTAGTGTAATATGATGTTAGTCTGCACCACTAGGACCTAGTGTAATATGATGTTAGTCTTCACCACCAGGACCTAGTGTAATATGATGTTAGTCTGCACCACCAGGACCTAGTGTAATATGATGTTAGTCTGGACCAGGACCTAGTGTACTATGATGTTAGTCTGCACCACCAGGACCTAGTGTAATATGATGTTAGTCTGGACCAGGACCTAGTGTAATATGATGTTAGTCTGGACCAGGACCTAGTGTAGTATGATGTTAGTCTGCACCACCAGGACCTAGTGTAATATGATGTTAGTCTGGACCAGGACCTAGTGTAATATGATGTTAGTCTGCACCACCAGGACCTAGTGTAATATGATGTTAGTCTGCACCACCAGGACCTAGTGTAATATGATGTTAGTCTGCACCACCAGGACCTAGTGTAATATGATGTTAGTCTGCACCACCAGGACCTAGTGTAATATGACGTTAGTCTGCACCACCAGGACCTAGTGTAATATGATGTTAGTCTGCACCACCAGGACCTAGTGTAATATGACGTTAGTCTGCACCACCAGGACCTAGTGTAATATGATGTTAGTCTGCACCACCAGGACCTAGTGTAATATGATGTTAGTCTGCACCACCAGGACCTAGTGTAATATGATGTTAGTCTGCACCACCAGGACCTAGTGTAATATGATGTTAGTCTGGACCAGGACCTAGTGTACTATGATGTTAGTCTGCACCACCAGGACCTAGTGTAATATGATGTTAGTCTGGACCAGGACCTAGTGTAATATGATGTTAGTCTGGACCAGGACCTAGTGTAGTATGATGTTAGTCTGCACCACCAGGACCTAGTGTAATATGATGTTAGTCTGGACCAGGACCTAGTGTAATATGATGTTAGTCTGCACCACCAGGACCTAGTGTAATATGATGTTAGTCTGCACCACCAGGACCTAGTGTAATATGACGTTAGTCTGCACCACCAGGACCTAGTGTAATATGATGTTAGTCTGCACCACCAGGACCTAGTGTAATATGATGTTAGTCTGCACCACCAGGACCTAGTGTAATATGATGTTAGTCTGCACCACCAGGACCTAGTGTAATATGATGTTATTCTGGACCAGGACCTAGTGTAATATGATGTTAGTCTGGACCAGGACCTAGTGTAATATGATGTTAGTCTGCACCACCAGGACCTAGTGTAATATGATGTTAGTCTGCACCACCAGGACCTAGTGTAATATGATGTTAGTCTGCACCACCAGGACCTAGTGTAATATGATGTTAGTCTGCACCACCAGGACCTAGTGTAATATGATGTTAGTCTGGACCAGGACCTAGTGTAATATGATGTTAGTCTGGACCAGGACCTAGTGTAATATGATGTTAGTCTGCACCACCAGGACCTAGTGTAATATGATGTTAGTCTGCACCACCAGGACCTAGTGTAATATGATGTTAGTCTGCACCACCAGGACCTAGTGTAATATGATGTTAGTCTGCACCACCAGGACCTAGTGTAATATGACGTTAGTCTGCACCACCAGGACCTAGTGTAATATGATGTTAGTCTGCACCACCAGGACCTAGTGTAATATGATGTTAGTCTGCACCACCAGGACCTAGTGTAATATGATGTTAGTCTGCACCACCAGGACCTAGTGTAATATGATGTTAGTCTGCACCACCAGGACCCTAGTGTAATATGATGTTAGTCTGCACCACCAGGACCTAGTGTAATATGATGTTAGTCTGGACCAGGACCTAGTGTACTATGATGTTAGTCTGCACCACCAGGACCTAGTGTAATATGATGTTAGTCTGGACCAGGACCTAGTGTAATATGATGTTAGTCTGGACCAGGACCTAGTGTAGTATGATGTTAGTCTGCACCACCAGGACCTAGTGTAATATGATGTTAGTCTGGACCAGGACCTAGTGTAATATGATGTTAGTCTGCACCACCAGGACCTAGTGTAATATGATGTTAGTCTGCACCACCAGGACCTAGTGTAATATGACGTTAGTCTGCACCACCAGGACCTAGTGTAATATGATGTTAGTCTGCACCACCAGGACCTAGTGTAATATGATGTTAGTCTGCACCACCAGGACCTAGTGTAATATGATGTTAGTCTGCACCACCAGGACCTAGTGTAATATGATGTTAGTCTGCGACCAGGACCTAGTGTAATATGATGTTAGTCTGCGACCAGGACCCAGTGTAATATGATGTTAGTCTGCACCACCAGGACCTAGTGTAATATGATGTTAGTCTGCACCACCAGGACCTAGTGTAATATGATGTTAGTCTGCACCAGGACCTAGTGTAATATGATGTTAGTCTGGACCACCAGGACCTAGTGTAATATGATGTTAGTCTGCACCACCAGGACCTAGTGTAATATGATGTTAGTCTGCACCACCAGGACCTAGTGTAATATGATGTTAGTCTGGACCACCAGGACCTAGTGTAATATGATGTTAGTCTGGACCACCAGGACCTAGTGTAATATGATGTTAGTCTGCACCACCAGGACCTAGTGTAATATGATGTTAGTCTGCACGACCAGGACCTAGTGTAATATGATGTTAGTCTGGACCAGGACCTAGTGTAATATGATGTTAGTCTGCACCACCAGGACCTAGTGTAATATGATGTTAGTCTGCACCACCAGGACCTAGTGTAATATGATGTTAGTCTGCGACCAGGACCTAGTGTAATATGATGTTAGTCTGGACCAGGACCTAGTGTAATATGATGTTAGTCTGCACCACCAGGACCTAGTGTAATATGATGTTAGTCTGCACCACCAGGACCTAGTGTAATATGATGTTAGTCTGCACCACCAGGACCTAGTGTAATATGATGTTAGTCTGGACCAGGACCTAGTGTAATATGATGTTAGTCTGGACCACCAGGACCTAGTGTAATATGATGTTAGTCTGGACCAGGACCTAGTGTAATATGATGTTAGTCTGGACCAGGACCTAGTGTAATATGATGTTAGTCTGGACCAGGACCTAGTGTAATATGATGTTAGTCTGCACCACCAGGACCTAGTGTAATATGATGTTAGTCTGCACCACCAGGACCTAGTGTAATATGATGTTAGTCTGCACCACCAGGACCTAGTGTAATATGATGTTAGTCTGCACCACCAGGACCTAGTGTAATATGATGTTAGTCTGGACCAGGACCTAGTGTAATATGATGTTAGTCTGCACCACCAGGACCTAGTGTAATATGATGTTAGTCTGGACCAGGACCTAGTGTAATATGATGTTAGTCTGGACCAGGACCTAGTGTAATATGATGTTAGTCTGCACCACCAGGACCTAGTGTAATATGATGTTAGTCTGCACCACCAGGACCTAGTGTAATATGATGTTAGTCTGCACCACCAGGACCTAGTGTAATATGATGTTAGTCTGCACCACCAGGACCTAGTGTAATATGATGTTAGTCTGGACCAGGACCTAGTGTAATATGATGTTAGTCTGGACCACCAGGACCTAGTGTAATATGATGTTAGTCTGGTCCAGGACCTAGTGTAATATGATGTTAGTCTGGACCACCAGGACCTAGTGTAATATGATGTTAGTCTGGACCACCAGGACCTAGTGTAATATGATGTTAGTCTGCACCACCAGGACCTAGTGTAATATGATGTTAGTCTATACCAGGTATTTTACCTGTTGGGTTTAGTACGAAATGGAAGTCTGCTCCAACCTGTTAGATTTAGTATGTAACTTCCGGAGGACCTATCATCCTTTCCCTCCCTCCTCTCTACCTCCTCTTCCTCTGTATCTGCTGCTAAAGCCATCCTTCCACTCCTTCCTCTCTACCTCCTCTTCCTCTGTATCTGCTGCTAAAGCCATCCTTTCACTCCTTCCTCTCTACCTTCTCTTCCTCTGTATCTGCTGCTAAAGCCATCCTTTCCCTCCCTCCTCTCTACCTCCTCTTCCTCTGTATCTGCTGCTAAAGCCACTTTCTATCACTCTAAATGTCAAGCTTCAGCCTTTAACCCTTGGAAACTCTTTTCCACCTCCTCCCTCCTCCTTAATCCTCCTCCCCACCCTCCTCCCTCCTCCTTAATCCTCCACCCCTCCCCCACCCTTCTCCCTCCTCCTTAATCCCCCACCCCTCCCCCCCTCCCTCCTCCTTAATCCTCCACCCTTCCCCCACCCTCCTCCCTCCTCCTTAATCCTCCACCCCTCCCCCACCCTCCCTCCCTCCTCCTTAATCCTCCACCCCTCCCCCACCCTCCTCCCTCCTCCTTAATCCTCCACCCCTCCCCATCCTCCTCCCTCCTCCTTAATCCTCCACCCTCCCCCACCCTCCTCCCCTCCTCCTTAATCCTCCACCCCTCCCCCACCCTCCTCCTTAATCCTCCACCCTCCCCCACCCTCCTCCCTCCTCCTTAATCCTCCACCCCTCCCCCACCCTCCTCCCTCCTCCTTAATCCTCCACCCCTCCCCCCACCCTCCTCCCTCCTCCTTAATCCTCCACCCCTCCCCCACCCTCCTCCCTCCTCCTTATTCCTCCACCCCCTCCCCCCACCCTCCTCCTTAATCCTCCACCCTTCCCCCTCCCTCCTCCTTAATCCTCCACCCTTCCCCCACCCTTCTCCCTCCTCCTTAATCCTCCACCCCTCCCCCACCCTCCTCCCTCTCTGCGGACGACTTTTTCAACCACTTTGAAAAGAATGTTGATGACATCCACTCCTCATTCACTCAGCCTATTGAGTCCACTGGTCCCACTCACAGAACTACCCTACGCCTTGACCTCTTTCTCCCCTCTCTCTCCAGATGAAATCCTGTGACTAGTGAGTTCCTGCTGCTCGACCCCATCCCCTCCTCCTTTCTCCAGACCATCTCTGGGGACCTTATCCCATTCATCACTTCCCTCATCAACTCGTCCCTGAATGCTGGCTGCATCCTTTCTGACTTCAAAACGGCCAGAGTCGCTCTCCTCCTCAAGAAACCAACACTCGACTCATCTGACGTCAAAAACTATAGACCTGTATCCCTTTCTTTTCTTTCCAAAACACTTGAGCGTGCTGTCTCTGATCAACTATTTCATTATCTCTTTCAGAATTATCTTCTTGACCCTAACCAGTCAGTCTTCAAGATGGGTCACTCAACCGAGACTGCTCTTCTCTGTGTCACGGAGGCTCTCCACTCTGCCAAAGCTGACTCTCTCTCCTCTGCTCTCATCCTCCTAGATCTATCCGCTGCCGTCAGATCCTCCTCTCCACCCTCTCAGGACTGGGCTTCTCAGGCTCTGCACACTCTTGGATTGCATCCTACCTAGCAGGCCGCTCCTACCTGGTGACGTGGAGAGGATCTGTGTCTGCACCACGTATTCTCACTACTGGTGTCCCCCAGGGCTCGGTTCTAGGCCCTCTCCTATTCTCTCTATACACCAAGTCACTCGGCTCAGTCATATCCTCACATGGTCTCTCCTATCATTGCTATGATGATGACACACAACTACTTTTTTGTCCTTCCCCCCTTCAGCCCGCCTGATGTTCAACCTTCTCAAGTTCTCCCATGTCGCCCGCTCCTTCGCACACTCCACTGGCTTCCTGTCGAAGCTCGCGTCCACTACAAGACCTTGGTGCTTACCTACGGAGCAGCAAGAGGAACTGCCCCTCCCTACCTTCAGACTATGCTCAAACCCTACACCCCAACCTGGGTACTCCGTTCTGCCACCTCTGGTCTCTTGGCAGCTCCAGCTCAGCCCAGTCCAAGATCTTCTCTGTCCTGGCACCCCAATGGTAGAACCAGCGTCCCCCTGAAGCTAGGACAGCAGAATCCCTGCCCATCTGCCGAAAACATCTGAAACCCTACCTCTTCAAAAAGTATCTTAAATGGTCCCACAGCACCCCCCCTCACTCCCGACCTCTGTGAACTAACACTCGCAATTCACTTTTTTCCCTCTTACTATCTCTGACTTGGCTGAAAGCTACTTTATTGAGGAAGAATGTACTTACGATGACTGTGATATGTGGTTGTCCCACCTAGTTATCTTAAGATGAATCCACTAACTGTAAGTAGCTCTGGATAAGAACATCTGCTAAATGACTAAAATGTAATGTAATGTAAAATGTATGATATGGAAGTATAAGGTTGGGTTTAGTATGATATGGAAGTCTGAGGTTCTTTAATCACTCCATTTAAAGCAGAATGTCATCTCTAATGTTACTTTTCTGTTTGGCAATATATGACATGTTTCTACCTCTCTCTCTCTCTCTCTCTCTCTCTCTCTCTCTCTCTCTCTCTCTCTCTCTCTCTCTCTCTCTCTCTCTCTCTCTCTCTCTCTCTCTCTCTCTCTCTCTCTCTCTCTCTCTCTCCTCCAGTATTTCCCAGCAGCAGTGTTGTCAGGGAGTTTTAAAGGAGACCAGGTGTCTGGCAGGTATCACTGTTGCTAAAGGAGGAGCCAGGTGTGAGGTCGATCAGGAGAGCCAGTGTGCTGCAGACTCTTACCAGGCAAGACACACACTCACACACACAGAGAGACAGACAGGCATGCATGCACTCAATTGGCCATTCTCAACTGGGTGTGTGTGTGCATGTCAGAACCACTGTATCAGTGAAGGATAGATTGTCCTAATGGTGTTGCCATAGACACAATACTATACAAATGTTTTACAGAACAATCAAACAGTACGTGACGTTCTCTGGGTCACAGTGGATCAGCTATTTCATATAGATACTGAATGAGAACGTCTTAGGTTGCGTCCCAAATGGCCTCCTATTCCACTATGGGCCTGGTCAAAACGTAGTGCAGTAAAAGAGTGTGTCATTTGGGACTCTGTTTAAACATCCTGAGGCATGCAGTTGTGTTTTGGCCGTCATATTTCAGTAGTTGGCACCCTGCCATTTGGCGGTCATGTTCCAGTTTCAGACCCTCATGCCAACTCAGGGATTTTGTGGAGTTCAGATGAAGGTCGGTGAGTTTACTGGAGTTTATTGGACTAGGACCAAATCCCAATCTCTGATAATCTAGCAGTAAGGAAATGCCAAACTTAATATTGGACTTCCAAGAATCCTTCAGAACCTGAGAATGGTTCCATATGGAGATAGGAAGCTGTCTTCTGCCTTTGTGTGCATCCCAATTGGCAGCCTGTTTCCTTTATAGTGCACTACTTTAGACCAGGGCCCTATGGCACCCTATTCCCTATATAGTGCACTACTTTAGACCAGAGCCCTATGACACCCTATTCCCTATATAGTGCACTACTTTAGACCAGAGCCCTATGACACCCTATTCCCTATATAGTACACTACTTTAGACCAGAGCCCTATGACACCCTATTCCCTATATAGTGCACTACTTTAGACCAGAGCCCTATGACACCCTATTCCCTATATAGTGCACTACTTTAGACCAGAGCCCTATGACACCCTATTCCCTATATAGTACACTACTTTAGACCAGAGCCCTATGACACCCTATTCCTTATATAGTGCACTACTTTAGACCATCAATCAATCAATTTTATTTTATATAGCCCTTCTTACATCAGCTAATATCTCGAAGTGCTGTACAGAAACCCAGCCTAAAACCCCAAACAGCTAGTAATGCAGGTGTAGAAGCACGGTGGCTAGGAAAAACTCCCTAGAAAGGCGAAAACCTAGGAAGAAACCTAGAGAGGAACCAGGCTATGAGGGGTGGCCAGTCCTCTTCTGGCTGTGCCGGGTGAAGATTATAACAGAACCATGCCAAGATGACCAGAGCCCTATGACACCCTATTCCCTATATAGTGCACTACTTTAGACCAGAGCCCTATGACACCCTATTCCCTATATAGTGCACTACTTTAAACCAGAGCCCTATGACACCCTATTCCCTATATAGTGCACTACTTTAGACTAGGGCCCTATGGCAGCCTGTTTCCTTTATAGTACACTACTTTAGACCAGAGCCCTATGGCAGCCTATTCCCTATATAGTGCACTACTTTAGACTAGGGCCCTATGGGGACACTAAATAGGAATAATACAGTGAGGGAAAAAAGTATTTGATCCCCTGCTGATTTTGTACGTTTGCCCACTGACAAAGAAATGATCAGTCTATAATTTTAATGGTAGGTTTATTTCAACAGTGAGAGACAGAATAACAACAAAAAAATCCAGAAATGTTATAAATTGATTTGCATTTTAATGAGGGAAATAAGTATTTGACCCCTCTGCAAAACATGACTTAGTACTTGGTACAAAATCAGCAGGGGATCAAATACTTTTTTCCCTCACTGTATATATATATATGTACAGCGCATTCGGAAAGTATTCAGACCCCTTGACTTGTTCCACATTTTGTTATGTTACAGCCTTATTTTAAAATTGATTACATACATTTTTTGCCTCATCAATCTACACACAATACCCCATAATGACAAAGCGAAAACTGTTTTTTTGACATTATTTACATAACTATTCAGACCCTTTGCTATGTGACTTGAAATTGAGCTCAGGTGCATTATGTTTCCATTGATCATCCTTGAGATGTTTCTACAACTTGATTGGAGTCCACTTGTGGTAAATTCAATTGATTGGACATGATTTGGAAAGGCACACACCTGTCTATATAAGGTCCCACAGTTGACAGTGCATGTCAGAACAAAAACCAAGCCATGAGGTCGAAGGAATTGTCCGTAGAGCTCCGATACAGGACTGTGTCGAGGCACAGATCTGGGGAAGGGTACCAAAATATTTCTGAAGCATTGAAGGTCCCCAATAATACAGTGGCCTCCATCATTCTTAAATGGAAGAAGTTGGAACCACCAAGACTCTTCCTAGAGCTGGCCGCCCAGCCAAACTGAGCAATCGGGGGGAGACGGGCCTTGGTCAAGGAGGAGACTAAGAACCCAATGGTCACTCTGACAGAGCTCCAGAGTTCCTCTGTGGAGATGGGAGAACCTTCCAGAATGACAACCATCTCTGCAGCACTCCACCAATCAGGCCTTTATGGTAGAGTGTCCAGACGGAAGCCACTCCTCAGTAAAAGGCACATGACAGCATGCTTGGAGTTTGCCAAAAGGCACCTAAAAACTCTGACCATGAGAAACCAAGATTGAACTCTTTGGCCTGAATGCCAAGTGTCACATCTGGAGGAAACCTGGCACCATCCCTACGGTGAAGCATGGTGGTGGCAGCATCATGCTGTGGGGATTTTGTTCAGCGGCAGGGATTGGAAGACTAGTCAGGATCGGGGCAATGACCCTAAGCACACAGCCAAGACAACGCTTGAGTGGCTTCGGGACAAGTCTCTGAATGTTCAAGAGATCTGAAAATAGCTGTGCAGCGACGCTCCCCATCCAACCTGACAGAGCTTGAGAGGATCTGCAGAGAAGAATGGGAGAAACTCCCCAAATACAGGTGTGCAAAGCTTGTAGCGTCATACCCAAGAAGACTTGAGGCTGTAATTGCTGCCAAACGGTGCTTCAACAAAGTACTGAGTAAAGGGTCTGAATACTTACGTAAATGTGATATTTCAGTTATTTAAAGAAAAAATCAAAAATGTCTAAAAACCAGTTTTTGCTTTGTCATTATGGGGTATGGTGCACAGATTGATGAAGAAAAAAAACTATTGAATCCATGTAGGAATAAGGCTGTAACGTAACAAAATGTGGAAAAAGTCAGGGGTCTGAGTACTTTCCGAATGCACTGTATATACACTAGTATGTGGACATCCCTTCAAATTAATGGATTCCGCTATTAGGCATACTGGAGGCCTATGGCTGCATTGGCGATGCATGCCATATGATAAGCTGCTAAATGGATTCACATAGCTTATATACTGAGAGTGACAATCAAATAAAACAGATTGGAGATCGGCAGAATATTTGAAGAAATTATTCAGAGCCTCGCGCTTATCAGCTGTGGAAGGCGTTGCTTCCAGCAAGGCGCGGATTTCATTGGCCATGTCAAGCGTGTTTGTTATTATTGAATCGAATGGTCAATGGGGGATATTGAACACCATACAGGAAGGAATGACAACTGACATGTTTGGCAAGGTAGCCCCACCCCCACAGGACAACATGCTGATAGGTCCAGTATCTGTAGCCCCACCCCCACAGGACAACATGCTGATAGGTCCAGTATCTGTAGCCCCACCCCCACAGGACAACATGCTGATAGGTCCAGTATCTGTAGCCCCACCCCCACCAGACAACATGCTGATAGGTCCAGTATCTGTAGCCCCACCCCCACCAGACAACATGCTGATAGGTCCAGTATCTGTAGCCCCACCCCCACAGGACAACATGCTGATAGGTCCAGTATCTGTAGCCCCACCCCCACCAGACAACATGCTGATAGGTCCAGTATCTGTAGCCCCACCCCCACCAGACAACATGCTGATAGGTCCAGTATCTGTAGCCCCACCCCCACCAGACAACATGCTGATAGGTCCAGTATCTGTAGCCCCACCCCCACCAGACAACATGCTGATAGGTCCAGTATCTGTAGCCCCACCCCAACCAGACAACATGCTGATAGGTCCAGTATCTGTAGCCCCACCCCAACCAGACAACATGCTGATAGGTCCAGTATCTGTAGCCCCACCCCCACAGGACAACATGCTGATAGGTCCAGTATCTGTAGCCCCACCCCCACCAGACAACATGCTGATAGGTCCAGTATCTGTAGCCCCACCCCCACAGGACAACATGCTGATAGGTCCAGTATCTGTAGCCCCACCCCCACCAGACAACATGCTGATAGGTCCAGTATCTGTAGCCCCACCCCCACAGGACAACATGCTGATAGGTCCAGTATCTGTAGCCCCACCCCCACAGGACAACATGCTGATAGGTCCAGTATCTGTAGCCCCACCCCCACAGGACAACATGCTGATAGGTCCAGTATCTGTAGCCCCACCCCCACAGGACAACATGCTGATAGGTCCAGTATCTGTAGCCCCACCCCCACAGGACAACATGCTGATATTACACGAGACCTGAACAGACAGGTTTATCTCTTGGCAGATACTGCTCTGTAAACAGAGACCTGAACAGACAGGTTTAGTATTTTATTACCAGCTCTGTCTCATGTTTAAGAGAGATGAGAGGGGAGGGAGGGGGAGGAGGGGAGAGGGAGGAGAGGAAGGGGAGGAGAGGAGAGGAGAGGAGAGGAGAGGAGAGGAGAGGAGAGGAGAGGAGAGGAGAGGAGAGGAGAGGAGAGGAGAGGAGAGGAGAGGGAGAGGAGAGGAGAGGAGAGGAGAGGAGAGGAGAGGAGAGGAGAGGAGAGGGAGGAGAGGAGAGGAGAGGGAGGAGAGGGAAGTGAAGTGGACCACTGTGACAGATGTAATTGGCTGTGTGTGTGTCTGCTCCTCTCCAGGTGTGCTGCAGTTGTTGTGCGTTGGGCTTGGCTCTACATGCTGAAGGTAGAGGGTGTGATGCCCACCAGTACCTGGGGTACCCCTGTGGTCATGTCATGCTCACCTGCTGTGAAGATGAGGGGCTCAGCCTTAACGCTAAGGAGAGGCCCAGACCTACAGCCCTGCCAAGAAAAGGTACAGTGCTGCTCCCCACTCGTGACTTCATGACAGCATGACATTTTTTCCCATATATTTCTTTAAAATCTATGATGTACAGTGCCTTCAGAAAGTATTCACACCCCTTGAATTTATCATACATTTAAAATGGATTAAATTTAGATTTTGTGTCACTGGCCTACACACAATAACCCATAATGTTAAAGTGGAATTTAATTTTTACAAATTAATTAAAAATGAAAAGCTGAAATGTCTTGAGTCAATAAGTATTCAACACCTTTGTTATGGCAAGCCTAAATAAATTCAGGAGTAAAAATGTGCAATAATAGTGTTTAACATGATTTTTGAATGACTACCTCATCTCTGTACCCCGCACAATTATCTGTAAGGTCCCTCAGTCGTGCAGTGAATTTCAAACACAGATTCAACCACAAAGACCAGGGAGGTTTTCTAATGCTTCGCAAAGAAGGACACCTATTGGTAGATGGTTAAAAAAACAAAAAACAGACACTGAATATCCGTTTGAGCATGGTGAAGTTATTAATTACACTTTAGATGGTGTATCAATACACCCAGTCAATAGAAAGATACAGGCGTCCTTCCTTCCTAGTTGCCGGAGAGGAAGGAAACTGCTCAGGGATTTCACCATTTGTTGGCAGCATTGCCAAGGCAGCAGCTTCTCTTCCTGGGGTCCAAACACATTAAGGAACTTACATTACATATAAATCAAAAGATAAAACAGTCCATCATATAACATTATTACACCACTACATATCTACAATATAACATGTATAATACCACCATACAACAATATTACAATGAACGTGTGTTTAGAGTGCGCGTGCTAGCGCTTATGTGTCTATGTGTGTGTGTTCACAGTCCCCGCTGTTCCATAAGGTGGATTTGGATCTGGAATCATGTAGTAACCATACAAATTGTTAAACAAATCAAAATAAAAAAAATTGGGGGGGGGTATACAGAAGATAGCCCGATTTGGTAAAATACCAAGTCCATATTATGGCAAGAACAGCTGAAATAAGCAAAGAGACATGACAGTCCATCATTATAATATGATAATATGCCATTTAGCAGACACTTTTATCCAAAGCGACTTACAGTCATGCGTGCATACATTTTTGTGTATGGGTGGTCCCGGGGATCGAACCCACTACCTTGGCGTTACAAGCGCGTGCTCTACCAGCTGAACCTGTTCCCTAACATGTATTTTTATCTGTTTTTTAAATCTAATTTTACTGCTGGCATGAGTTATATGTTGCTGGGAGAATGTTTCCCTAACATACCAGCTGTCTGTGAGTTATATGTTGCTGGGAGAATGTTTCCCTAACATACCAGCTGTCTGTGAGTTATATGTTGCTGGGAGAATGTTTCCCTAACATACCAGCTGTCTGTGAGTTATATGTTGCTGGGAGAATGTTTCCCTAACATACCAGCTGTCTGTGAGTTATATGTTGCTGGGAGAATGTTTCCCTAACATACCAGCTGTCTGTGTGTTATATGTTGCTGGGAGAATGTTTCCCTAACATACCAGCTGTCTGTGTGTTATATGTTGCTGGGAGAATGTTTCCCTAACATACCAGCTGTCTGTGAGTTATATGTTGCTGGGAGAATGTTTCCCTAACATACCAGCTGTCTGTGAGTTATATGTTGCTGGGGAAATGTTTCCCTAACATACCAGCTGTCTGTGTGTTATATGTTGCTGGGAGAATGTTTCCCTAACATACCAGCTGTCTGTGAGTTATATGTTGCTGGGAGAATGTTTCCCCTAACATACCAGCTGTCTGTGTGTTATATGTTGCTGGGAGAATGTTTCCCTAACATACCAGCTGTCTGTGAGTTATATGTTGCTGGGAGAATGTTTCCCTAACATACCAGCTGTCTGTGAGTTATATGTTGCTGGGAGAATGTTTCCCTAACATACCAGCTGTCTGTGTGTTATATGTTGCTGGGAGAATGTTTCCCTAACATACCAGCTGTCTGTGAGTTATATGTTGCTGGGAGGATGTTTCCCTAACATACCAGCTGTCTGTGTGTTATATGTTGCTGGGAGAATGTTTCCTAACATACCAGCTGTCTGTGTGTTATATGTTGCTGGGAGAATGTTTCCCTAACATACCAGCTGTCTGTGAGTTATATGTTGCTGGGAGAATGTTTCCCTAACATACCAGCTGTCTGTGTGTTATATGTTGCTGGGAGAATGTTTCCCTAACATACCAGCTGTCTGTGTGTTATATGTTGCTGGGAGAATGTTTCCCTAACATACCAGCTGTCTGTGTGTTATATGTTGCTGGGAGAATGTTTCCCTAACATACCAGCTGTCTGTGTGTTATATGTTGCTGGGAGAATGTTTCCCTAACATACCAGCTGTCTGTGTGTTATATGTTGCTGGGAGAATGTTTCCCTAACAGACCAGCTGTCTGTGTGTTATATGTTGCTGGGAGAATGTTTCCCTAACATACCAGCTGTCTGTGAGTTATATGTTGCTGGGAGAATGTTTCCCTAACATACCAGCTGTCTGTGAGTTATATGTTGCTGGGAGAATGTTTCCCTAACATACCAGCTGTCTGTGTGTTATATGTTGCTGGGAGAATGTTTCCCTAACATACCAGCTGTCTGTGAGTTATATGTTGCTGGGAGAATGTTTCCTAACATACCAGCTGTCTGTGTGTTATATGTTGCTGGGAGAATGTTTCCCTAACATACCAGCTGTCTGTGTGTTATATGTTACTGGGAGAATGTTTCCCTAACATACCAGCTGTCTGTGAGTTATATGTTGCTGGGAGAATGTTTCCCTAACATACCAGCTGTCTGTGAGTTATATGTTGCTGGGAGAATGTTTCCCTAACAGACCAGCTGTCTGTGAGTTATATGTTGCTGGGAGAATGTTTCCCTAACATACCAGCTGTCTGTGAGTTATATGTTGCTGGGAGAATGTTTCCCTAACATACCAGCTGTCTGTGAGTTATATGTTGCTGGGAGAATGTTTCCCTAACATACCAGCTGTCTGTGTGTTATATGTTGCTGGGAGAATGTTTCCCTAACATACCAGCTGTCTGTGAGTTATATCGTGTCTCACTTGGGCTCCCGAGTGTCACAGCGGTCTAAGGCACTGCATCTCAGTGCTTGAGACGTCACTACAGACCCCCTGGTTTGGTTCCAGGCTGTATCACAACCGCCCGTGATTGGGAATCCCATAGGGCGGCGCACAATTGGCCCAGCGTCGTCCGGGTTTGGCCGGTGTAGGCCGTCATTGTAAATAAGAATTTGTTCTTAACTGACTTGCCTAGTTAAATAAAGATAAAATAAATAATATGTTGCTGGGAGGATGTTTCCCTAACAGACCAGCTGTCTGTGTGTTTGGGAACAAAACAACAAACCCTAATATTGTAGTCAGTTCATCAGTCAGGCCACTTGGCAGTCCATATCTGGACACTACATTCCACTGCTGTTGGTTACAGCACACCATCAGGGATGGGAAGGCTGTTGGTTACATCACACCATCAGGGATGGGAAGGCTGTTGGTTACATCACACCATCAGGGATGGGAAGGCTGTTGGTTACATCACACCATCAGGGATGGGAAGGCTGTTGGTTACATCACACCATCAGGGATGGGAAGGCTGTTGGTTACATCACACCATCAGGGATGGGAAGGCTGTTGGTTACATCACACCATCAGGGATGGGAAGGCTGTTGGTTACATCACACCATCAGGGATGGGAAGGCTGTTGGTTACATCACACCATCAGGGATGGGAAGGCTGTTGGTTACATCACACCATCAGGGATGGGAAGGCTGTTGGTTACATCACACCATCAGGGATGGGAAGGCTGTTGGTTACATCACACCATCAGGGATGGGAAGGCTGTTGGTTACATCACACCATCAGGGATGGGAAGGCTGTTGGTTACAGCACACCATCAGGGATGGGAAGGCTGTTGGTTACAGCACACCATCAGGGATGGGAGGGCTGTTGGTTACATCACACCATCAGGGATGGGGAGGCTGTTGGTTACATCACACCATCAGGGATGGGAAGGCTGTTGGTTACATCACACCATCAGGGATGGGAAGGCTGTTGGTTACATCACACCATCAGGGATGGGAAGGCTGTTGGTTACATCACACCATCAGGGATGGGAAGGCTGTTGGTTACATCACACCATCAGGGATGGGAAGGCTGTTGGTTACATCACACCATCAGGGATGGGAAGGCTGTTGGTTACATCACACCATCAGGGATGGGGAGGCTGTTGGTTACATCACACCATCAGGGATGGGAAGGCTGTTGGTTACATCACACCATCAGGGATGGGGAGGCTGTTGGTTACATCACACCATCAGGGATGGGAAGGCTGTTGTTCTATTGTAAATGCACCATGCCAGGATTCAAGGCAATGTTACCACGTTCGAAGGGATCACTTTCAGGGTAAACACTGCAGATGTCGGCTCAATTTTAAATTACTTTGAAATGTCAAGCGTGCTGTAGCATCCCATTTTAACTGTATATATAGATATAGATGTATTTATGTACCATGAAAGGTATCTACCTACAGCCTGCAGACAGGGAATTACAGTGCCTGAATGGAACGACTCAACTCAAAAGAACTACAACTGAACTACAACCGTACCCTTAACGCTTCTTCAGACTACACCTTGAAAACTTCACATCTCATACCGTGTACAGTTCCCCATCATACTGCACCCTGTACAGTTCCACATCATACTGCACCCTGTACAGTTCCCCATCATACTGTATTGTGTAGAGTTCCCCATCATACTGCACCGTGTACAGTTCCCCATCATACTGCACCTTGTACAGTTCCCCATCATACTGCACCGTGTACAGTTCCCCATCATACTGCACCGTGTACAGTTCCCCATCATACTGCACCCTGTACAGTTCCCCATCATACTGCACCCTGTACAGTTCCCCATCATACTGCACCCTGTACAGTTCCCCATCATACTGCACCTTGTACAGTTCCCCATCATACTGCACCTTGTACAGTTCCCCATCATACTGCACCTTGTACAGTTCCCCATCATACTGCACCTTGTACAGTTCCCCATCATACTGCACCCTGTACAGTTCCCCATCATACTGCACCGTGTACAGTTCCCCATCATACTGCACCTTGTACAGTTCCCCATCATACTGCACCTTGTACAGTTCCCCATCATACTGCACCCTGTACAGTTCCCCATCATACTGCACCGTGTACAGTTCCCCATCATACTGCACCTTGTACAGTTCCCCATCATACTGCACCCTGTACAGTTCCCCATCATACTGCACCTTGTACAGTTCCCCATCATACTGTATTGTGTAGAGTTCCCCATCATACTGTATTGTGTAGAGTTCCCCATCATACTGTATTGTGTAGAGTTCCCCATCATACTGCACCGTGTACAGTTCCCCATCATACTGCACCTTGTACAGTTCCCCATCATACTGCACCGTGTACAGTTCCCCATCATACTGCACCCTGTACAGTTCCCCATCATACTGCACCCTGTACAGTTCCCCATCATACTGCACCCTGTACAGTTCCCCATCATACTGCACCTTGTACAGTTCCCCATCATACTGCACCTTGTACAGTTCCCCATCATACTGCACCTTGTACAGTTCCCCATCATACTGCACCCTGTACAGTTCCCCATCATACTGCACCTTGTACAGTTCCCCATCATACTGTATTGTGTAGAGTTCCCCATCATACTGTATTGTGTAGAGTTCCCCATCATACTGTATTGTGTAGAGTTCCCCATCATACTGCACCCTGTATAGTTCCCCATCATACTGCACCTTGTACAGTTCCCCATCATACTGTATTGTGTACAGTTCCCCATCATACTGTATTGTGTAGAGTTCTCCATCATACTGCACCGTGTACAGTTCCCCATCATACTGCACCTTGTACAGTTCCCCATCATACTGCACCGTGTACAGTTCCCCATCATACTGCACCGTGTACAGTTCCCCATCATACTGCACCCTGTACAGTTCCCCATCATACTGCACCCTGTAAAGTTCCCCATCATACTGCACCTTGTACAGTTCCCCATCATACTGCACCTTATACAGTTCCCCATCATACTGCACCCTGTACAGTTCCCCATCATACTGCACCTTGTACAGTTCCCCATCATACTGCACCCTGTACAGTTCCCCATCATACTGCACCCTGTACAGTTCCCCATCATACTGCACCCTGTACAGTTCCCCATCATACTGCACCGTGTACAGTTCCCCATCATACTGCACCCTGTACAGTTCCCCATCATACTGCACCCTGTACAGTTCCCCATCATACTGCACCTTGTACAGTTCCCCATCATACTGCACCGTGTACAGTTCCCCATCATACTGCACCGTGTACAGTTCCCCATCATACTGCACCTTGTACAGTTCCCCATCATACTGCACCCTGTACAGTTCCCCATCATACTGCACCCTGTACAGTTCCCCATCATACTGCACCGTGTACAGTTTCCCATCATACTGCACCTTGTACAGTTCCCCATCATACTGCACCTTGTACAGTTCCCCATCATACTGCACCCTGTACAGTTCCCCATCATACTGCACCCTGTACAGTTCCCCATCATACTGCACCTTGTACAGTTCCCCATCATACTGCACCGTGTACAGTTCCCCATCATACTGCACCGTGTACAGTTCCCCATCATACTGCACCCTGTACAGTTCCCCATCATACTGCACCGTGTACAGTTCCCCATCATACTGCACCTTGTACAGTTCCCCATCATACTGCACCGTGTACAGTTCCCCATCATACTGCACCGTGTACAGTTCCCCATCATACTGCACCTTGTACAGTTCCCCATCATACTGCACCGTGTACAGTTCCCCATCATACTGCACCTTGTACAGTTCCCCATCATACTGCACCGTGTAGAGTTCCCCATCATACTGCACCGTGTACAGTTCCACATCATACTGCACCGTGTACAGTTCCCCATCATACTGCACCGTGTACAGTTCCCCATCATACTGCACCGTGTACAGTTCCCCATCATACTGCACCCTGTACAGTTCCCCATCATACTGCACCGTGTACAGTTCCCCATCATACTGCACCGTACAGTTCCCCATCATACTGCACCCTGTACAGTTCCCCATCATACTGCACCGTGTAGAGTTCCCCATCATACTGCACCGTGTACAGTTCCCCATCATACTGCACCTTGTACAGTTCCCCATCATACTGCACCGTGTACAGTTCCCCATCATACTGCACCGTGTACAGTTCCCCATCATACTGCACCGTGTACAGTTCCCCATCATACTGCACCGTGTACAGTTCCCCATCATACTGCACCCTGTACAGTTCCCCATCATACTGCACCCTGTAAAGTTCCCCATCATACTGCACCGTGTACAGTTCCCCATCATACTGCACCTTGTACAGTTCCCCATCATACTGCACCGTGTAGAGTTCCCCATCATACTGCACCTTGTACAGTTCCCCATCATACTGCACCTTGTACAGTTCCCCATCATACTGCACCTTGTACAGTTCCCCATCATACTGCACCGTGTACAGTTCCCCATCATACTGCACCGTGTACAGTTCCCCATCATACTGCACCCTGTACAGTTCCCCATCATACTGCACCCTGTAAAGTTCCCCATCATACTGCACCTTGTACAGTTCCCCATCATACTGCACCGTGTACAGTTCCCCATCATACTGCACCCTGTACAGTTCCCCATCATACTGCACCGTGTAGAGTTCCCCATCATACTGCACCATGTACAGTTCCCAATCATGCTGCACCGTGTACAGTTCCCCATCATACAGTGCTCCTTCACTTCCTTCTATAGTTCACTCTAACTGCCCATGGCTCACACTCTTCAGAAGGACATGGAAGAGATCCATGAGAGGACTGCCTGAAGATACAAATACATACAGACAGGACTCAGACAGTTAAAGCTATGTGAAGGGAGGACAGAGAGGACACAGAAGATACAGATCTGTAGAGATCAGAGGACATCATCACAACAGAAGAAACAGATCTGTAGAGATCAGAGGACATCATCACAACAGAAGATACAGATCTGGAGAGATCAGAGGACATCATCACAACAGAAGAAACAGATCTGTAGAGATCAGAGGACATCATCACAACAGAAGAAACAGATCTGTAGAGATCAGAGGACATCATCACAACAGAAGATACAGATCTGGAGAGATCAGAGGACATCATCACAACAGAAGAAACAGATCTGTAGAGATCAGAGGACATCATCACAACAGAAGATACATATCTGTAGAGATCAGAGGACATCATCACAACAGAAGAAACAGATCTGTAGAGATCAGAGGACATCATCACAACAGAAGAAACAGATATGTAGAGATCAGAGGACATCATCACAACAGAAGAAACAGATCTGTAGAGATCAGAGGACATCATCACAACAGAAGAAACAGATCTGTAGAGATCAGAGGACATCATCACAACAGAAGATACAGATCTGGAGAGATCAGAAAAAACATCAGACAACAGAAGATACAGATCTGTAGAGATCAGAGGACATCATCACAACAGAAGATACAGATCTGTAGAGATCAGAGGACATCATCACAACAGAAGATACAGATCTGTAGAGATCAGAAAAAACATCAGACAACAGAAGATACAGATCTGTAGAGATCAGAAAAAACATCAGACAACAGAAGATACAGATCTGTAGAGATCAGAGGACATCATCACAACAGAAGATACAGATCTGTAGAGATCAGAAAAACATCAGACAACAGAAGATACAGATCTGTAGAGATCAGAAAAACATCAGACAACAGAAGATACAGATCTGTAGAGATCAGAGGACATCATCACAACAGAAGATACAGATCTGTAGAGATCAGAAAAAACATCAGACAACAGAAGATACAGATCTGTAGAGATCAGAAAAAACATCAGACAACAGAAGATACAGATCTGTAGAGATCAGAGGACATCATCACAACAGAAGATACAGATCTGTAGAGATCAGAAAAAACATCAGACAACAGAAGATACAGATCTGTAGAGATCAGAGGAGAACAGAAGTATCCTTGTGTTCTCCCCTTTTGTTCTCCAGTAGCAGCTCCTGAAGAGTCATTCTGTTCCGATGTCCTGTTCCGATGTCCTGTTCCGATGTCCTGTTCCGATGTCCTGTTCCGATGTCCTGTTCCGATGTCCTGTTCCGATGTCCTGTTCCGATGTCCTGTTCCGATGTCCTGTTCCGATGTCCTGTTCCGATGTCCTGTTCTGATGTCCTGTTCCAATGTCCTGTTCTGATGGCCTTTTTGTAGTTGAACTCACACACACACACACTCACACACACTCACACACACACACACACACACACACACACACACACACACACACACACACACACACCCTGGCACAGTCTATCTGCTTTTGTGGTGTTGTGTTATCTGTCTGAAAGGGATTTTAATACCATACTTTTCATTTACCCAGGACAGAGCAAACATTTACAACAAGAGATAAATTATTTCTCTTGGTGAGGATCTGACATTTGGAATTATTGTCCACTTGACTCACAAGCATTCATTATCCAGAGAAAGAGAGGGAAACCGTCTTTATGTTGAGTTTCACCAGTCAGAATAATGTCTCTACCTGGTCCAGGGTTCTTGCACCACATCCAACTGAACAGAACAGTCAGCTGGCATCAACAGTATCAGAGCATCAACAGGATCAGAGCATCAACAGGATCAGAGCATCAACAGGATCAGAGCATCAACAGGATCAGGGCATCAACAGGATCAGAGCATCAACAGGATCAGAGCATCAACAAGACAAACCGTGTCCCAAATGACCCCCTATATAGTGCCCTATGGGTCCTGTTTAAAGTAGTGCACTGTATAGGACTCTGGTCAAAATTACTGCACTATATAGGGGGTAGGGTGCCATTTGGGACTGACCCTGAACACTGCATCACCCACCCAGCTAGCTAGCTAGCTAACCACCACACCCACCTGCAGGGGTTGAATGGCAGCCTTGTTCCCAGACCTGGTGGGTCACTGTGGGGTTTCTCCTGCTGCTGACTGCTGCTGGCTCACAGCTTTATCATGGTGACAGCGTGAGTCACGCCCTAACCTAGAGAATATCTCTCTCTCTCTCTCTCTCTCTGTGTGTCTCTCTCTCTCTCTCTCTCTCTCTCTCTCTCTCTCTCTCTCTCTCTCTCTCTGTGTCTCTCTCTCTCTCTCTCTCTCTCTCTCTCTCTCTCTCTCTCTCTCTCTGTCTCTCTCTCTCTCTCTCTCTCTCTCTCTCTGTCTCTCTCTCTCTCTCTCTCTCTCTCTCTCTCTCTCTCTCTCTCTCTCTCTCTCTCTGTGTCTCTCTCTCTCTCTCTCTCTGTCTCTCTCTCTCTCTCTCTCTCTCTCTCTCTCTCTCTCTCTCTCTCTCTCTCTCTCTCTCTCTCTCTCTCTCTCTCTCTCTCTCTCTCTCTCTCTGTCTCTCTCTCTCTCTCTCCCTCTCCCTCCCTCTCCCCCTCTCCCCCTCTCTCTCTCTTCTCTCCCTCTCCCTCTCCCTCTCCCTCTCCCTCTGTCTCGCTCTCTCGCTCTCCAATTCAATAGACTATATTGACATGGCAAGTTAAATTACTTACATTGTCAAAGTATACATATAACAAAAATGGTGGGACCAACAGCAATAATAATAGTAGTAGTGGAAATGGGATTTCCATTAACAGCAACTACAACAACAATATTAATGAGAATAACAATACATTAAAGCAATAGTAGTCGACCAATCTCAACATGACTGAGAAGACACATGACATGGTATGAAAGACTAAACTAAACAGGAAATATTATTGACATTACATTACACTTTTCACTGGCTGTCCCTCAGGTTGTGGCAGGAGGACACATATTTGACTGCCAAAACTGCACATTTTGGCTTTTCACCCAATAAATATATTTTATATTTTCTAATTCTTTGTACTGAATGATAATTTTGGGAAATAAATATTCTCTTAGGTCTGAGTATTTGTCACAGTGTAATAGGAAATGCAGCTGTCTCTACCTCTCCCCGGGGGCAGAGTGAGCACAGCCTGTCCTCTCTGGGCAGCCAGGTTTGCCTGTGACGACCGGTCTCTATAGCTAGACTGTGCTCACTGAGTCTGTACCTAGTCAGTGTTTTCCTCAGTTTTCTATCAGTCACAGTGTTCAAATAGTCTGCCATCATGTACTGTCTGTTTAGAGCCAAATATCATTGAAGTTTACTTTGGCATCTTTCCAATAGGTGATATATTTTTCTTTTTGCTTTGTGATGATTTGGTTGGGCCAGATTTTCTGAGTGCTGTCCTGAGGCTCTATGAGGTTGGTTTTGGTTAGTGAACTGAGCCTCAGACCCAGCTGGCTGAGGGGACACTTCTCTTGTTTCATCTCTTGCAAAGAACCTTGGTGTGACCCTGGACAACACCCTGTCGTTCTCCGCTAACATCAAGGCGGTGACCTGATCCTGTAGGTTCATGCTCTACAACATTCGGAGAGTACGACCCTACTTTACACAGAAAGCGGCACAGGTCCGAATCCAGGCACTTGTCATCTCCCGTCTGGATTACTGCAACTCGCTGTTGGCTGGGCTCCCTGCCTGTGCCATTAAACCCCTACAACTCATCCAGAATGCCGCAGCCCGTCTGGTGTTCAACCTTCCCAAGTTCTCTCATGTCAACCCGCTCCTCCGCACACTCCACTGGCTTCCAGTTGCCTACAGAGCTGTGAGGGGAACGGCACCTCCTTACCTTCAGGCTCTGATCAGTCCCTACACCCAAACGAGGGCATTGCGTTCATCCACCTCTGGCCTGCTAGCTCCCCTTCCTCTGCGGAAGCATAGTTCCCGCTCAGCCCAGTCAAAGCTATTCACTGCTCTGGCACCCCAATGGTGGAACAAGCTCCCTCACGACGCCAGGACAGCGGAGTCACTGACCACCTTCCGGAGACACTTGAAACCCCACCTCTTTAAGGAGTACCTAGAATAGTATAAAGTACGTTTTTGGTGTGTTCTTATAGAACTGTGTCCAAATAGAATTTCTATTTGTCATCCTGATTTCCAGACCTTTTTTGGAATATCATTATATTCTCCCCCTCGCTCACCCTCTCTCACCCTCTCTCTCTCTCTCCCTCTCTCTCTCTCCCCCCTCTCTCTCTCTCCCCCTCCCACTCTCTCCCCCCCTCCCTCCCCCTCTCTCCCTCTCTCCTCCCTCCCTCTCTCTCCCCCTCCCACTCCCCCCACTTCCTCTCTCTCTCTCTCCCCCTTCCCTCTCTCTCTCCCCCTCCCTTTCTCTCTCCCCCTCCCTTTCTCTCTCCATCTCCCCCTCCCTCCCTCTCTCTCTCCCCACTCCATCTCTCCCTCTCTCTCTCTCTCTCTCTCTCTCTCTCCCTCCCTCTCTCTCTCTCTCTCTCTCTCTCCCTCCCCCTCTCTCTCCCTCCCTCTCTCTTTCTCCCCCGCCTTTTCTCTCTCTCCCCCTCCCTCTCTCCACTCTCTCCCATCCTCTCTCTCCCCTCCTCTCCCTCCTCCCCCCATCTCTCTCCCCTTCCCTCTCTCCTCCCTCCTTTTCTCCCCACTCCTCCCTCTCTCTCCTCTCCCTGCTCCCTTTCTCTCTCTCTCCCCCTCCCTCTCTCTCGCCCCCTCCCTTTCTCTCTACATCTCCCCTTCCCTCTCTCTCTCCCACCCTCCATCTCGCCCTCCCTCCCTCCCTCCCTCCCTCTCTCTCCCCCCTCCCTCTCTCTCACTCTGCCTCTCCCCTCCCTCTCTCTCTCCCCCTCCCTCTCTCTTTCTCCCCCACCTTTTCTCTCACTCCCCCCTCCCTATCTCTCTCCACTCTCCCCCTCATTTTCTCCCCCTCCCCCTCTCTCCCCTCCCTCTCTCCCCCTCTCTTTCTCTGTCTCTACCCCACTCACATTCTCTCTCTCTCCCCCTCTCTCTCTTCCCCTCTCTCTCCCCAAACCCTCACCCTCTCTCTCTCCCTCTCTCTTTCTCTCTTCCTCTCGCTCTCCCTCTTGCTCTCCATTTCCCTCTCTCTCTCTTTCTCTCTACCTCTCTCTCCCTTTCTCTCTCTCCCTCCTCCCTCTCTCTCCCACCACCCTCTCTCTCTTCCTCCCACCCTCTCTATTTCTCCCCCTGCCTTTTCTCTCTCTCCCCCCTCCCTCTCTCTCTCCGCTCTCTCCCCTCCTCTCTCTCCCCTCCTCTACCTCCTTCCTCCCTATCTCTCGCCCCCTTCCCTCTCTCCCCCATCCCTCCCTCTCTCTCCCCTCTCTCTCTCTCTCCCTCTCTCTCCCCCTCTCACTCTCCCTCTTGCTCTCCCTTTCCCTCTCTCTCCCTTTCTCTCTCTCCCTCCTCCCTCTCTCCCCCCACCCACCCTCTCTCTCTTCCTCCCACCCTCTCTCTCTCCCTTTTTTCTCTCTTCCCCCCTCCCTCTCTCTCTAACCTCTTCCCTCTCTCTCTCACCTCCCTCTCGCTGTCCCCTCTCTCAATTCAATTTCAATTTAATTCAATTCAATTTAAGGGCTTTATTGGCATGGGAAACGTGTGTTAACATTGCCAAAGCAAGTGAAGTAGATAGTAAACAAAGGTGAAATAAACAATAAATATTAACAGTAAACATTACACTCAGAAGTTTCAAAAGAATAAAGACATTTCAAATGTCATATTATGTATATATACAGTGTTGTAACAATGTGCAAATAGTTAAAGTACAAATGGGAAAATAAATAAACATAAATATGGGTTGTATTTACAATGGTGTTTGTTCTTCACTGGTTGCCCTTTTCTTGTGGCAACAGGTCACAAATCTTGCAGCTGTGATGGTACACTGTGGTTTTTCACCCAGTAGATAAGGGAGTTTATCAAAATTGGATTTGTTTTCGAATTCTTTGTGGATCGCTGTAATCTGAGGGAAATATGTGTCTCTAATATGGTCATACATTTGGCAGGAGGTTAGGAAGTGCAGCTCAGTTTCCACCTCATTTTGTGGGCAGTGTGCACATAGCCTGTCTTCTCTTGAGAGCCAGGTCTGCCTACGGCGGCCTTTCTCAATAGCAAGGCTATGCTCACTGAGTCTGTACATAGTCAAAGCTTTCCTTAAGTTTGGGTCAGTCACAGTGGTCAAGTATTCTGCCACTGTGTACTCTCTGTTTAGGGCCAAATAGCATTCTAGTTTGCTCTGTTTTTTTGTTTGTTCTTTCCAATGTGTCAAGTAATTCTCTTTTTGTTTTCTCATGATTTGGTTGGGTCTAGTTGTGTTGTTGTTGTTGTTGTCCTGGGGCTCTGTGGGGTCTGTTTGTGTTTGTGAACAGAGCCCCAGGACAAGCTTACTTAGGGGACTCTTCTCCAAGTTCATCTCTCTGTAGGTGATGGCTTTGTTATGGAAGGTTTGGGAATCGCTTCCTTTTAAGTGGTTATAGAATTTAACGGCTCTTTTCTGGATTTTGATAATTAGCGGGTATTGGCCTAATTCTGCTCTGCATGCATTATTTGGTGTTTTACGTTGTACACGGAGGATGTTTTTGCAGAATTCTGCATGCAGAGTCTCAATTTGGTGTTTGTCCCATTTTGTGAATTCTTGGTTGGTGAGCGGACCCCAGACCTCAGAACCATAAAGGGCAATGGGTTCTATAACTGATTCAAGTATTTTAGCCAGATCCTAATTGGTATGTCAAATTTTATGTTCCTTTTGATGGCATAGAAGGCCCTTCTTGCCTTGTCTCTCAGATCGTTCACAGCTTTGTGGAAGTTACCTGTGGCGCTGATGTTTAGGCCGAGGTATGTATAGTTTTTTGTGTGCTCTAGGGCAACGGTGTCTAGATGGAATTTGTATTTGTGGTCCTGGCAACTGGACCTTTTTTGGAACACCATTATTTTTGTCTTACTGAGATTTACTGTCAGGGCCCAGGTCTGACAGAGTCTGTGCAGAAGATCTAGGTGCTGCTGTAGGCCCTCCTTGGTTGGTGAAAGAAGCACCAGATCGTCAGCAAACAGAAGACATTTGACTTCAGATTCTAGTAGGGTGAGGCCGGGTGCTGCAGACTGTTCTAGTGCCCTCGCCAATTCGTTGATATATATGTTGAAGAGGGTGGGGCTTAAACTGCATCCCTGTCTCACCCCACGGCCCTGTGGAAAGAAATGTGTGTGTTTTTTCCCAATTTTAACCGCACACTTGTTGTTTGTGTACATGGATTTTATAATGTCGTATGTTTTTCCCCCAACCCCACTTTCCATCAATTTGTATAGCAGACCCTCATGCCAAATTGAGTCAAAAGCTTTTGAAATCAACAAAGCATGAGAAGACTTTGCCTTTGTTTTGGTTTGTTTGTTTGTCAATTAGGGTGTGCAGGGTGAATACGTGGTCTGTCGTACGGTAATTTGGTAAAAGCCAATTTGACATTTGCTCAGTACATTGTTTTCACTGAGGAAATGAACTAGTCTGCTATTAATGATAATGCAGAGGATTTTCCCAAGGTTGCTGTTGACGCATATCCCACGGTAGTTATTGGGGTCAAATTTGTCTCCACTTTTGTGGATTGGGGGTGATCAGTCCTTGGTTCCAGATGTTGGGGAAGATGCCAGAGCTAAGGATGATGTTAAAGAGTTTAAGTATAGCTAATTGAAATTTGTGGTCTGTATATTTTATCATTTCATTGAGGATACCATCAACACCACAGGACTTTTTTGGTTGGAGGGTTTGTATTTTATCCTGTAGTTCATTCAATGTAATTGGAGAATCCAGTGGGTTCTGGTAGTCTTTAATAGTTGATTCTAAGATTTGCATTTGATCATGTATATTTTTTTGCTGTTTGTTCTCTGTTATAGGGCCAAAAAGAGAAGAAGTGGTTTACCCATACATCTCCGTTTTGGATAGATAGCTCTTCGTGTTGTTGTTTGTTTAGTGTTTTCCAATTTTCCCAGAAGTGGTTAGAGTCTATGGATTCTTCAATTACATTGAGCTGATTTCTGACATGCTGTTCCTTCTTTTTCCGTAGTGTATTTCTGCATTGTTTTAGTGATTCACCATAGTGAAGGCGTAGGCTCAGGTTTTCTGGGTCTCTATGTTTTTGGTTGGATAGGTTTCTCAATTTCTTTCTTAGGTTTTTGCATTCTTCATCAAACCATTTATCACTGTTATTACTTTTCTTTGGTTTTCTGTTAGAGATTTTTTAGAATTTATAGGGAAGCTGAGAGGTCAAATATACTGTTTAGGTTTTCTACTGCCAAGTTTACACCTTCACTATTACAGTGGAACGTTTTGTCCAGGAAGTTGTCTAGAATGGATTGAATTTGTTGTTTCCTAATTGTTTTTTGGTAGGTTTCAACACTTCTTTCCTTCCATCTATAGCATTTCTTAATATTATTCAGTTCTTTTGGCTTTGATGCCTCATGATTGAGTATTGCTCTGTTCAAGTAGACTGTGATTTTGCTGTGGTCTGATAGGGGTGTCAGTGGGCTGACTGTGAACGCTCTGAGAGACTCTGGGTTGAGGTCAGTGATAAAGTAGTCTACAGTACTACTGCCAAGAGATGAGCTATAGGTGTACCTACCATAGGAGTCCCCTCGAAGCCTACCATTGACTATGTACACTCTCCCCAATCTCTTTCTCTCCCCCTCCCTCTCTCTCCCCCTACCTCTCTCTATTCCCCCTCCCTTTCACTCTCTCTCCCCCTCCCTCTCCCCCTCTCTCTCCCCCTCCCTATCCCGCTCTCTCCCCTCTTCTTCCCTCCCTCTCTCACTCCCCATCCCGTTCTCTCTCTCTCCCCTCCCTTACAATCTCTCTCTCTCCTCTCTCTCTCTCTCTCTCTCCCCTCCCTCTCTCTCTCCCCATCCCTCACCCTCTCCCTCTCTCTCCCCATCCCTCACCCTCTCTCTCTCCCTATCCCTCACCCTCTCTCTCTTCTAACTTCCCTCTCTCTCTCTCTCTCTCTCTCTCTCCTCCCTCTCTCTCTCCCCCATCCCTCTCTCTATTCCCCCTCCCTTTCTCTCTCCCGCCTTCCATCATCTCGCTCTCTCCCTCTCTCTCTCCCCCTCCCTCTCGCTCTCTCCCTCTCTCTCTCTCCTCTCTCCCTCTCTCTCTCTCTCTCCCCCTTCCCTCTCTCTCTAACCTCCTCCCTCTCTCTCTCTCCCCCTCCCTCTCTCTCTCTCCCCATCCCTCACCCTCTCTCTCTCTCCCCCTCCATTTCTCTCTCTTTCGCTCTTTCCCCCCTCCCTCTCTCTCTCTTTCTCTCCCTCTCTCCCCCCTAACAGACGTGAATGAGTGTGTGACCAACAGCCACAATTGCCAGGCCAGTGAGCGCTGTGTGAACACCGTGGGGTCGTTTGTGTGTGAGAGGACAGTCACTTGTCCTGCTGGCTACCAGCTCAGGAACGGAGTCTGTGAGGGTGAGTTGGTCAACATCTTCAACAACATCATCGTCATCATCATCACCATCATTACGATTATGAAGAAAAATTGGTGGGACTTGCTTTAACACTTTACAAGTATTTGTGTAGCAGTGGAATCATTTTTTTATGTTTGACTTAAGCCAAGAAGTTAAATATAGTTAATTATAGTCAAAGTTAAATTTAGTAAAATAACTGGTCTGATTTCTTTCATAGACTGCCCTATCAACCTTAATAGTTTGGAGGGCAGTTAGATCA
Organism: Coregonus clupeaformis; assembly: GCF_020615455.1. NCBI lineage: Eukaryota > Metazoa > Chordata > Actinopteri > Salmoniformes > Salmonidae > Coregonus > Coregonus clupeaformis. Next base: position 4,927,366 of record NC_059203.1, read on the forward strand.
CATGTTTAATCACAAATAACTATTAAAATTGTTCTGATTTAAAAGTTCTGAAAAGTTCCATGGAAGTTAAGTCAGCAGTGGGAAGTTATAAGCTACATTAGTCAGGTCTGAATAGCAGATAAGTAGAGGAAGATGTCATACCCTTTAACTCTTTGTGTAAGTTTTTGTCAAAGTGGTCAAAGTAGCTGATTTGTGTCAAAAGTTGTGCTGTTGCATTTACAGTGAATGGAAGTTGGAAGCGATGATATCACAACAGGGAGCTTTTGAATTTAGAAAAAAAGTCACATTAAAGTGAATGAAGATGGACAAAAAGTTGAATAGTTTAAAAATATATACGTTTTATATAAGCAGCTCAATCCAGACCAGTCTACATATTTTAAAGTTTGAAGTGTTTCTAGCTTAAATGGAGGAAGAGGAGCAGCGTGCAGAAGAAGAAGAATATTTAAAGTGGGGACTAAAGTCCCACCTAATTAGGGTTGTTGGATGGTTTGGGACCAGCTGTGAGGACTAAAGTCCCACCTAATTAGGGTTGTTGTATGGTTTGGGACCAGCTGTGAGGACTAAAGTCCCACCTAATTAGGGTTGTTGAATGGTTTGGGACCAGCTGTGAGGACTAAAGTCCCACCTAATTAGGGTTGTTGTACGGTTTGGGACCAGCTGTGAGGACTAAAGTCCCACCTAATTAGGGTTGTTGGATGGTTTGGGACCAGCTGTGATGCTAGTTATGAATCCACTGTCATCTGCAGTTGGAGACCCAGCCCTCACATCTTAGAGTGGAATGTTCAATGGCCTGACTCCCAGCATGCTATTCAGTGGTAAATGGGTGGGAGATGTTCTGATTGGTAGGAGGGGTGTTCAGTTGTTATCAGCAGTGGAGGATCAGAACTAAGGAGACCACAGCTTTATGGGTGGGAGATGTTCTGGTTCAGTATGGAGCCCAAAGGCTAGATGGCGATATTGAGTCGTTTTCATCTCACTGTCGAAACACATTGCACCCGGCAATACATCCATATCCCTCGTGGACCAGTTCGTACCTAAAACATTCTCCATTCAGGTTATATTCGATTTCCTCCTTAACTTTATTTAATGGAGAGAAGGTGAAGAAAAAACAAACAGGGAAAATGTGTACTTTATGAAACACCATGTTCCACCACCATGCACACTTTCACTAGGAGGCTACATGAGGTGTGCGACTATGATTTAAAAAAGTCACACAAAAAAAGACATGCACTGTTTCTTGCCTTACTGCACACGCTGGGCATCATTCACAAGTGATAATATATAGTTCACAAGTGATAAGCTAATATTGTCACCCATCAGACTATTCTTGATTTAATCTTGTCTTTACATATACTAAATAATATATGTGGGAATGATCTCCTCTCGTCTTCTCTCCTGTCCTCCAGATATTGATGAGTGTACGTTGAACAGCCACAACTGTGGTGGACGGTTTGAATGTGAGAACACTGAGGGCTCCTTCCTGTGTAACCCTAAACAGAGATGTCTCACAGGCTTCACCCAGGACTCACATGGAAACTGCATTGGTAAGCCATCACATCTGATTCAGGGTCAGAAGCCCGCTGTTCTCCTAATGGTTGAGGTTATGTGTTGGTGCTGGGGAATCTGATTCTAGATGTGTGGTTAGGGGGCAACAGAGATGTCTAACAGGCTTCACCCAGGACTCCAATGGAAACTGAATGTGTGAGAGAGACCTCTAGTGACCCCATGTGGCCATACACGGAACGACATTAGCACATGTTCTTTAGCCTTCTCTGTGTCTGTTGGACTGAACCCATCGCTCCCTCCCTCTCCCCCCTCTCCATCTCCCCCCTCTCCCCCCACCCCTCTCCATCTCCCCCTCCCTCTCCCCCTCTCCATCTCCCTCTCCCCCCACCCCCTCCATCTCCCTCTCCCCCACTCCCCTCTCTCTCCCCCCACTCCCTCTCTCTCCCCCTCTCCACCCCCCTCTCCATCTCCCCCTCTCCCCCCCACCCCTCTCCATCTCCCCCCTCTCCACCCCCCTCCATCTCCCTCTCCCCCTCTCCATCTCCCCCTCTCCACCCCCCTCTCCATCTCCCCCCTCTCCACCCTCCATCTCCCTCTCCCCCCTCTCCATCTCCCCCTCTCCACCCCCCTCTCCATCTCCCCCCTCTCCACCCCCTCCATCTCCCTCTCCCCCCTCTCCATCTCCCCTCTCCACCCCCCCTCTCCATCTCCCTCTCCCCCCCTCTCCATCTCCCCCTCTCCCTCCAGACATTAATGAGTGCAGTAGTCTATCCGATCCATGTAGTGCTGGTAACTGTATCAACACTGTTGGGTCCTATACCTGTCAGAGGAAGGTCATCATGTGTAGCCAGGGATTCCACTCCAGCCCTGATGGAACACGCTGCATCGGTGAGTTGTGGTGTGGTTTGGTTTGGTTTGGTTTGTGTGTGTGATTGGTGTGTGGTGTCACCAACCGGTCGATCTAAAATAATAATAATAATAATATGCCATTTAGCAGACGCTTTTATCCAAAGCAACTTACAGTCATGTGTGCATACATTTTTACGTATGGGTGGTCCCAGGGATCGAACCCACTACCCTGGCGCTACAAGCGCCATGCTCTACCAATTGAGCTACAGAGGACCACCAATTGATCTAGTCGATCACCAAACATTTCAGTAAAAAACCCAACGATAAAGCTTTGCATTCCTATTTTTTAAAATTAGTTTTAATGCTGTTGGCGTTAGCTGATTCAGCAGCCCTAGCACCAGGAAGGCAAAGTGTTCCCGTTTTGAACCATTTCATGTCTGAAGGTAGAACTCTGCCTACCCGGCAGGCCCAGAGAGCAAATCAATGAAATACAATAGATGGCCGTTATCACCCCCAGACACACCTGGCTAACTTGATGGGTCATGTAATCATCTGGCGAACTGGAGTCTTTTGTTTAGACATGTAGCTAGCTAGCTAAACAAAGAACGGGCATAATCCCAACTCATACTACTACCAATACAAACATTGTCATAGCTGTATTATGAATCTCCAGGTAGCTAAAGCTAACAACTAGGTTCAATGTTAGCTAGCTAACATTAGGCTATAACTAGCAATGCAAATGGATTTCCGATTTGAATAATATTACTACACAGATCATACACGTAACGTTAGCTAGCGAGCCAGCAAGCTAACGTTCGCTAGCAAGCTAACAGTACGCTTTAACTTGCAATGAAAACAGCTTTCTGACAAAATTAGGAAAGTATAATATCTGAAAATGTAGCTAGACTCTTACCCGTATACATGGATGAACTCTACACAGCAGACTGGAACCATTTAATTTATGTTTTGTTTGTAGCTACATCTTGTTTGGCCAACGTTGTGTCAAGTCACTCCAGTTCACAGTGACCGTGGCGTTTGCAGAAAGTACCCCATCACTTTTTCCAACTGATCTGTCGATAGCACCTGCTACATTTAGGGCATCAGTTGTTGAGAAAACTAGCAAAGCTTTTGTAGTTCTTGATGGCTAACGTTATATATATTTAAAAAGCCACGCTAGAAAGGATTATCAACACATACTGAGCAGCTCACGTTATAGACAGAAGCATGCTACATGGCAGACCAATCCAAACTCATCTCCCGGCATGTCCAGCCCATCCATTATCTCAGCCAATCATGGCTAGCGGGAAGGTTCCTGTTGTTTTCCGTGGCTAAACCAACTAGGCTCGTAATTTAACAATTGTATTCGTATTTACGGATGGAATACAAGTTTGTTATTAAGACACACGAAAGTTCACATGTTCCAGAAGGCATTTCTTCCAAAAAACGCATTTTGATAAAACAATGTATGTTTACGTTCAAATGCCTCTCCTGTGAAGTAGTGACGTGTGGCATAAGCCTAGCTTCCTGAAACGAGTCACATATCATTTCCAAATGGTCTGAGAAGATCATCATTGGCAGGGCATTTCAAGCATAGCCAGTATGCAGTGATAATTATTGGGCCTATAGTCTACTACTAACCTTATTGCTACAGAACTGTTTTTAAAAGGTTCATGTCGCATAAGCTTCTGTTTTGACTCAGAAAGTGATATTGACCACTGCCATAGACAGACCTGGCTCTCAAGAGAAGACAGGCTATGTGCACACTGCCCACAAAATGAGGTGGAAACCGAGCTGCACTTCCTAACCTCCTGCCAAATGTATCACCATATTAGAGACATGTATTTCTCTCAGATTACACAGACCCACAAATAATTTGAAAACAAATGGATAAACTCCTATATCTGTTATGTGAAATAACAGTGTTCCATCACTGCAGGATGATTTGTGACTTGTTGCCATACAAAAAGGGCAACCAGTGAAGAACAAACTACATTGTAAATACAAATATTTATCTGTTTATAAATCATTTCAAATTCCTTATATTAAGCAAAGCAGATGACCACATCTAGTTTTTTATTTATTTACTGATTTTAATTTTGAATTTACTGATAGCCAGGGGCACACTCCAACACACAGACATAATTTACAAACAAACAAAGCATGTGTGTTTAGTGAGTCCGCCAGATCAGAGGCAGTAGGGATGACCAGGGATGTTCTCTTGATAAGTGTGTGAATTGGACCATTTTCATTTCCTGCTAAGCATTCAAAATGTAACAAGTACTTTTGGGTGTCAGGGAAAATGTATGAAGTACAAAGTACATTATTTTCTTTAGGAATGTAGTGAAGTAAATGTAAACGTAAAAGTTGTCAAAAATATAAATAGTTAAGTACAGATACCCCAAAAACTACTTAAGTAGTACTTTAAAGTATTTGTACTTCAGTACTTAACACCAACAATACAGTATATAATTTAAATGACTCTATTATTTTGCGAGAGTAGTAATAGTAGTTAATAACATTAACTGTCCATTTGTTATTGCTGATTTCATTTGTTGTTATTTGACCTGCTTTGTAAACAGATGCCAATAAAGCCCTTTGAATTGAATTGAGAGACAGACACAGAGAGACCAGTATTTTTAACCAGTGTCGGCTCCTGAGGTGTTGACTCTCTTCCCTGTGTAGATGTGAATGAATGTCAGACAGGTAACCATGGGTGTGGTGGGGGCCAGGTCTGTCACAACCTCCCTGGTAGCTACCGCTGTGACTGTCAAACAGGCTACCAGTACGATGCACTACGCCAGGTCTGCACTGGTAGGTAACACACATTTACATTTTACATTTTAGTCATTTAGCAGACGCTCTTATCCAGAGCGACTTACAGTTAGTGAGTGCATACATTTTCATACTGGCCCCCCGTGGGAAACGAACCCACAACTCTGGCGTTGCAAGCGCCATGCTCTACCAACTGAGCTACAGGATATTCGCAGACACACCTCTCCATCACGCTAACCTGACCTCTCCCCTCCTCTCTCTCTCACTCTTCCTCTACTCTACTATCTCTCCTACTCTCCCCTCCTCTCTCTCTTCCTCTATTCTCCTCCTTCCTTCTCTCCCCTCCTCTCTCTCCTCCTCTACTCTCCTCTCTCCTTCTCTCTCCTCCTCTCCTCTCTCTCCCTCTCTCCCCTCCTCTCTCCTTCCTCTACTCTCCTCTCTCCTTCTCTCTCCTCTCTCTCCTACTCTCCTCTCTCTCCCTCTCTCCTTCCTCTACTCACTCTCTTCCTCTACTTCTCCTCTCTCTCCTTCTCTCTCCTCTCTCTCTCCTCCTCTCCTCTCCTCTCTGTCCTCTCTCTCCTTCACTCCCCTCCGCTATCTCTTCCTTTACTCTCCTCTCTCCTTCTCTCTCCACCTCTCTCTCCTCCTCTACTCTCCTCTCTCTCCTTCTCTCTCCTCCCCTCCTCTCTCTCCTCTACTCTCCTCCCTCTCCTCCTCTCTCTCCTTCTCTCCCCTCCTCTCTCTCCTCCTCTATTCTCCTCTCTCTCCTTTTCTCTCCTCTCTCTCTCCTCCTCTCCTCTCTGTCGTCTCTCTCCCCTCTCCCTTCTAGATGTGAATGAGTGTTGGAGCTACCCCGGGAGGCTGTGTGCTCAGACCTGTGAGAACAGTCCAGGGTCCTACCGGTGTTCCTGTACAGCCGGCTTCTCTCTGGCCTTAGACGGGAAGAACTGTGAAGGTAAAACAACTGTGACAGAACTAATACTGTGGACGTAGTGGCTTGCGAAAGTATTCACCCCCCTTGGCATTTTTCCTATTTTGTTGCCTTACAACCTGGAATTAAAATTGATTTTTGGGGGGTTTGTATCATTTGATTTACACAACATGCCTACCACTTTGAAGATGCACATTTTTTTTTGTGTGAAACAAACAAGGAATAAGACAAAAAAAACTGAAAACTTGAGCAATTACAGCCGCAAGTCTCTTGGGGTATGTCTCTATAAGCTTGGCACATCTAGCCACTGGGATTTTTGCCCATTCTTCAAGGCAAAACTGCTCCAGCTCCTTCAAGTTGGATGGGTTCCGCTGGTGTACAGCAATCTTTAAGTCGTACCACATATTCTCAATTGGATTGAGGTCTGGGCTTTGACTAGGCCATTCCAAGACATTTAAATGTTTCCCCTTAAACCACTTGAGTGTTGCTTTAGCAGTATGCTTAGGGTCGTTGTCCTGCTGGAAGGTGAACCTCCGTCCCAGTCTCAAATCTCTGGAAGTCTCCCTCAAGAATGTCCCTGTATTTAGTGCCATCCATCATTCCTTCAATTCTGACCAGTTTACCAGTTCCTGCCGATGAAAAACATCCCCACAGCATGATGCTGCCACCACCATGCTTCACTGTGGGGATGGTGTTCTCGGGGTGATGAGAGGTGTTGAGTTTGCGCCAGACATAGCGTTTTCCTTGATGGCCAAAAAGCTCAATTTTAGTCTCATCTGACCAGAGTACCTTCTTCCATACGTTTGGGGAGTCTCCCACATGCCTTTTGGCGAACACCAAACGTGTTTGCTTATTTTTTTCTTTAAGCAATGGCTTTTTTCTGGCCACTCTCCCGTAAAGCCCAGCTCTGTGGAGTGTACGGCTTAAAGTGGTCATATGGACAGATACTCTAATCTCCGCTGTGGAGCTTTGCAGCTCCTTCAGGGTTATCTTTGGTCTCTTTGTTGCCTCTCTGATTAATGCCCTCCTTGCCTGATCCGTGAGCAGGTTTGTTGTGGTGCCATATTCTTTCAATTTTTTAATAATGGATTTAACGGTGCTCCGTGGGATGTTCAAAGTTTCTGATATTTTTTTTATAACCCAACCCTGATCTGTACTTCTCCACAACTTTGTCCCTGACCTGTTTGGAGAGCTCCTTGGTCTTCATGGTGCCGCTTGCTTGGTGGTGCCCCTTGCTTAGTGGTGTTGCAGACTCTGGGGCCAGTAAAATTCCACGTTATGGTTACAGTAATCCCCCTAAGAAGTTGAACAGCAGGTTGAAACTGAGTGGAAAACATGGTCATTGTGGATGTTGTTTCAAAGCCTAACACAACGAACTGGACAGCGCTTTCTAAGGTGAAGATTAATTCGAAACATCCATATGCATATTAGAGCTGATGCATAGTCATAGGCTTATGTGCTCAAGCCCGAGACAAAACCCGGAAATAAAATAATGATTGTTCCATTATACAATACAGTACATAGCCTACCACATATTATACAGTACATAGCCTACCACATATTATACAGTACATAGCCTACCACATATTATACAGTACATAGAATACCACATATTATACAGTACATAGCCTACCACATATTATACAGTACATAGCCTACCACATATTATACAGTACATAGCCTACCACATATTATACAGTACATAGCCTACCACATATTATACAGTACATAGCCTACCACATATTATACAGTACATAGCCTACCACATATTATACAGTACATAGCCTACCACATATTATACAGTACATAGCCTACCACATATTATACAGTACATAGCCTACAACATATTATACAGTACATAGCCTACCACATATTATACAGTACATAGCCTACCACATATTATACACGGCAGAAAATTATTGAAAAAACACTGATTGAAGATGTCTTTGGTACATCATTGGTCTGGTACTCTGGTTCAGCTGTAGTCACACAGCAACCCTGCGTGCGGCTGGTGATTCTTCAGACACAGAGATAGCCAGGTGGATGACTCTCCTTACCCCAGGCTTGTCAACTCTGTTATTTAGTGAAATCCATCGGACCCCTTCCAACACAACAAAGAGGTGAACCTGTCCCTTATGCAGATGTTATTGACATGGCTTTGTGGGCTGGCTGGGGGAGCCTGGCTAGGTGGGGTGACCTGGGCCTGGTGATGGGTGACCTTCCCTGGGTGACTTGGTTGGCTGGGTGGCTTGGTTAGCTGGGTGGCTTGGTTGGCTGGGTGGCTTGGTCTTGGTGTCTTAGTGACTTGTCTTTGGTGACTTGGTCTTGGTGTCTGTTATGATGAGTTTCTCGGGTATCAAGTAATTAATGATGCAAGAAGATATTTAACACTTAGGTGGAGAGTTCATACACATATCTAATAGATTTGGTACCCGGGTTCATCTAACAAAAGGCACGTGCTTTGCCTCTTGTCATCCGAACTACTGAACAAAGAAAACCTCTCAGTTTATATACGTCATGTTACACGTTTCTTCAACAACATCTGGTAACCATCAGTGGGCACTCCCTTCTTTGATGTTATTACCTTGTACCCCAAGTCAGTATATCATGTCCATCCATCATTCTAAGATAAACCTCAGTAATCTCCCTCAACATACTGGAATCCTTGGTATTCAGACGGTGTGGCACCCAGAGTCACCTATCTACTATATTTAACCTGGTTCCCACAACACCATGAAAATACATCATAACAGTGTCTCAGTGACTTGTCTTTGGTGACTTGGGTGACTTGGTTGGCTTGGTGACTTGTCCTTGGTGACTTGGTTGGCTGGGTGGCTTGGTTGGCTGGGTGGCTTGGTTGGCTTGGTTGGCTGGGTGGCTGGGTGGCTTGGTTGGCTGGGTGGCTTGGTTGGCTTGGTTGGCTGGGTGGCTTGGTTGGCTGGGTGGCTTGGTTGGCTTGGTTGGCTGGGTGGCTGGGTGGCTTGGTTGGCTGGGTGGCTTGGTTGGCTTGGTTGGCTGGGTGGCTGGGTGGCTTGGTTGGCTGGGTGGCTTGGTTGGCTTGGTTGGCTGGGTGGCTTGGTTGGCTGGGTGGCTTGGTTGGCTTGGTTGGCTGGGTGGCTTGGTTGGCTGGGTGGCTGGGTGGCTTGGTCTTGGTGTCTTAGTGACTTGTCCTTGATGACTTGGTTGGTGACTTGGTTGGCTTGGTGACTTGTCCTTGGTGACTTGGTTGGCTGGGTGTCTTAGTGACTTGTCTTTGTTGACTTGTCCTTGGTGACTTGGTTGGCTGGGTATCTTAGGGACTTGGTTGGCTGGGTGTCTTAGTGACTTGGTTGGCTTGGTGACTTGTCCTTGGTGGCTTGGTTTGGTGTCTTAGTGACTTGTCTTTGTTGACTTGTCCTTGGTGACTTGGTTGGCTGGGTATCTTAGTGACTTGGTTGGCTGGGTGTCTTAGCGACTTGTCTTTGGTGACTTGTCCTTGGTGACTTGGTTGGCTGGGTGTCTTAGTGACTTGGTTGGCTGGGTGTCTTAGTGACTTGGTTGGCTGGGTGTCTTAGCGATTTGGTTGGCTGTCTGTTTACATTTACATTTGAGTCATTTAGCAGACACTCTTATCCAGAGCGACGAACAGTAGTGAGTGCATACTTTTTTGTACTTTTTCATACTGGTCCCCCGTGGGAATCAAACCCACAACCCTGGTGTGATAAATCCCATGCCCTACCAACTGAGCCACAGTTGTAGATATTGATCAGTCTGTCTGTCTGTCTTTTATAGATTGATGAGTCGGTCAGTCTGTTGTAGATATTGATGAGTCTGTCTGTCTTTTATAGATTTATGAGTCTGTCTGTCTTTTATAGATTGATGAGTCTGTCTGTCTGTTGTAGATGTTGATGAGTCTATCTGTCTGTCTGTCTGTGTCTTTGGTGACTTGTCCTTGGTGACTTGGTTGGCTGGGTGTCTTAGTGACTTGGTTGGCTGGGTGTCTTAGTGACTTGGTTGGCTGGGTGTCTTAGTGACTTGGTTGGCTGGGTGTCTTAGTGACTTGTTTGGCTGGGTGTCTTAGCGACTTGGTTGGCTGGGTGTCTTAGTGACTTGGTTGGCTGGGTGTCTTAGTGACTTGGTTGGCTGGGTGTCTTAGTGACTTGGTTGGCTGGGTGTCTTAGTGACTTGGTTGGCTGGGTGTCTTAGTGACTTGGTTGGCTGGGTGTCTTAGTGACTTGGTTGGCTGGGTGTCTTAGTGACTTGGTTGGCTGGGTGTCTTAGTGACTTGGTTGGCTGGGTGTCTTAGTGACTTGGTTGGCTGGGTGTCTTAGTGACTTGGTTGGCTGGGTGTCTTAGTGACTTGGTTGGCTGGGTGTCTTAGTGACTTGATTGGCTGGGTGTCTTAGTGACTTGGTTGGCTGGGTGTCTTAGTGACTTGGTTGGCTGGGTGTCTTAGTGACTTGGTTGGCTGGGTGTCTTAGTGACTTGGTTGGCTGGGTGTCTTAGTGACTTGGTTGGCTGGGTGTCTTAGTGACTTGTCTTTGGTGGCTTGTCCTTGGTGGCTTGGTTTGGTGTCTTAGTGACTTGTCTTTGGTGACTTGTCCTTGGTGACTTGGTTGGCTGGGTATCTTAGTGACTTGGTTGGCTGGGTGTCTTAGTGACTTGGTTGGCTGGGTGTCTTAGTGACTTGGTTGGCTGGGTATCTTAGTAACTTGGTTGGCTGGGTGTCTTAGTGACTTGGTTGGCTGGGTGTCTTAGTGACTTGGTTGGCTGGGTGTCTTAGTGGCTTGGTTGGCTGGGTATCTTAGTTATTTGGTTGGCTGGGTGTCTTAGTGACTTGGTTGGCTGGATGTCTTAGTGACTTAGTTTGCTGGGTGTCTTAGTGACTTGGTTGGCTGCGTGTCTTGGTGACTTGGTTGGCTGGGTGTCTTAGTTACTTGTCTTTGGTGACTTGTCTATGGTGACTTGTCCTTGGTGACTTGGTTGGCTAGGTATCTTAGTGACTTGGTTGGCTGGGTGTCTTAGTGACTTGGTTGGCTAGGTGTCTTAGTGACTTGGTTGGCTGGGTGTCTTAGTGACTTGGTTGGCTGGGTGTCTTAGTGACTTGGTTGGCTGGGTGTCTTAGTGACTTGTTTGGCTGGGTGTCTTAGCGACTTGGTTGGCTGGGTGTCTTAGTGACTTGGTTGGCTGGGTGTCTTAGTGACTTGGTTGGCTGGGTGTCTTAGTGACTTGGTTGGCTGGGTGTCTTAGTGACTTGGTTGGCTGGGTGTCTTAGTGACTTGGTTGGCTGGGTGTCTTAGTGACTTGGTTGGCTGGGTGTCTTAGTGACTTGGTTGGCTGGGTGTCTTAGTGACTTGGTTGGCTGGGTGTCTTAGTGACTTGGTTGGCTGGGTGTCTTAGTGACTTGGTTGGCTGGGTGTCTTAGTGACTTGGTTGGCTGGGTGTCTTAGTGACTTGGTTGGTTGGGTGTCTTAGTGACTTGGTTGGCTGGGTGTCTTAGTGACTTGGTTGGCTGGGTGTCTTAGTGACTTGGTTGGCTGGGTGTCTTAGTGACTTGGTTGGCTGGGTGTCTTAGTGACTTGGTTGGCTGGGTGTCTTAGTGACTTGGTTGGCTGGGTGTCTTAGTGACTTGTCTTTGGTGGCTTGTCCTTGGTGGCTTGGTTTGGTGTCTTAGTGACTTGTCTTTGGTGACTTGTCCTTGGTGACTTGGTTGGCTGGGTATCTTAGTGACTTGGTTGGCTGGGTGTCTTAGTGACTTGGTTGGCTGGGTGTCTTAGTGACTTGGTTGGCTGGGTATCTTAGTAACTTGGTTGGCTGGGTGTCTTAGTGACTTGGTTGGCTGGATGTCTTAGTGACTTGGTTGGCTGGGTGTCTTAGTGGCTTGGTTGGCTGGGTATCTTAGTTATTTGGTTGGCTGGGTGTCTTAGTGACTTGGTTGGCTGGATGTCTTAGTGACTTAGTTTGCTTGGTGTCTTAGTGACTTGGTTGGCTGCGTGTCTTGGTGACTTGGTTGGCTGGGTGTCTTAGTTACTTGTCTTTGGTGACTTGTCTTTGGTGACTTGTCCTTTGTGACTTGGTTGGCTAGGTATCTTAGTGACTTGGTTGGCTGGGTGTCTTAGTGACTTGGTTGGCTGGGTGTCTTAGTGACTTGGTTGGCTGGGTGTCTTAGTGACTTGGTTGGCTGGGTGTCTTAGTGACTTGGTTGGCTGGGTGTCTTAGTGACTTGGTTGGCTGGGTGTCTTAGTGACTTGGTTGGCTGAGTGTCTTAGTGACTTGGTTGGCTGGGTATCTTAGTGACTTGTTTGGCTGGGTGTCTTAGTGACTTGGTTGGCTGGGTGTCTTAGTGACTTGGTTGGCTGGGTGTCTTAGTGACTTGGTTGGCTGGGTGTCTTAGTGACTTGGTTGGCTGGGTGTCTTAGTTGGCTGGGTGTCTTAGTGACTTGGTTGGCTGGGTGTCTTAGTGACTTGGTTGGCTGGGTGTCTTAGTGACTTGGTTGGCTGGGTGTCTTAGTTGGCTTGGTGTCTTAGTGACTTGGTAGGCTGGGTGTCTTAGTGACTTGGTTGGCTGGGTGTCTTAGTGACTTGGTTGGCTGGGTGTCTTAGTTGGCTGGGTGTCTTAGTGACTTGGTTGGCTGGGTGTCTTAGTGACTTGGTAGGCTGGGTGTCTTAGTGACTTGGTTGGCTGGGTGTCTTAGTGACTTGGTTGGCTGGGTGTCTTAGAGACTTGGTTGGCTGGGTGTCTTGGTGGCTTGGTTGGCTGGGTGTCTTAGTGACTTGGTTGGCTGGGTGTCTTAGTGACTTGGTTGGCTGGGTGTCTTAGTTGGCTGGGTGTCTTAGTGACTTGGTTGGCTGGGTGTCTTAGTGACTTGGTTGGCTGGGTGTCTTAGTGACTTGGTTGGCTGGGTGTCTTAGTTGGCTGGTTGGCTGGGTGTCTTAGTTGGCTGGGTGTCTTAGTGACTTGGTTGGCTGGGTGTCTTAGTGACTTGGTTGGCTGGGTGTCTTAGTGACTTGGTTGGCTGGGTGTCTTAGTGACTTGGTTGGCTGGGTGTCTTAGTTGGCTGGGTGTCTTAGTGACTTGGTAGGCTGGGTGTCTTAGTGACTTGGTTGGCTGGGTGTCTTAGTGACTTGGTTGGCTGGGTGTCTTAGTTGGCTGGGTGTCTTAGTGACTTGGTTGGCTGGGTGTCTTAGTTGGCTGGGTGTCTTAGTGACTTGGTAGGCTGGGTGTCTTAGTGACTTGGTTGGCTGGGTGTCTTAGTGACTTGGTTGGCTGGGTGTCTTAGTTGGCTGGGTGTCTTAGTGACTTGGTTGGCTGGGTGTCTTAGTGACTTGGTAGGCTGGGTGTCTTAGTGACTTGGTTGGCTGGGTTCTTAGTGACATGGTTGGCTGGGTGTCTTAGCGACTTGGTTGGCTGGGTGTCTTAGTGACTTGGTTGGCTGGGTGTCTTAGTTGGCTGGGTGTCTTAGTGACTTGTCTCTCTCTCTCTCAGATCTGAATGAGTGTGACTCTAGTCCGTGTGGTCAGGAGTGTGCTAACATCTACGGGTCCTACCAATGTTACTGCAGACGGGGCTTCTACCTGAAGGAGGACGGACACACATGTGAAGGTATCACACCATGATAGCTCTAACACCATGTTACCAATTGCCTGTGTGTTTGTATTGACATGTTTCCCTTTTGCAGATATTGATGAGTGTTCCCAGAGTATTGGGAACCTGTGTGTGTTCGAGTGTGTGAACATCCCAGGTAGATATCAGTGTGCCTGTCCCCCTAATGGATACACCCTGTCAACCTCCGGACACACCTGCAGAGGTACGGACTGACATCCCCCAGCGTCTCACACACTTTATATAAAGGGCTGTTCTATTTCCTTATTCATTTCCATATGGGTGGAGCTATCACAGTGGTCATTACCATCTTATACATATTGATAAATACAGACTGTCTTGAATTACAGATACTGATGAGTGTTTACCTTCAGTATGACTGTATGTTGTGTTGTAGATATTGATCAGGCTGTCTGTTTACATTTACATTTGAGTCATTTAGCAGACACTCTTATCCAGAGCGACGAACAGTAGTGAGTGCATACATTTTTGTACTTTTTCATACTGGTCCCCCGTGGGAATCAAACTCACAACCCTGTTGTGGCAAATCCCATGCTCTACCAACTGAGCCACAGTTGTAGATATTGATCAGTCTGTCTGTCTGTCTTTTATAGATTGATGAGTCGGTCTGTCTGTTGTAGATATTGATGAGTCTGTCTGTCTTTTATAGATTTATGAGTCTGTCTGTCTGTTGTCGATCTTGATGAGTCGGTCTGTCTGTTGTAGATATTGATCAGTCTGTCTGTATGTTGTAGATATTGATGAGTCAGTCTGTCTGTTATAGATATTGATCAGTCTGTCTGTCTGTTGTAGTTATTGATGAGTCTGTCTGTCTGTTGTATATATTGATGAGTCTGTCTGTCTGTTGTATATATTGATGAGTCTGTCTGTCTGTTGTAGATTGATGAGTTTGACTGTCTGTCTGTCTGTCTGTCTGTCTGTTCTAGATCGATGAGTCTGTCTGTCTGTTGTAGATATTGATGAGTCTGTCTGTCTGTTGTAGATATTGATGAGTCTGTCTGTCTGTTATAGATATTGATGAGTCTGTCTGTCTGTTGTAGATTGATGAGTCTGTCTGTCTGTCTGTCTGTTCTAGATCGATGAGTCTGTCTGTCTGTGTAGATATTGATGAGTCTGTCTGTCTGTTGCATATCTTGATGAGTCTGTCTGTTGTAGATATTGATGAGTCTGCCTGTTGTAGATATTGATCAGTCTGTCTGTTGTAGATATTTATGAGTCTGTCTGCCTGTTGTATATATTGATGAGTCTGTCTGTCTGTCTGTTCTAGATTGATGAGTCTGTCTGTCTGTTGTAGATCGATGAGTCTGTCTGTCTGTTGTAGATATTGATGAGTCTGTCTGTTATAGATATTGATGAGTCTGTCTGTCTGTTGTAGATATTGATGAGTATGTCTGTTGTAGATTGATGAGTCTGTATGTTGTTGATATTGATCAGTCTGTCTGTTGTATATATTGATGAGTCTGTCTGTCTGTTGTATATATTGATGAGTCTGTCTGTCTGTTGTAGTTATTGATGAGTCTGTCTGTCTGTTGTAGTTATTGATGAGTCTGTCTGTCTGTTGTAGATATTGATGAGTCTGTCTGTCTGTTGTAGTGATTGATGAGTCTGTCTGTCTGTTGTAGATATTGATGAGTATGTCTGTCTGCTGTAGATATTGATCAGTCTGTCTGTCTGTTGTAGATATTGATGAGTCTGTCTGTCTGTTCTAGATATTGATCAGTCTGTCTGTTGTAGATATTGATCAGTCTGTCTGTCTGCTGTAGATATTGATGAGTGTACAACAGGAGTTCATAACTGCTCTAGAGACCAGACCTGCTACAACATCCAGGGAGGGTACAGGTGTCTCTCCTTCTCCTGCCCTCCCAATTACAAAAAGGTCTCAGATACGTAAGTACAACGCACACACACACACACACACAAACACACAGCTCACATTGATATCAATGTCGTCATGGCAGCGTAATATTGTCTGTGTGGACACGTTTATGTTCCACCTTTCATCATGAAACAGATTCATGGAGATGGATTTTACTACTTTACCTCTCTAACCCTAACCATACTACCAGCTCTCCCTCTCTAACCCTAACCATACTACCAGCTCTCTCTCTAACCCTAACCATACTACCAGCTCTCTCTCTCTAACCCTAACCATACTACCAGCTCTCTCTCTATAACCCTAACCATACTACCAGCTCTCCCTCTCTAACCCTAACCATACTACCAGCTCTCTCTCTCTAACTCTAACCATACTACCAGCTCTCTCTCTCTAACTCTAACCATACTACCAGCTCTCCCTCTCTAACCCTAACCATACTACCAGCTCTCCCTCTCTAACCCTAACCATACTACCAGCTCTCTCTCTCTAACCCTAACCATACTACCAGCTCTCCCTCTCTAACCCTAACCATACTACCAGCTCTCTCTCTCTAACCCTAACCATACTACCAGCTCTCCCTCTCTAACCCTAACCATACTACCAGCTCTCCCTCTCTAACCCTAACCATACTACCATCTCTCTCTCTCTCTCTCTCTCTCTAACCATCTATCTCTCTAACCCTGTCTCTCTCTCTCTCTCTCTCTCTCTCTAACCCTCTGTCTCTCTCTCTCTAACCCTCTCTCTCTCTCTCTCCCTCTCTCTCTCTCTCTCTCTCTCTCTCTCTCTCTCTCTCTAACCCTCTCTCTCTAACCCTAACCCTCTCTAACCTTAACGCTTTCTCTCTAACCCTCTCTCTCTCTCTCTCTCTCTCTCTCTCTCTCTCTCTCTAACCCCCTCTCTCTCTCTACCCCCCTCTCTCTCTCTCTCTCTCTCTAACCCCCTCTCTCTCTCTCTTTCTCTCTAACCCTCTCTCTCTCTCTCTAACCATCTCTCTCTCTCTAACCATCTCTCTCTCTCTAACCCCCTCTCTCTCTCTCTCTAACCCTCTCTCTCTCTCTAACCCTCTCTTTCTCTCTAACCCTAACCCTCTCTCTCTCTCTCTCTAACCCCCTCTCTCTCTCTAACCCCCCTCTCTCTCTCTCTCTCTCTCTCTCTCTCTCTCTCTCTCTCTCTCTCTCTCTAACCCTCTCTCTCTCTCTCTCTCTCTCTCTTTCTCTCTAACCCTAACCCCCTCTCTCTCTCTCTCTAACCCTCTCTCTCTCTCTCTCTCTTTCTCTCTAACCCTCTCTCTCTCTCTCTCTAACCCGCTCTCTCTCTCTAACCATCTCTCTCTCTCTAACCATCTCTCTCTCTCTAACCATCTCTCTCTCTCTAACCCTCTCTCTCTCTCTAACCCTCTCTCTCTCTCTAACCCTCTCTCTCTCTCTCTCTCTCTCTCTAACCCTCTCTCTCTCTAACCATCTCTCTCTCTAACCATCTCTCTCTCTCTAACCATCTCTCTCTCTCTAACCCTCTCTCTCTCTCTAACCCTCTCTAACGTTTTCTCTCTAACCCTCTCTCTTTCTAACCCTAACCCTCTCGCTCTCTCTAAACCTAACCCCCTCTCTTTCTCTCTAACCCTCTCTCTTTCTAACCCTAACCCTCTCGCTCTCTCTAAACCTAACCCCCTCTCGCTAACCCTAACACCCTTTATCGCTCTCTCACCCAAATCTTCTCTCACCCTAACGCTCTCTCCCTCCCTCCCTTTCTCACCCTAATCCTCTCTCTTTAGCCCTCTCTCTCACCCTAATCCTCTCTCTCACCCTAATCCTCTCTCTCACCCTAATCCTCTCTCTTTCTCACCCTAACTCTGTCACCTTAACCCTCTCTCTTACCCTAATCCTCTCTCCTTCTCTCTCTCTAGCACTCTCTCTAACCCTAATCCTCTCTCCTTCTCTCTCTCTAGCACTCTCTCTAACCCTAATCCTCTCTCCTTCTCTCTCTCTAGCACTCTCTCTAACCCTAATCCTCTCTCCTTCTCTCTCTCTAGCACTCTCTCTAACCCTAATCCTCTCTCCTTCTCTCTCTCTCACCCTAACTCTGTCACCCTAATCGTCTCTCCTTCTCTCTAACCCTAACCCTCTCTCTAACCCTAACCCTCTCTCTCTCTCTCCAGTCGTTGTGAGCGCAACGTTTGTCCAGCTAACTCTGTAGAGTGCCAGACCTCTCCTCTGAGAATCACCTACTACCAGCTGAGCTTCCAGCCCAACATTGTCATCCCCGCCCAGATCTTCAGGATTGGCCCCTCCCCCGCCTATAGTGGAGACAACATCGCTATCTCCATCACCCGCGGTAATGAGGAGAACTACTTCTCCACGCGGAAGCTGAACAGTTTTACGGGGGCGGTGTACCTGCAGCGGCAGGTGAGAGAGCTGAGAGACTTCCTGATCGATGTGGAGATGAAGCTGTTGAGACAGGGAGCCTTCACTACCTTCCTGGCCCGGATATACGTCTTCATCACGTCTAACACACTGTAGCTTCTAAACAGACTGTCACCCACCACTCTCCCTAATATTCATATGGTGCTAAACTTTATACTAGTAACTTACATGTATATATATATATATATTTGATCATACGCTCTTATCCAGAGTAACTTACAATAGTGAGTGCATACATTTTTGTACCTTTACATACTGGTCCCCTGTGAGAATCGAACCCACAACCCTGGCATTGCAAGCACCATACTCTACCAACTGAGCCACACACTTCATGCCTCGATCTATCTCTCTATCTCTCTATCTCTCTGTCTGTCTGTCTGTCTGTCTGTCTGTATGTCTGTCTGTCTGTCTGTCTGTCTGTCTGTCTGTCTGTCTGTCTGTCTGTCTGTCTGTCTGTCTGTCTGTCTGTCTGTCTGTCTGTCTGTCTGTCTGTCTGTCTGTCTGTCTGTCTGTCTGTCTGTCTGTCTGTCTGTCTGTCTGTCTGTCTATCTATCTATCTATCTATCTATCTATCTATCTATCTATCTATCTATCTTTCAATTCAATTCAATTGAAGGGCTTTATTGGCATGGGAAACATATGTTAACATTGCCAAAGCAAGTGAAATAGATAATAAACAAAAGTGAAATAAACAATAAAAAATGAATAGTAAATATTACGCTCACAAAAAGTTCCAAAATAATTTCAAATATAATATTATGTCTATATACAGTGTTATAACTATGTGCAAATAGTTAAAGTACAAAAGGGAAAATAAATAAACATAAATATGGGTTGTATTTACAATGGTGTTTGTTCTTCACTGGTTGCCCTTTTCTTGTGGCAACAGGTCTCAAATCTTGCTGCTGTGATGGCACACTGTGGTATTTCACCCAGTAGATAAGGGAGTTTATCAAAATTGGATTGGTTTTTAAATTCTTTGTGGGTCTGTGTAATCTGAGGGAAATATGTGTCTCTAATATGGTCATACATTTGGCAGGAGGATAGGAAATGCAGCTCAGTTTCCACCTCATTTTGTGGGCAGTGTGCACATAGCCTGTCTTCTCTTGAGAACCAGGTCTGCCTACGGCGGCCTTTCTGAATAGCAAGGCTATGCTCACTGAGTCTGTACAGAGTCAAAGCTTTCCTTAATTCTGTGTCAGTCACAGTGGTCAGGTATTCTGTTCAAGGCCAAATAGCATTCTATTTTTCTCTGTTTTTTTGTTAATTCTTTCTAACGTGTCAAGTAATTATCTTTTTGGTTTCTCATGATTTGGTTGGGTTCTAATTGTGTTGTTGTCCTGGGGCTCTGTGGGGTCTGTTTGTGTTTGTGAACAGAGCCCCAGGACCAGCTTACTTAGGGGATTCTTCTCCAAGTTCATCTCTCTGTAGGTGATGGCTTTGTTATGGAAGGTTTGGGAATCACTTCCTTGTAGGTTGTTGTGGAATTTAAAGACTATTTTCTGGATTTTGATCATTAGCGTGTATCGGCCTAATTCTGCTCTGCATGCATTATTTGGTGTTTTAAGTTGTACACAGGGGTTATTTTTGCAGAATTCTGCATGCAGGATCTCAATTTGGTGTTTGTCCCATTTTGTGAATTCTTGGTTGGTCAGCGGACCCCAGACCTCCATAAAGGGCAATGGGTTCTATAACTGATTCAAGTATTTTTAGCCAGATCCTAATTGGTATGTCAAATGTTATGTTCCTTTTGATGGCATAGAAGGCCCTTCTTGCCTTGTCTCTCAGATCGTTCACAGCTTTGTGGAAGTTACCTATGGTGCTGATGTTTAGGCCGAGGTATGTATAGTTTTTTGTGTGCTCTAGGGGCAACGGTGTCTAGATGGAATTTGTATTTGTGGTCCTGGCAACTGGACCTTTTTTGGAAAACAGTTATTTTTGTCTTACTGCGATTTACTGTCAGGGCCCAGGTCTGACAGAATCTGTGCAGAAGATCTAAAACTCAGCAAAAAAAGAAACATCCCTTTTTCAGGACCCTGTCTTTCAAAGATAAGTCGTAAAAATCAAAATAACTTCACATATCTTCATTGTAAAGGGTTTAAACACTTTCCCATGCTTGTTCAATGAACCATAAACACTTAATGAACATGCACCTGTGGAACGGTCGTTGAGACACTAACAGCTTACAGACGGTAGGTAATTAAGGTCACAGGTATGAAAACTTAGGACACGAAAGAGGCCTTTCTACTGATTCTGAAAAACACCAAAAGAAAGATGCCCAGGGTCCCTGCTCATCTGCGTGAACGTGTCTTAGGCATGCTGCAAGGAGGCATGAGGACTGCAGATGTGGATAGGGCATTAAATTGCAATGTCCGTACTGTGAGACGCCTAAGACAGCACTACAGGGAGACAAGATGGACAGCTGATCATCCTCACAGTGGTAGACCACGTGTAACAACACCTGCACAGGATCGGTACATCCGAACATCACACCAGCGGGACAGGTACACGATGGCAACAACAACTGCCCGAGTTACACCAGGAACGCACAATCCCTGGACTGAGGGCTTGTAGGCCTGTTGTAAGGCAGGTCCTCACCAGACATCACTGGCAACAACGTCACCTATGGGCACAAACCCACCGTCACTGGACCAGACACGACTGGCAAAAAGTGCTCTTCACTGACGAGTCAAGGTTTTGTCTCACCAAGGGTGATGGTCGGATTCGCGTTTCCCGTCGAAGGAATGAGCGTTACACCGAGGCCTGTACTCTGGAGTGGGATCGATTTGGAGGTGGAGGGTCCGTCATGGTCTGGGGCGGTGTGTCACAGCATCATCGGACTGATCTTGTTGTCCTTGCAAGCAATCTCAACGCTGTGCGTTACAGGGAAGACATCCTCCTCCCTCTTGTGGTACCCTTCCTGCAGGCTCATCCTGACATGACCCTCCAGCATGACAATGACACCAGCCATACTGCTCATTCTGTGCATGATTTCCTGCAAGACAGGAATGTCAGTGTTCTGCCATGGCCAGCGAAGAGCCCGGATCTCAATCCAATTGAGCACGTCTGGGACCTGTTGGATCGGAGGGTGAGGGCTAGGGCCATTCCCCCCAGAAATGTCCGGGAACTTGCAGGTGCCTTGGTGGAAGAGTTTGGTAACATCTCAGAGCAAGAACTGGCAAATCTGGTGCAGTCCATGAGGACGAGAGTCACTGCAGTACTTAATACAGCTGGTGGCCTCACCAGATACTGACTGTTTCTTTTGATTTTGTCCCCCCCCCCTTTGTTCAGGGACACATTATTCAATGTCTGTTAGTAACATGTCTGTGGAACTTGTTCAGTTTATTTCCCAGTTGTTGAATCTTGTTATGTTCATACAAATATTTACACATGTTAAGTTTGCTGAAAATAAACGCAGGTGACAGTGAGAGGACGTTCCTTTTTTTTGCTGAGTTTATATGCATTTTATGGACACAGTCTATTTTACAACAGTTCTATTTTGTTTGCTTTTACCTCTGTCCTTCCTCTACTCTCAACCTCTCCCATCTATTTCTGATGTCCATCCGGTTTGATTTATATTTACCATCTCTTTCAAACAGTGCTCTTTCACAAAAGTTCTTAACCTATATACAGTGGGGAGAACAAGTATTTGATACACTGCCGATTTTGCAGGTTTTCCTACTTACAAAGCATGTAGAGGTCTGTAATTTTTATCATAGGTAGACTTCAACTGTGAGAGATGTAATCTAAAACAGAAATCCAGAAAATCACATTGTATGATTTTTAAGTAATTAATTTGCATTTTATTGCAAGACATAAGTATTTGAAGCATCAGAAAAGCAGAACTTAATATTTGGTACAGAATCCTTTGTTTGCAATTACAGAGATACATTACAGAAACATACGTTTCCTGTAGGTCTTGACCAGGTTTGCACACACTGCAGCAGGGATTTTGACCCACTCCTCCATACAGACCTTCTCCAGATCCTTCAGGTTTCGGGGCTGTCGCTGGGCAATACGGACTTTCAGCTCCCTCCAAAGATTTTCTATTGGGTTCAGGTCTGGAGACAGGCTAGGCCACTCCAGGACCTTGAGATGCTTCTTACGGAGCCACTCCTTAGTTGCCCTGGCTGTGTGTTTCGGGTCGTTGTCATGCTGGAAGACCCAGCCACGACCCATCTTCAATGCTCTTACTGAGGGAAGGAGGTTGTTGGCCAAGATCTCGCGATACATGGCCCCATCCATCCTCCCCTCAATACGGTGCAGTCGTCCTGTCCCCTTTGCAGAAAAGCATCCCCAAAGAATGATGTTTCCACCTCCATGCTTCACGGTTGGGATGGTGTTCTTGGGGTTGTACTCATCCTTCTTCTTCCTCCAAACACGGCGAGTGGAGTTTAGACCAAAAAGCTCTATTTTTGTCTCATCAGACCACATGACCTTCTCCCATTCCTCCTCTGGATCATCCAGATTGTCATTGGCAAACTTCAGACGGGCGTGGACATGCGCTGGCTTGAGCAGGGGGACCTTTTGTGCGCTGCAGGATTTTAATCCATGACAGCGTAGTGTGTTACTAATGGTTTTCTTTGAGACTGTGGTCCCAGCTCTCTTCAGGTCATTGGTCAGGTCCTGCCGTGTAGTTCTGGGCTGATCCCTCACCTTCCTCATGATCATTGATGCCCCACGAGGTGAGATCTTGCATGGAGCCCCAGACCGAGGGTGATTGACCGTCATCTTGAACTTCTTCAATTTTCTAATAATTATGCCAACAGTTGTTGCCTTCTCACCAAGCTGCTTGCCTATTGTCCTGTAGCCCATCCCAGCCTTGTGCAGGTCTACAATGTTATCCCTGATGTCCTTACACAGCTCTCTGGTCTTGGCCATTGTGGAGAGGTTGGAGTCTGTTTGATTGAGTGTGTGGACAGGTGTCTTTTATACAGGTAACGAGTTCAAACAGGTGCAGTTAATACAGGTAATGAGTGGAGAACAGGAGGGCTTCTTAAAGAAAAACTAACAGGTCTGTGAGAGCCGGAATTCTTACTGGTTAGTAGGTGATCAAATACTTATGTCATGCCATAAAATGCAAATTGTTGGTTTTACATGAGTTATCTTGTTATTAGTTGTTATTAGTCCCAACCTTCAGCTCCATTCAACCCTTCCCATCTATCTCTTAACACCATCCATATTGGATTTCTATTTGCCATATATTTTTCAACTGTGCTGTGATGTTTCACAAAAGTTCTGAACCTTTCTATTCTCATTGTTTCTACAGATTGTAAATTGAAAATAAACATTTTTGCTAAAAGTATTATTATATTATTGATCGATTGACTATGACTTTTCAGATCACCCAGTAGTGCTATCTGCAGGGTTAGCTCCAGGTAAATATTGCAATTCTTCAGCCATTCCTGGACCTATGACCAAAAAACAAAGCTACATATGGACAGTACCAAAACAAATGATCTAATGATTCTGTCTCTTCGCTGCAACATCTACAGAGCTGGGAAGATTGAATCCCCCATATAAATAACATTCTATTGGTAGCAAGAATTTTATATAATAATTTAAATTGAAAGATTCTAATTTTTGAATCCGGTGTCGTTTTGCGTGTCAGTTCATAATGTCAACATTATTAGCTAGCTATACACATTACATTACTTCTACTGGTACTAGCTTGTCAACATTATTAGCTACCTATACACATTACATGACTTCTACTGGTACTAGCTTGCCAACATTATTAGCAACATTATTATCTAGCTATACACATTACATGACTTCTACTGGTACTAGCTGTATATAAATAACATTCTATTGGTTGCAAGAATGTTTAGAAAAATCTCTTCCCAACTATTTTGCAATCTATATGGGACGGCTGTCAATCCTTTGGTCCTTAAATGAAACTGGTATACTTTTTTATTCATCACAATTTTCATTAACCAATTATGTTCTTTAATGCGGCCGACAGACAAGTTCTTTACTTTTTCCCCCTTCCACTTTCCTCCTCCATTTATTTATATATACAGTGGGGCAAAAAAGTATTTAGTCAGCCACCAATTGTGCAAGTTCTCCCACTTAAAAAGATGAGAGAGGCCTGTAATTTTCATCATAGGTACACGTCAACTATGACAGACAACATGAGATTTTTTTTTCCAGAAAATCACATTGTAGGATTTTTAATGAATTTATTTGCAAATTATGGTGGAAAATAAGTATTTGGTCACCTACAAACAAGCAAGATTTCTGGCTCTCACAGACCTGTAACTTCTTCTTTAAGAGGCTCCTCTGTCCTCCACTCGTTACCTGTATTAATGGCACCTGTTTGAACTTGTTATCAGTATAAAAGACACCTGTCCATAACCTCAAACAGTCACACTCCAAATTCCACTATGGCCAAGACCAAAGAGCTGTCAAAGGACACCATAAACAAAATTGTAGACCTGCACCAGGCTGGGAAGACAATCTGCAATTGGTAAGCAGCTTTATTTGAAGAAATCAACTGTGGGAGCAATTATTAGGAAATGGAAGACATACAAGACCACTGATAATCTCCCTCGATCTGGGGCTCCACGCAAGATCTCACCCCGTGGGGTGAAAATGATCACAAGAACGGTGAGCAAAAATCCCAGAACCACACGGGGGGACCTAGTGAATGACCTGCAGAGAGCTGGGACCAAAGTAACAAAGCCTACCATCAGTAACACACTACGCCGCCAGGTACTCAAATCCTGCACTGCGAGACGTGTCCCCCTGCTTGTCCAGGCCCATCTGAAGTTTGCTAGAGTGCATTTGGATGATCCAGAAGAGGATTGGGAGAATGTCATATGGTCAGATGAAACCAAAATATAACTTTTTGGTAAAAACTCAACTCGTCGTGTTTGGAGGACAAAGAATGCTGAGTTGCAGCCAAAGAACACCATACCTACTGTGAAGCATGGGGTTGGAAACATCATGCTTTGGGGCTGTTTTTCTGCAAAGGGACCAGGACGACTGATCCGTGTAAAGGAAAGAATGAATGGGGCCATGTATCGTGAGATTTTGAGTGAAAACTTCCTTCCATCAGCAAGGGCATTGAAGATGAAACGTGGCTGGGTCTTTCAGCATGACAATGATCCCAAACACACCGCCCGGGCAACGAAGGAGTGGCTTCGTAAGAAGCATTTCAAGGTCCTGGAGTGGCCTAGCCAGTCTCCAGATCTCAACCCCATAGAAAATCTTTGGAGGGAGTTGAAAGTCTGTGTTGCCCAGCGACAGCCCCAAAACATCACTGCTCTAGAGGAGATCTGCATGGAGGAATGGGCCAAAATACCAGCAACAGTGTGTGAAAACCTTGTGAAGACTTACAGAAAACGTTTGACCTGTGTCATTGCCAACAAAGGGTATATAACAAAGTATTGAGAAACTTTTGTTATTGACCAAATACTTATTTTCCACCATCATATGCCAATAAATTCATTAAAAATCCTACAATGTGATTTTCTGGAATTTTTTTTCTAATTTTGTCTGTCATAGTTGACGTGTACCTATGATGAAAATTACAGGCCTCTCTCATCTTTTTAAGTGGGAGAACTTGCACAATTGGTGGCTGACTAAATACTTTTTTTCCCCACTGTAAATGCCTGTATACAGTGGGGGAAAAAAAGTATTTAGTCAGCCACCAATTGTGCAAGTTCTCCCACTTAAAAAGATGAGAGAGGCCTGTAATTTTCATCATAGGTACACGTCAACTATGACAGACAAATTGAGAATTTTTTTTCCAGAAAATCACATTGTAGGATTTTTAATGAATTTATTTGCAAATTATGGTGGAAAATAAGTATTTGGTCACCTACAAACAAGCAAGATTTCTGGCTCTCACAGACCTGTAACTTCTTCTTTAAGAGGCTCCTCTGTCCTCCACTCGTTACCTGTATTAATGGCACCTGTTTGAACTTGTTATCAGTATAAAAGACACCTGTCCACAACCTCAAACAGTCACACTCCAAACTCCACTATGGCCAAGACCAAAGAGCTGTCAAAGGACACCAGAAACAAAACTGTAGACCTGCACCAGGCTGGGAAGACTGAATCTGCAATAGGTAAGCAGCTTGGTTTGAAGAAATCAACTGTGGGAGCAATTATTAGGAAATGGAAGACATACAAGACCACTGATAATCTCCCTTGATCTGGACATCACTGCTCTAGAGGATATCTGCATGGAGGAATGGGCCAAAATACCAGCAACAGTGTGTGAAAACCTTGTGAAGACTTACAGAAAACGTTTGACCTGTGTCATTGCCAACAAAGGGTATATAACAAAGTATTGAGAAACTTTTGTTATTGACCAAATACTTATTTTCTACCATAATTTGCAAATAAATTCATTAAAAATCCTACAATGTGATTTTCTGGAAAAAAAAATCTCATGTTGTCTGTCATAGTTGACGTGTACCTATGATGAAAATTACAGGCCTCTCTCATCTTTTTAAGTGGGAGAACTTGCACAATTGGTGGCTGACTAAATACTTTTTTCCCCCACTGTATATCAACTCCAGATATACTTTATCAATAGCCTTTTCAAAGTCTGCTATGAATAGAGATTATAGTACTGTTTTAAATAGCTCAATGGACCGTTAAAGAAATCATACTACAAACTATCACCCTCATGCTCTTAAGGAAATCATGAATGTCATGGATATATTAGAACTAGTGGATACATGGAGGCTTAAATATCCTGACCTAGTGAGATATACAGTGGGGGAAAAAAGTATTTAGTCAGCCACCAATTGTGCAAGTTCTCCCACTTAAAAAGATGAGAGAGGCCTGTAATTTTCATCATAGGTACACGTCAACTATGACAGACAAAATGAGAAAAATCAGAAAATCACATTGTAGGATTCTTAATGAATTTATTTGCAAATTCATGATTTCCTTAAGAGCATGAGGGTGATAGTTTGTAGTATGATTTCTTTAACGGTCCATTGAGCTATTTAAAACAGTACTATAATCTCTCAGCATAATAATATAGTCTTGTATTGCTTGCAGGGTTGATAATTTATTATATACAGTGCCTTGCAAAAGTATTCATCCCCCTTGGCATTTTTCCTTAATGTTGCATTACAACCTGTAATTTAAATTGATTTCATGTAATGGACATACACAAAATAGTCAAAATTGGTGAAATGAAATGAAAAAAATAACTTGTTTCAAAAAAGTGGTGCGTACATATGTATTCAACCCCTTTGCTATAAAGCCCCTAAATAAGATCTGGTGCAACCAATTACCTTCAGAAGTCACATAATTAGTTAAATAAAGTCCACCTGTGTGCAATCTAAATGTCACATGATCTCAGTATATATATATATACACACACCTGTTGTGAAAGGCCCCAGAGTCTGTAACACCACTAAGCAAGGGGCACCACCAAGCAAGTGGCACCATGAAGACCAAGGAGCTCTCCAAACAGGTCAGGAACAAAGTGGTGGAGAAGTACAGATCAGGTTTGGGTTATAAAACAAATATCAGAAACTTTGAACATCCCTCGGAGCACCATTAAATCCATTATTAAACAATGGAAAGAATATGGCACCACAACAAACCTGCCAAGAGAGGGCCGTGCACCAAAACTCACAGACCAGGCAAGGAGAGCATTAATCAGAGAGGCAACAAAGAGACCAAAGATTACCCTGAAGGAGCTGCAAAGCTCCACAGCGGAGATTGGAGTATCTGTCCATAGGAACACTTTAAGCCGTACAGTCCACAGAGCTGGGCTTTACGGAAGGGTGGCCAGTCAAAAGCCATTGCTTGAAGAAAAAAATAAGCAAACTGTCATGATTTAACTGGATTAGAACCCAAATGCAGACAAGTACACCAAGCCAGAGAAGGTTTAACAGGTTTATTTACAATGTTCAAAAAGTCCAGGTTTCCAATAATAGGGGAAGAGCAAGTCCAGGTTACAGGGAGGGTAACAGATCCAGGTCAGGGCAGGTGTGGTACCGTAATGTCCTAGTGTCCGTGGTGAGTCCAAAAGGGAGGTCCGGTAGTGGGGAGCAGGATGGTGGTGGCAGGAGTGAAGCGGAGGCAGAAGTCAGGTTCCCATAATCTGTGGCACAGGAGAAAAGTAAATAGAACAGGCCAAAAACACAAAGAGCGAAAACAAACAGGTTGAGTCGGCAGCGAGACTAACATGGTCGTCTTGACTATGATCTGACGATGAGTGGAAAGTTTGACCGGGTCTTAAAGGCTGAGGTGATTATGGTGAATGAGCTGCAGCTGGAACCCTGACTCCCGCACACCAGACTTCACTCCTGCAATCAAGGACAGACAGAAGGGAGGGGAGAGCAGAGAGAGAGCTACCTAGCAGCAGTAGGCCTAACAGTACCCCCCCCCTCTACGGACGCCACCTGGCGACCGACAGGGTTTATCAGGATGTAACCTATGAAACTCACGGACCAGAGCAGGATCCACAATGAAGCTCCTGGGCACCCAGGAACGTTCCTCAGGACCATAACCCTCCCAATCCACCAGGTACTGGAAACCACGACCCCGGCGGCGAACATCCAGAAGTCGCCGGACAGTGTAGACCGGACCCCCACCCACGATCCTGGGCGGAGGAGGGGGACGAGAGGGCGGGCACAGAGGGCTGACAGACACAGGCTTAATCTGGGAAACATGAAAGGTGGAATGAACCCGTAGAGAGGCAGGAAGCTGTAGCTTAACCGCGCAGGGGTTAACAATAGACAGTATCTTGAACGGTCCTATAAAACGAGGCGCCATCTTCTTAGACTCCACTTTCAATGGAAGGTCACGTGACTTAAGCCATACCTCTTGACCAGGAGAGTAACCGGGAGCCTGGGACCGGTGACGGTTGGCTTGCCTCTGCATGTACGCCGAAGCTCGGGACAGAGCTACCCTGGCCTTCCTCCAGACCTTGAAGCAGCGGCGCATGTGGGACTGCACCGAGGGTACCGCCAGTTCCCTCTCTTGAGAAGGGAACAGGGGAGGTTGATAACCCAGAGCACACAGAAAGGGAGACAAACCAGAGGAAGCGTTAGTCAAGGTGTTATGAGCATATTCCACCCAGGGGAGCATGGAGCTCCACGACCCAGGGTTAGACCCTGTGACACAGCGGAGAGCGGTCTCCATCTCCTGGTTCGCTCTCTCGGCTTGCCCGTTGGTCTGGGGGTGATATCCAGAGGACAGGCTGGATGTAATGCCCAAAGCTTTACAGAAAGCCTTCCAAACCTGGGAGACAAACTGGGGACCCCTGTCAGAGACAATATCCGTGGGTAGACCATGAGAGCGGAACACATGTTCAACCAAAATATCAGCCGTTTCTCTGGCAGTGGGCAGTTTAGGTAGGGCCAAAAAATGAGCAAACTTAGAAAAACGATCAATCACAGTAAGAATGACAGTCTTTCCAGACGAGGGGGGAAGTCCAGTGACAAAATCGAAGGCAATGTGGGACCAGGGCCGGCTGGGTATTGGCAGAGGTCTTAGATGACCAGCGCTGGCCTGGGTGGAGTTCTTACTACGTGCACATACCGTACAAGCAGCAATGAAGGCTCGAGTGTCCGCCTCCATCCTGGGCCACCAGAACTTCCGTCGCACAAAGTCAAGGGTCCGAGTAACTCCAGGGTGACAGGTAAGGGGAGACGAGTGAGCCCACTGAAGTACCTGGGAGCGAACAGACTCAGGGACAAACAACCGGTTAGGAGGACCGCTCCCAGGGTCAGCTTGATGATGTTGAGCCTGTCTAACAATCCCTTCGATGTCACATGTAATGGCCGCAATACTGCAGGTAGGAGGCAAGATGGGTTCAGGGTTACTACCAGTATCAACAGCAGAAAAAACACGAGACAGGGCGTCAGGCTTGACGTTGCGTGACCCAGGACGGTAAGACAGAGAAAAATTGAATCTACCAAAAAATAGTGCCCACCTGGCTTGACGGGGGTTGAGCTGCTTCGCTGACTGGATGTATGCCAGATTCTTATGATCCGTCCAAACGATGAAGGGTTGTTCCGCCCCCTCCAGCCAATGCCGCCACTCTTCGAGAGCCAGCTTCACGGCGAGCAGTTCACGATTGCCAACATCATAATTCCTCTCTGCCTGAGAAAGTTTCCGTGAAAGGAAAGCACAGGGATGCAGTTTGTTATCTTCCGGTGAACGTTGTGACAACACCGCACCTACCCCAGTGTCGGATGCATCCACCTCCACGACAAACTGGCGGTCGGGGTCCGGCTGCATCAGAATGGGAGCCGAGGCGAAGCGATGTTTCAGTTCTTCAAACGCTGCTTCGGCCCCTTCATTCCAAGCGAACGGTCGTGCGATGGAGGTGAGAGGCGCCGCAATGCGGCTGTAGTCCTTGATGAACCTCCTGTAGAAGTTCGCAAACCCCAGGAATCGTTGAAGTTGTTTGCGGGTGGAGGGGGCTGGCCAGTCCGTGACAGCAGAGATCTTAGCTGGGTCCATCCGCAACTCCCCCTGAGCTATTATGTAACCCAAAAAGAGGTCTCAGACACATGAAATTCACATTTCTCCATCTTCACAAACAGTTTGTTCTCCAACAACCTTTGCAACACCTGGCGCACATGCAGTTCGTGTTCCTGGGAGGACTCTGAAAAAAATCAGGATATCATCCAGATAGACAAAAACAAACCGATTCAACATGTCCCGAAGGACATCATTGACTAGTGCCTGAAAAACGGCAGGGGCATTGGACAACCCAAAAGGCATAACCAGGTACTCAAAATGTCCCAAAGGTGTGTTGAAGGCAGTCTTCCATTCATCACCTTTACGAATGCGCACCAGGTGATACACATTTCGTAGATCCAGTTTAGTGAAGATAGTTGCACCATGAAGGAGGGGAAAAGCAGAGTTAATTAAAGGCAGAGAATATTTGTTCTTAATGGTGATGTTGTTAGGTCCACGGAAATCAATACAGGGTCTGAGGGTCTTATCCTTCTTAGCAACAAAAAAGAATCCCGCTCCTACAGGTGACGAGGAAGGACGAATAATACCTGCCGCCAAGGAGTCCCGAATGTAGTTCTCCATAGTCTCCGTCTCCGGGCGGGAGAGATTGTACAGGCGACTGCTGGGGAGAGAGGGCTCCTGGCTGGAGGTCAATGGCGCAGTCGTAAGGCCGGTGAGGAGGAAGAGAAGTAGCTCTGTGTTTGCAGAAAACGGATGCCAGGTCATGATACACGTCAGGGACAGCAGAAAGATCCATGGACTCCAGTGGAGGTTGAGGCACAGTGCTGGCAGGGGGTCTGAGCAGAACACAAACAATTCACATGACAAAATGTGCTCCATGAAACAATTCTACCGGTCACCCAATCAATGTGTGGATTGTGTCTTATGAGCCAGGGGATACCAAGGACCAGGGGGATCTGTGGGCAGTCAATTATATGGAATTGAATGTTCTCCTGATGATTACCCGACACTCTGAGACAAACAGGAACAGTCTGATGAGTAATACGGGTCAACAATTGTCCATTTAGACCCTTAGCCTGCAGCGGACAGTCCATAGGAACAGTCTCTAACTCCATTTGTTGAGCCAACTCTCGATCCAAAAAGCTTTCATCGGCACCAGAATCAACCAGCGCACTAACAGAGAAATTCTGGGACTGCCACTGGAGGGATGCCTGGAGCAGAATGCGGGGAGAAGAGGAAGAATCCGCTGCTCGGCTCACCAAAACTTCTCCCAATAATGATGAGCCGGCCCTTTTCCCCGGACGAACTGGGCAGGAAGGAACGAAATGACCAGCTTCTCCACAATACAGGCAGACCCGAGCCTGAATACGACGTGCACGCTCCTCTGAGGACAACCGTGCACGACCCACCTCCATGGCTTCGGGTTCGGTGCTCCTCGTATCGACTCGGGAAGACTCGGCTTTCTCCGTAGGGAAGATGCGGGGAGGAGTTTGTTGACGACAGACCAGTTGCTTGGAACTAACACTCCTCTCCCGGCGGCGCTCCCGAATCCGATTATCCAACCTGATGGTGAGTGAAATAAGATTATCCAGCGTAGGCGATACATCATATGACACCAACTCATATTTTAAAGTCTCAGACAAAGCATTGATGAACACTCCTTGTAATGCCTCGTCATTCCAACCGCTCACTGCCGCTAACGTCCGAAACTCCACTGCCATCTCCGTCACACTGCGAACCCCCTGCCGAAGAGACAACCGTTTCGCAGCTTCCTTGCCCCGTACGGGGTGGTGAAAAACCTTCCTCATCTCAGTGGAGAAGGCCACGTAAGCGTTGCAAATGTCCGACTGACTCTCCCAGACCGCGGATCCCCAGGCACGAGCGGAACCGCTAGTAGAGTTGATAAGGTAGGCAATACGGGCTCTTTCTGAGGCGTAGGTGAGGGGCTGTTGTTCAAACACTAACGAGCATTGAGTCAAAAATTCACCACAGGTTCCCATGTTCCCATCATAGCGCTCTGGAGCAGGAACAAAAGGCTCTCTGATCTGGGCTGAAGGAGCCGGAAAAACAGGTGGAGCAGGAGAAGGGGCAGTTTGTATGCCATGCCCGAGGGTTGCATTATTAACTTGGGTAGTAAGGACAGACACCTGATTGGTGAGTAATTGAACCTGATTAAACAGCACCTGACTGTTCTCAGCAATAGTCTTAAACAGGGTATCATGTTGGCCAAGTAAAATGTCCTGATTGGCTATAGCAGTCCGAATTTGAGTGCACTCTGGGGTGGTATCCGAGCTACTGTCTGCTGGGTTCATGTTGGTCAGATCATACTGTCATGATTTAACTGGATTAGAACCCAAATGCAGACAAGTACACCAAGCCAGAGAAGGTTTAACAGGTTTATTTACAATGTTCAAAAAAGTCCAGGTTTCCAATAATAGGGGAAGAGCAAGTCCAGGTTACAGGGAGGGTAACAGATCCAGGTCAGGGCAGGTGTGGTACCGTAATGTCCTAGTGTCCGTGGTGAGTCCAAAAGGGAGGTCCGGTAGTGGGGAGCAGGATGGTGGTGGCAGGAGTGAAGCGGAGGCAGAAGTCAGGTTCCCATAATCTGTGGCACAG
Organism: Coregonus clupeaformis; assembly: GCF_020615455.1. Classification (NCBI taxonomy): domain Eukaryota; kingdom Metazoa; phylum Chordata; class Actinopteri; order Salmoniformes; family Salmonidae; genus Coregonus; species Coregonus clupeaformis. The sequence continues at coordinate 4,960,347 of NC_059203.1, forward strand.
GAGAAAAGTAAATAGAACAGGCCAAAAACACAAAGAGCGAAAACAAACAGGTTGAGTCGGCAGCGAGACTAACATGGTCGTCTTGACTATGATCTGACGATGAGTGGAAAGTTTGACCGGGTCTTAAAGGCTGAGGTGATTATGGTGAATGAGCTGCAGCTGGAACCCTGACTCCCGCACACCAGACTTCACTCCTGCAATCAAGGACAGACAGAGGGGAGGGGGAGAGCAGAGAGAGAGCTACCTAGCAGCAGTAGGCCTAACACAAACATGTTTGGTGTTCGCCAAAAGCCATGTGGGAGACTCCCCAAACATATGGAAGAAGGTGGTCCTCTGTAGCTCAGCTGGTAGAGCACGGCGCTTGTAAAGCCAAGGTAGTGGGTTCGATCCCCGGGACCACCCATACACAAAAAAAAATGTATGCACGCATGACTGTAAGTCGCTTTGGATAAAAGCGTCTGCTAAATGGCATATTATTATATTATTAGGTACTCTGGTCAAATGAGACTAAAATTGAGCTTTTTGGCCATCAAGGAAAACGCTATGTCTGGCGCAAACTCAACACCTCTCATCACCCCGAGAACACCATCCCCACAGTGAAGCATGGTGGTGGCAGCATCATGCTGTGCGGATGTTTTTCATCTGCAGGGACTGGAAAACTGGTCAGAATTGAAGGAATGATGGATGGTGCTAAATACAGGGAAATTCTTGAGGGAAACCTGTTTCAGTTTTCCAGAGATTTGAGACTGGGACGGAGGTTCACCTTCCAGCAGGACAATGACCCTAAGCATACTGCTAAAGCAACACTTGAGTGGTTTAAGGGGAAACATTTAAATGTTTTGGAATGGCCTAGTCAAACCCCAGACCTCAATCCAATTGAGAATCTGTGGTATGACTTTTAGATTGCTGTACACCAGCGGAACCCATCCAACTTGAAGGAGCTGGAGCAGTTTTGCCTTGAAGAATGGGCAAAAATCCCAGTGGCGAGATGTGCCAAGCTTATAGAGACATACCTCAAGAGACTTGCAACTGTAATTGCTGCAAAAGGTGTCTCTACAACGTATTGACTTTGGGGGGTGAATAGTTATGCATGCTCAAGTTTTCTGTTTTTCTGTCTTATTTCTTGTTTGTTTCACCCCCAAAAATATTTTGCATCTTCAGAGTGGTAGGCATGTTGTGTAAATCAAAGGATACAAACCCCCGCTCCAGGTTGTAAGGCAACAAAATAGGAAAAATGCCAAGGGGGGTGAATACTTTCACAAGCCACTGTACAGTTGTGGTCAACATTTTTGAGAATGACACAATATACTAATTTTCACAAAGTCTGCTGCCTCAGTTTTGATGATGGCAATTTGCATATACTCCGGAATGTCATGAAGAGTGATCAGATGAATTGCAATTATTTGCAAAGTCCCTCTTTGCCATGACAATTAACTTAATCCCAAAAAAACATTTCCACTGCATTTCAGCCCTGCCACAAAAGGACCAGCTGCAGTGATTCTCTCGTTAACACAGGTGAGAGTGTCGACGAGGACAAGGCTGGAGATCACTCTGTCATGCTGATTGAGGTAGAATAACAGACTGGAAGCTTTAAAAGGAGGGTGGTGCTTGAAATCATTGTTCTTCCTCTGTTAACCATGGTTACCTGCAAGGAAACACGTGCCGTCATCCTTGCTTTGCACAAAAAGGGCTTCACATGCAAGGATATTGCTGCTAGTAAGATTGCACCTAAATCAACCATTTATCGGATCATCAAGAACTTCAAGGAGAGAGGTTCAATTGTTGTGAAGAAGGCGTCAGGGCGCCCAAGAAAGTCCAGCATGCGCCAGGACCGTCTCCTAAAGTTGATTCAGCTGCGGGATCGGGGCACCACCAGTGCAGAGCTTGCTCAGGAATGGCAGCAGGCAGGTGTGAGTACATCTGCACGCACAGTGAGGCGGATACTTTTGGAGGATGGCCTGGTGTCAAGAAGGGCAGCAAAGAAGCCACTTCTCTCCAGGAAAAACATCAGGGACAGACTGATATTCTGCAAAAGGTACAGGGATTGGACTGCTGAAGACTGGGGTAAAGTCATTTTCTCTGATGAATCCCCTTTCCAATTGTTTGGGGCATCTGGAAAACACCTTGTCTGGAGAAGACAAGGTGAGTGCTACCATCAGTCCTGTGTCATGCCAACAGTAAAGCATCCTGAGACCATTCATGTGTGGGGTTGCTTCTCAGCCAAGGGAGTGGGCTCACTCACAATTTTGCCTAAGAACACAGCCATGAATAAAGAATGGTACCAACACATCCTCCGAGAGCAACTTCTCCCAACCATCCAAGAACAGTTTGGTGACGACCAATGCCTTTTCCAGCATGATGGAGCACCTTGCCATAAGGCGAAAGTGATTTCCAGAGGTCTTGAAAAAGAAGGGTCAACACTGCAAATATTGACTCTTTGCATAAACGTAATGTAATTGTCAATAAAAGCCTTTGACACTTATGGAATGCTTGTAATTATACTTCAGTATACCATAGTAACATCTGACAAAAATATCTCAAAACACTGAAGCAGCAAACTTTGTGAAGACCAATACTTGTGTCATTCTCAAAACTTTTGACCACGAATGTATATTTTAAAAGATGCGTGGATCATCATTATTTGGTCCGTAAAGGTTAATCAGCCACATCTGTTTATGGTCCAATAACATATTTAAAATCATCCATCTATCTTGCGGATCTGTTTGGACAATTTGCACATTCGGTTCAAAATTACTGTTAATTAATATCATCACCCCTTTTGAGTTTCTTTGCCTATGGGAGAGGTATATTTCAACCCACTCCCCCGTCTTTTTTCCACACAATTTCATCTAAATTGTTGAATTAGTTTCCTGTAAACAATAGATATTATATTCCTTCTCTTTGAGGTAAATATAGTTCTTATTTTGTTATTATCTGCTAAGCTATTACAATTATAACTGGCTATACTTATTTCACCATACACCATAATGAGATACAAGTTTCAAATCTATTTATCAATATATATGTTTGTAAATTTACCATTAGAAAGTACCATAGTGATTGAGTGTCCATATAGCTGTACCATGATATTTGCTACTAAGTAACCCTCCAATTGTTCTCCACTATTCCCCCCGCTAAAGCCCCTCCCCATCCCAAGTTGGGTTGTCGTCCCAGTGATCCTCCCCTGGATCCCTAGGGTTAGGGTCCCTGGCCCACCCACGGCTTTTCTCTGTCCACTATGTCTACATTTGTAATTGTAAAGGTTTTTATCTGTTAATTTATGTATTTAATACATTTCGGGTCTTGAAGCTCTGTTCATTCTCCATATTCTGTCGCTAAGTGTATTTTCTATTATTGTAATTAAGCATGATACCGGAGAATGACCCGAATATCACTATGTCATGGATTTTTTAACCCAGTAAATTGTTGAGAGCATTTTTTTTTTTTTTTTTTTTTTGGTCAATTCCTGAATAGCTTTTCCTACCTTGAGAGAAAAAAAGGAGTGGTCTTTTGTAGTTGAGAATAGAATCTCCAGGTGTCCTGTAAATTATTAAATGAACATTTCAGCCTCTTTGGAGGCTCCTTGAATGTGCCTTTCTTATTGGCTGTCTGTCTTATTGAATGTATGATTTAGGTCACCTGCAAAATCAATAGTTCCTGTCTAGATTTATAATAATAATAATAATAATAATAATAATAATAATAATAATAATAATAATAATAAATAAATAAATAGATTTGTTCTAATATAGCTTGAATTCTATCTAAAAAAAACACCAGATGTGCCCCTAGTGGGAAATACAATTAAATCAATGTGTACTTTTCACCATGTATGGTACAATTGAATATTAGAAAACTGCTTTCTTGGTCGGTGTGCTGGGATATAGGGGATGCATTCTTATTTATCATGATGGCTGCACCTCTGCTGTTACTCCACTAGGTGGCAGTAAAGGCTTCTCCACCCCAGCTCCTCTTTAAATATACCATTTCTAATTTTTTGAAACGCTTCCTGGAAAACCATATCTGCTGACAATCTCTTTAAGTGTTCAAGAACCATATGCTTTTTTTTTTTTCCATTATGGAGCTATAGCCCATTCCATGTAATAAGTTGGATTATGTTGGTCTTTACTTGTATAGAATCAAAGTTAACCTTGTCTTTTCCGTCTATCACTGAAGAATCAGATAAAACCTTTTTAGCAGACGTGTCATGAGGGCGGAGGAAATTCCATAGAATGGGAGAGTTGTAGTATCAATACATAGTTATTATATACATTACATATATAGAGCGTGTGAGCATGTGGGCTGAGCAGACATTTAACAGAGAACACACAAAACACAAAAACACAAAGGAAAGTACTTCTTTGTACTTTGAGGTGCTTAGCCTTTTTAGGGCTTTAAGCTCCAACTCCTCTCCTAATGTACAAAAGATCTATAGATTATGTTACTGTACATAGAGTGGGGGAAAAAAGTATTTAGTCAGCCACCAATTGTGCAAGTTCTCCCACTTAAAAAGATGAGAGAGGCCTGTCATTTTCATCATAGGTACACGTCAACTATGACAGACAAATTGAGAAAAAAAATTCCAGAAAATCACATTGTAGGATTTTTAATTAATTAATTTGCTAATTATGGTGGAAAATAAGTATTTGGTCACCTACAAACAAGCAAGATTTCTGGCTCTCACAGACCTGTAATTTCTTCTTTAAGAGGCTCCTCTGTCCTCCACTCGTTACTTGTATTAATGGCACCTGTTTGAACTTGTTATCAGTATAAAAGACACCTGTCCACAACCTCAAACAGTCATACTCCAAACTCCACTATGGCCAAGACCAAAGAGCTGTCAAAGGACACCAGAAACAAAATTTTAGACCTGCACCAGGCTGGGAAGACTGAATCTGCAATAGGTAAGCAGCTTGGTTTGAAGAAATCAACTGTGGGAGCAATTATTAGGAAATGGAAGACATACAAGACCACTGATAATCTCCCTCGATCTGGGGCTCCACGCAAGATCTCACCCTGTGGGGTCAAAATGATCACAAGAACGGTGAGCAAAAATCCCAGAACCACACGGGGGGACCTAGTGAATGACCTGCAGAGAGCTGGGACCAAAGTAACAAAGCCTACCATCAGTAACACACTACGCCACCAGGGACTCAAATCCTGCAGTGCCAGAAGTGTCCCCCTGCTTAAGCCAGTACATGTCCAGGCCCATCTGAAGTTTGCTAGAGTGCATTTAGATGATCCAGAAGAGGATTGGGAGAATGTCATATGGTCAGATGAAACCAAAATATAACTTTTTGGTAAAAACTCAACTCGTCGTGATTGGAGGACAAAGAATGCTGAGTTGCATCCAAAGAACACCATACCTACTGTGAAGCATGGGGGTGGAAACATCATGCTTTGGGGCTGTTTTTCTGCATAGGGACCAGGATGACTGATTCGTGTAAAGGAAAGAATGAATGGGGCCATGTATCGTGAGATTTTGAGTGAAAACCTCCTTCCATCAGCAAGGGCATTGAAGATGAAACATGGCTGGGTCTTTCAGCATGACAATGATCCCAAACACACCGCCCGGGCAACGAAGGAGTGGCTTCGTAAGAAGCATTTCAAGGTCCTGGAGTGGCCTAGCCAGTCTCCAGATCTCAACCCCATAGAAAATCTTTGGAGGGAGTTGAAAGTCTGTGTTGCCCAGCGACAGCCCCAAAACATCACTGCTCTAGAGGAGATCTGCATGGAGGAATGGGCCAAAATACCAGCAACAGTGTGTGAAAACCTTGTGAAGACTTACAGAAAACGTTTGACCTGTGTCATTGCCAACAAAGGGTATATAACAAAGTATTGAGAAACTTTTGTTATTGACCAAATACTTATTTTCCACCATAATTTGCAAATAAATTCATTAAAAATCTTACAATGTGATTTTCTGGATTTTTCTCTCTCAATTTGTCTGTCATAGTTGACGTGAACCTATGATGAGAATTACAGGCCTCTCTCATCTTTTTAAGTGGGAGAACTTGCACAATTGGTGGCTGACTAAATACTTTTTTCCCCCACTGGATATTGGCTGGTGGCGGTCTACTAGAGGAGAGTGGGTCCTCCGAGAGACTGAAGTGAGATGAGTGGAGGCCCCATACACACCTCAGAGAAGAGTCTGATGTCCTCACGTAACCACATCTCAATCCCCCGGATAAAGCCCCCCCCCTCTCTCCATTCTCACCAATAACCACCATTGAATAACCACCATAGAATCTCAGGTATAAAAAAGGAATATGAATGAATCTATAATGACATCCTCTCCTGATCTGTCCAGAACATTTCACAGCAGGCTTGCAGGTCACAAATATAAATACAATTACATTTACGTCATTTAGCAGACGCTCTTATCCAGAGCGACTTACAGTTAGTGAGTGCATACATTTTTATTTTTTTATGCTGCCCCCTGTGGGAATCGAACCCACAACCCTGGCGTTGCAAGCGCCATGCTCTACCAACTGAGCTACATGGGGCCCTTACATTTTAGTATAGTTAAATCCTTGATTCTCTCTCTCCCAAGCCAATCCCATCCCTCTCCAGCTCCCCATCTGAGTTATCTCCCCCCTTCACCCACCCAAGCCGAGCTCGTCCCAACCTCCCATCTTTTCCCACCATCCCTACCTCAGACACACATACACCCATCCATCCATTGACTTACTCATCCATTCTCATTAATTCCCACCCAACATATACCCTATGCATCCACACACCCAGTCTCTCCCACCCTCCTACACATATTCATATTCACCTCACTCTTCCCTCCAATTCACTCTACCCTGTCAAACTGATCTAATATTTACGTCTGTATCCTGTCAAACTGATCTAATATTTACATCTGTATCCTGTCAGACTGATCTAATGTTTACATCTGTATCCTGTCAGACTGATCTAATGTTTACATCTGTATCCTGTCAGACTGATCTAATATTTACGTCTGTATCCTGTCAAACTGATCTAATATTTACATCTGTATCCTGTCAGACTGATCTAATGTTTACATCTGTATCCTGTCAAACTGATCTAATATTTACGTCTGTATCCTGTCAAACTGATCTAATATTTACATCTGTATCCTGTCAGACTGATCTAATGTTTACATCTGTATCCTGTCAAACTGATCTAATATTTACATATGTATCCTGTCAGACTGATCTAATGTTTACATCTGTATCCTGTCAAACTGATCTAATATTTACATATGTATCCTGTCAGACTGATCTAATGTTTACATCTGTATCCTGTCAGACTGATCTAATGTTTACATCTGTATCCTGTCAAACTGATCTAATGTTTACATCTGTATCCTGTCAAACTGATCTAATGTTTACATATGTATCCTGTCAAATTGATCTAATGTTTACATCTGTATCCTGTCAGACTGATCTAATGTTTACATCTGTATCCTGTCAGACTGATCTAATGTTTACATCTGTATCCTGTCAGACTGATCTAATGTTTACATCTGTATCCTGTCAAACTGATCTAATGTTTACATCTGTATCCTGTCAAACTGATCTAATATTTACATCTGTATCCTGTCAAACTGATCTAATGTTTACATCTGTATCCTGTCAAACTGATCTAATATTTACATCTGTATCCTGTCAAACTGATCTAATGTTTACATCTGTATCCTGTCAAATTGATCTAATGTTTACATCTGTATCCTGTCAAACTGATCTAATGTTTACATCTGTATCCTGTCAAATTGATCTAATGTTTACATCTGTATCCTGTCAAACTGATCTAATGTTTACATCTGTATCCTGTCAAATTGATCTAATGTTTACATCTGTATCCTGTCAAACTGATCTAATATTTACATCTGTATCCTGTCATACTGATCTAATATTTACATCTGTATCCTGTCAAACTGATCTGATGTTTACATCTGTATCCTGTCAGACTGATCTAATGTTTACATCTGTATCCTGTCAAACTGATCTAATGTTTACATCTGTATCCTGTCAGACTGATCTAATGTTTACATCTGTATTCTGTCAAACTGATCTAATATTTACGTCTGTATCCTGTCAAACTGATATAATGTTTACATCTGTATCCTGTCAAACTGATCTAATATTTACGTCTGTATCCTGTCAGACTGATCTAATGTTTACATCTGTATCCTGTCAAACTGATATAATGTTTACATCTGTATCCTGTCAGATTGATCTAATGTTTACATCTGTATCCTGTCAAACTGATCTAATGTTTACATCTGTATCCTGTCAGACTGATCTAATGTTTACATCTGTATCCTGTCAAACTGATCTAATATTTACATCTGTATCCTGTCAGACTGATCTAATGTTTACATCTGTATCCTGTCAAACTGACATAATGTTTACATCTGTATCCTGTCAGATTGATCTAATGTTTACATCTGTATCCTGTCAAACTGATCTAATGTTTACATCTGTATCCTGTCAGACTGATCTAATGTTTACATCTGTATCCTGTCAGACTGATCTAATGTTTACATTTGTATCCTGTCAGACTGATCTAATGTTTACATCTGTATCCTGTCAAACTGATCTAATGTTTACATCTGTATCCTGTCAAACTGATCTAATGTTTGCATCTGTATCCTGTCAGACTGATCTATATGTTTACATGTGTATCCTGTCAGACTGATCTAATGTTTACATCTGTATCCTGTCAGACTGATCTAATATTTACATCTGTATCCTGTCAGACTGATCTAATGTTTACATCTGTATCCTGTCAAACTGATCTAATATTTACGTCTGTATCCTGTCAGACTGATCTAATGTTTACATCTGTATCCTGTCAGACTGATCTAATGTTTACATCTGTATCCTGTCAAACTGATCTAATGTTTACATCTGTATCCTGTCAAACTGATATAATGTTTACATCTGTATCCTGTCAAACTGATCTAATGTTTACATCTGTATCCTGTCAGACTGATCTAATGTTTACATCTGTATCCTGTCAAACTGATCTAATGTTTACATCTGTATCCTGTCAAACTGATCTAATGTTTACATCTGTATCCTGTCAGACTGATCTAATGTTTACATCTGTATCCTGTCAAACTGATCTAATGTTTACATCTGTATCCTGTCAGACTGATCTAATGTTTACATCTGTATCCTGTCAAACTGATCTAATGTTTACATCTGTATCCTGTCAAACTGATATAATGTTTACATCTGTATCCTGTCAAACTGATCTAATGTTTACATCTGTATCCTGTCAGACTGATCTAATGTTTACATCTGTATCCTGTCAAACTGATCTAATGTTTACATCTGTATCCTGTCAAACTGATCTAATGTTTACATCTGTATCCTGTCAGACTGATCTAATGTTTACATCTGTATCCTGTCAGACTGATCTAATGTTTACATCTGTATCCTGTCAAACTGATATAATGTTTACATCTGTATCCTGTCAGATTGATCTAGTGTTTACATTTGTATCCTGTCAGACTGATCTAATATTTACATCTGTATCCTGTCAAACTGATCTAATGTTTACATCTGTATCCTGTCAGACTGATCTAATGTTTACATCTGTATCCTGTCAAACTGATCTAATATTTACATCTGTATCCTGTCAAACTGATCTAATGTTTACATCTGTATCCTGTCAAACTGATCTAATGTTTACATCTGTATCCTGTCAAACTGATCTAATGTTTACATCTGTATCCTGTCAGACTGATCTATATGTTTACATGTGTATCCTGTCAGACTGATCTAATGTTTACATCTGTATCCTGTCAGACTGATCTAATGTTTACATCTGTATCCTGTCAGACTGATCTAATGTTTACATCTGTATCCTGTCAGACTGATCTAATGTTTACATCTGTATCCTGTCAAACTGATCTAATGTTTACGTCTGTATCCTGTCAAACTGATCTAATGTTTACATCTGTATCCTGTCAAACTGATCTAATATTTACATCTGTATCCTGTCAGACTGATCTAATGTTTACATATGTATCCTGTCAAACTGATCTAATATTTACATCTGTATCCTGTCAGACTGATCTAATGTTTACATCTGTATCCTGTCAGACTGATCTAATGTTTACATCTGTATCCTGTCAAACTGATCTAATGTTTACATCTGTATCCTGTCAAACTGATCTAATATTTACGTCTGTATCCTGTCAAACTGATCTAATATTTACATCTGTATCCTGTCAAACTGATCTATATGTTTACATCTGTATCCTGTCAAACTGATCTAATGTTTACATCTGTATCCTGTCAAACTGATCTAATTTTTACATCTGTATCCTGTCAAACTGATCTATATGTTTACATCTGTATCCTGTCAAACTGATCTAATGTTTACATCTGTATCCTGTCAAACTGATCTAATGTTTACATCTGTATCCTGTCAAACTGATCTATATGTTTACATCTGTATCCTGTCAAACTGATCTAATGTTTACATCTGTATCCTGTCAGACTGATCTAATATTTACATCTGTATCCTGTCAGACTGATCTAATGTTTACATCTGTATCCTGTCAAACTGATCTAATATTTACGTCTGTATCCTGTCAGACTGATCTAATGTTTACATCTGTATCCTGTCAGACTGATCTAATGTTTACATCTGTATCCTGTCAAACTGATCTAATGTTTACATCTGTATCCTGTCAAACTGATATAATGTTTACATCTGTATCCTGTCAAACTGATCTAATGTTTACATCTGTATCCTGTCAGACTGATCTAATGTTTACATCTGTATCCTGTCAAACTGATCTAATGTTTACATCTGTATCCTGTCAAACTGATCTAATGTTTACATCTGTATCCTGTCAGACTGATCTAATGTTTACATCTGTATCCTGTCAAACTGATCTAATGTTTACATCTGTATCCTGTCAGACTGATCTAATGTTTACATCTGTATCCTGTCAAACTGATCTAATGTTTACATCTGTATCCTGTCAAACTGATATAATGTTTACATCTGTATCCTGTCAAACTGATCTAATGTTTACATCTGTATCCTGTCAGACTGATCTAATGTTTACATCTGTATCCTGTCAAACTGATCTAATGTTTACATCTGTATCCTGTCAAACTGATCTAATGTTTACATCTGTATCCTGTCAGACTGATCTAATGTTTACATCTGTATCCTGTCAGACTGATCTAATGTTTACATCTGTATCCTGTCAAACTGATATAATGTTTACATCTGTATCCTGTCAGATTGATCTAGTGTTTACATTTGTATCCTGTCAGACTGATCTAATATTTACATCTGTATCCTGTCAAACTGATCTAATGTTTACATCTGTATCCTGTCAGACTGATCTAATGTTTACATCTGTATCCTGTCAAACTGATCTAATATTTACATCTGTATCCTGTCAAACTGATCTAATGTTTACATCTGTATCCTGTCAAACTGATCTAATGTTTACATCTGTATCCTGTCAAACTGATCTAATGTTTACATCTGTATCCTGTCAGACTGATCTATATGTTTACATGTGTATCCTGTCAGACTGATCTAATGTTTACATCTGTATCCTGTCAGACTGATCTAATGTTTACATCTGTATCCTGTCAGACTGATCTAATGTTTACATCTGTATCCTGTCAGACTGATCTAATGTTTACATCTGTATCCTGTCAAACTGATCTAATGTTTACGTCTGTATCCTGTCAAACTGATCTAATGTTTACATCTGTATCCTGTCAAACTGATCTAATATTTACATCTGTATCCTGTCAGACTGATCTAATGTTTACATATGTATCCTGTCAAACTGATCTAATATTTACATCTGTATCCTGTCAGACTGATCTAATGTTTACATCTGTATCCTGTCAGACTGATCTAATGTTTACATCTGTATCCTGTCAAACTGATCTAATGTTTACATCTGTATCCTGTCAAACTGATCTAATATTTACGTCTGTATCCTGTCAAACTGATCTAATATTTACATCTGTATCCTGTCAAACTGATCTATATGTTTACATCTGTATCCTGTCAAACTGATCTAATGTTTACATCTGTATCCTGTCAAACTGATCTATAAGTTTACATCTGTATCCTGTCAAACTGATCTAATGTTTACATCTGTATCCTGTCAAACTGATCTAATGTTTACATCTGTATCCTGTCAAACTGATCTATATGTTTACATCTGTATCCTGTCAAACTGATCTAATGTTTACATCTGTATCCTGTCAAACTGATCTAATGTTTACATCTGTATCCTGTCAGACTGATCTAATGTTTACATCTGTATCCTGTCAGACTGATCTAATGTTTACATCTGTATCCTGTCAGACTGATCTAATGTTTACATCTGTATCCTGTCAGACTGATCTAATGTTTACATCTGTATCCTGTCAAACTGATCTGATGTTTACATCTGTATCCTGTCAGACTGATCTAATGTTTAGATCTGTATCCTGTCAAACTGATCTAATGTTTACATCTGTATCCTTTCAGACTGATCTAATGTTTACATCTGTATCCTGTCAGACTGATCAAATATTTACATCTGTATCCTGTCAAACTGATATATATGTTTACATCTGTATCCTGTCAAACTGATCTAATATTTACGTCTGTATCCTGTCAAACTGATATAATGTTTACATCTGTATCCTGTCAGACTGATCTAATGTTTACATCTGTATCCTGTCAAACTGATCTAATGTTTACATCTGTATCCTGTCAAACTGATCTAATGTTTACATCTGTATCCTGTCAAACTGATATAATGTTTACATCTGTATCCTGTCAGACTGATCTAATGTTTACGTCTGTATCCTGTCAAACTGATCTAATATTTACGTCTGTATCCTGTCAGACTGATCTAATGTTTACATCTGTATCCTGTCAGACTGATCTAATGTTTACGTCTGTATCCTGTAAGACTGATCTAATGTTTACGTCTGTATCCTGTCAGACTGATCTAATGTTTACATCTGTATCCTGTCAGACTGATCTAATATTTACATCTGTATCCAGTCAAACTGATCTAATGTTTACATCTGTATCCTGTCAGACTGATCTAATGTTTACATCTGTATCCTGTCAAACTGATATAATGTTTACATCTGTATCCTGTCAGACTGATCTGATGTTTACATCTGTATCCTGTCAAACTGATCTAATGTTTACATCTGTATCCTGTCAAACTGATCTAATGTTTACATCTGTATCCTGTCAAACTGATCTAATGTTTACATCTGTATCCTGTCAGACTGATCTAATGTTTACATCTGTATCCTGTCAAACTGATCTAATGTTTACATCTGTATCCTGTCAGACTGATCTAATGGTTACATCTGTATCCTGTCAGACTGATCTAATATTTACATCTGTATCCTGTCAGACTGATCTAATATTTACATCTGTATCCTGTCAGACTGATCTAATGTTTACATCTGTATCCTGTCAGACTGATCTAATGTTTACGTCTGTATCCTGTCAAACTGATCTAATATTTACGTCTGTATCCTGTCAGACTGATCTAATATTTACATCTGTATCCTGTCAAACTGATCTAATATTTACATCTGTATCCTGTCAAACTGATATAATGTTTACATCTGTATCCTGTCAGACTGATCTAATGTTTACATCTGTATCCTGTCAAATTGATCTAATGTTTACATCTGTATCCTGTCAAACTGATCTAATGTTTACATCTGTATCCTGTCAAACTGATCTAATATTTACATCTGTATCCTGTCAAACTGATCTAATATTTACATCTGTATCCTGTCAGACTGATCTATATGTTTACATCTGTATCCTGTCAAACTGATCTAATATTTACATCTCTATCCTGTCAAACTGATCTAATGTTTACATCTGTATCCTGTCAGACTGATCTAATATTTACATCTGTATCCTGTCAAACTGATCTAATGTTTACATCTGTATCCTGTCAGACTGATCTAATGTTTACATCTGTATCCTGTCAAACTGATCTAATGTTTACATCTGTATCCTGTCAGACTGATCTAATGTTTACATCTGTATCCTGTCAGACTGATCTAATGTTTACATCTGTATCCTGTCAGACTGATCTAATATTTACATCTGTATCCTGTCAAACTGATCTAATATTTACATCTGTATCCTGTCAGACTGATCTAATATTTACATCTGTATCCTGTCAAACTGATCTAATGTTTACATCTGTATCCTGTCAGACTGATCTAATGTTTACATCTGTATCCTGTCAAACTGATATATATGTTTACATCTGTATCCTGTCAGACTGATCTAATATTTACATCTGTATCCTGTCAAACTGATCTAATATTTACGTCTGTATCCTGTCAAACTGATCTAATGTTTACATCTGTATCCTGTCAAACTGATCTAATGTTTACATCTGTATCCTGTCAAACTGATCTAATGTTTACATCTGTATCCTGTCAAACTGATCTAATATTTACATCTGTATCCTGTCAGACTGATCTAATGTTTACATCTGTATCCTGTCAGACTGATCTAATATTTACATCTGTATCCTGTCAAACTGATCTAATGTTTACATCTGTATCCTGTCAGACTGATCTAATGTTTACATCTGTATCCTGTCAAACTGATATATATGTTTACATCTGTATCCTGTCAGACTGATCTAATATTTACATCTGTATCCTGTCAAACTGATCTAATATTTACATCTGTATCCTGTCAGACTGATCTAATGTTTACATCTGTATCCTGTCAAACTGATCTAATGTTTACATCTGTATCCTGTCAGACTGATCTAATGTTTACATCTGTATCCTGTCAAACTGATCTGATGTTTACATCTGTATCCTGTCAGACTGATCTAATGTTTACATCTGTATCCTGTCAAACTGATCTAATATTTACATCTGTATCCTGTCAAACTGATCTAATGTTTACATCTGTATCCTGTCAGACTGATCTAATGTTTACATCTGTATCCTGTCAGACTGATCTAATATTTACATCTGTATCCTGTCAAACTGATCTAATATTTACATCTGTATCCTGTCAAACTGATCTAATGTTTACATCTGTATCCTGTCAGACTGATCTAATATTTACATCTGTATCCTGTCAGACTGATCTAATGTTTACATCTGTATCCTGTCAAACTGATCTAATATTTACATCTGTATCCTGTCAAACTGATATAATGTTTACATCTGTATCCTGTCAGACTGATCTAATGTTTACATCTGTATCCTGTCAAATTGATCTAATGTTTACATCTGTATCCTGTCAAACTGATATAATGTTTACATCTGTAACCTGTCAAACTGATATAACGTTTACATCAGTATCCTGTCAAACTGATCTAATATTTACATCTGTATCCTGTCAAACTGATCTAATATTTACATCTGTATCCTGTCAGACTGATCTATATGTTTACATCTGTATCCTGTCAAACTGATCTAATATTTACATCTGTAACCTGTCAGACTGATCTATATGTTTACATCTGTATCCTGTCAGACTGATCTAATGTTTACATCTGTATCCTGTCAAACTGATCTAATATTTACATCTGTATCCTGTCAGACTGATCTAATGTTTACATCTGTATCCTGTCAGACTGATCTAATGTTTACGTCTGTATCCTGTCAAACTGATCTAATATTTACGTCTGTATCCTGTCAGACTGATCTAATATTTACATCTGTATCCTGTCAGACTGATCTAATATTTACATCTGTATCCTGTCAAACTGATCTAATATTTACATCTGTATCCTGTCAAACTGATATAATGTTTACATCTGTATCCTGTCAAACTGATCTAATGTTTACATCTGTATCCTGTCAAACTGATCTAATATTTACATCTGTATCCTGTCAAACTGATCTAATATTTACATCTGTATCCTGTCAAACTGATCTAATGTTTACATCTGTATCCTGTCAAACTGATCTAATGTTTACATCTGTATCCTGTCAGACTGATCTAATGTTTACATCTGTATCCTGTCAAACTGATCTGATGTTTACATCTGTATCCTGTCAGACTGATCTAATGTTTACATCTGTATCCTGTCAAACTGATCTAATGTTTACATCTGTATCCTGTCAGACTGATCTAATGTTTACATCTGTATCCTGTCAAACTGATCTGATGTTTACATCTGTATCCTGTCAGACTGATCTAATGTTTACATCTGTATCCTGTCAAACTGATCTAATATTTACATCTGTATCCTGTCAAACTGATCTAATGTTTACATCTGTATCCTGTCAGACTGATCTAATGTTTACATCTGTATCCTGTCAGACTGATCTAATATTTACATCTGTATCCTGTCAAACTGATCTAATATTTACATCTGTATCCTGTCAAACTGATCTAATGTTTACATCTGTATCCTGTCAGACTGATCTAATATTTACATCTGTATCCTGTCAGACTGATCTAATGTTTACATCTGTATCCTGTCAAACTGATCTAATATTTACATCTGTATCCTGTCAAACTGATATAATGTTTACATCTGTATCCTGTCAGACTGATCTAATGTTTACATCTGTATCCTGTGTGATGTCACGAGAGGCTGTGTCCTGGAGGGACGTTACATCCCCCTGAGGTGGCTGCAAACCCAGACAGCTATGGCTCCATCTGCTGGTATGGTCGGGAACTCCAACCCTCTGTGGCCAATCTTCCCACGCAGCTGAAACCAATCAGGGGCTGATGGGCTGGAGGTTTTTTGAAGGGAAGAGACACGGTCTGGAGGGTGGGCTCTGGGAAGAAGAGAATTGTGTTATAATTTCGTTAGTTGCCGAAGACGGTTAATAAAATCCTTGTTTTGGTTGAACCTGGTCTCCCTGCACTACTTGGGCAATCCCGCTGGAAGCTGTGTAGCCTCTCGTGGCATCACAGATGGTGGAGAATACGGGCACGCTCAAGCGTTAATAGTGCATGTCAGAGGAGGATACCGAAGGTTTGATCACCCAGTTTTCCAAGTTGGCCGTAGGCTCCCCGCCGACTGAAATGGAGGACATATTGAAAGCCCTTGTTGCTGGCCAGCAAGCCCAGATGCAAGCAAACGTGGCTCTCTTGGAGGAGCAAAAGAAAGCCAACCTTCTGAAGGCAGAGGAATTGCAGTTGCAGAGACAGAGGGTGGTCCAAAATACCCGCCCAATAAAGGCAAGTGACTTTATATCTAAGATGGGAGCTACCGATGACATTGAGGCATACCTGCATGCATTTGAGGCCACGGCCACTAGGGAAGCCTGGCCCAAGCAACAGTGGGTTGGTCTGTTAGCCCCCTTTCTAACCGGGGAAGCGCTGAATGCTGTCCGGGACCTGGGCCCGGACCAGGTTACTGACTATGATGCCCTGAAGTCTGAGATCCTCAGCAGATATGGACTCACAAAATTTGGTATGGCCCAGCGCTTTCACAGTTGGACCTTCCAACCAGACCAACCTCCTCGGGCGCAGATGCATGAACTTGTCCGATCGCAAGGAAATGGCTGGATCCGCAGAGGAATACAGCAGCGGCGGTGGTGGGAGGCCGTTGTGGTGGATCGTTACCTACGCGCCCCTGCCTTATGAGGCAAAACGGTTCATCAGTCAACAGGCCTTGACCACGGCTGATCTGACCGTGGAAGCTGTGGAAAAGTACCAGGCCACAGCGGAGATGCTGAATGCTTCCCGAAAAGACCCCAGGAGGGCGGCCCCACCACAAATGGGAAGGACCCGTCCAAAGGACCCCAAGGTCTCGACCCCAGCCACGTCAGGACTTATCCCGGCTCCAGGGGGAGCCAGAAACCAGGCGGGTCCAAGAAGAGTACACCAGGAGGGGGAAACTCGACAGTGTTACCGGTGTGGGGAGATGGGACATATCTCCTGGCAGTGTGGGAAACCAGCCGATGAACCTATGCCCACTGCGGAGTCCTCCAGCTCAGCACCCACACACCGTTTTGCCTCGCTCTTGGGAGTCGTAGATGGCGGCCCAGATCGACCCCCCACCTGCCCGGTAACTGTGAATCACCATGATGTGGAGGCCTTACTGGATTCTGGTAGCCGGGCCACCCTGGTGCGTAAGGATTTGGTGGGCCCAACGTGTCTGACCCCCGGGGAAAGTCCTCCCAGTTTCCTGTGTCCATGGGGACACCAGAGAATACCCCATTACTGAACTTACAATGACCAGCACACGGGGAACCATACACACGACGGCGGGGGTGGTTGATTCCCTCCCCGTCCCTGTCCTAATTGGACGAGACTGCCCAGCCTTTTACCCACTCTGGAGAGAGTCTCAGGAGAGGATAACCCGAGTACCTCGGAAACGGAGAGGCAAGACTCATCCTGGGAAGGCTCCGGTGCAATCCTCCGAATTACTCACTCCCGCCCGGGCTCTGATAGGGATGGCAGGTGCCCAGACCGACACAGAGACGGAGCTACAGAATCTGGACAAAGAACTGTCTGGTCTGGAAGGGGACCGCTGAGAGGTATCGTTTGTTAAAGCAACAGTTAGACATGAAGACAGAAGAGTTAGATATCCTCCAGGCTAAACTCCAACAGAGCTCCTTCCCTAAGCAACAGGAGGAGCTGGAGAGGCTGCGCAGGACCATCGAGGAGTGTGAGGAGACCCTGCGCAGTAGTAAGGAGGTCCAGAAGAAGGCAGAGGAGAAGTACAAGGTGTTGGAGAACAAGATGAAGAATGCGGAGGCAGAGAGAGAGAAGGAACTGAAAGCTGCTCAACAGAAGCTAAACTCTGCTAAAACCAAGGCTGATGCGTTCAGTAAGAAACTCAAGGAGAGACAACAGGAGGCTGAGTCCCTGGTCCTAGAGTTGGAGGAGTTGAAGAGAGAGCAGTCTGGCAAGCACCACGGCAATGCGGACGCCCTCTCCCGGCGTGATGCCTTCTTCACTGCCTTTACCCCGACGAGGACGTCGGTCCCGAGGAGGGGGATGTGTGATGTCACGAGAGGCTGTGTCCTGGAGGGACGTTACATCCCCCTGAGGTGGCTGCAAACCCAGACAGCTATGGCTCCATCTGCTGGTATGGTCGGGAACTCCAACCCTCTGTGGCCAATCTTCCCACGCAGCTGAAACCAATCAGGGGCTGATGGGCTGGAGGTTTTTTGAAGGGAAGAGACACGGTCTGGAGGGTGGGCTCTGGGAAGAAGAGAATTGTGTTATAATTTCGTTAGTTGCCGAAGACGGTTAATAAAATCCTTGTTTTGGTTGAACCTGGTCTCCCTGCACTACTTGGGCAATCCCGCTGGAAGCTGTGTAGCCTCTCGTGGCATCACACCTGTCAAATTGATCTAATGTTTACATCTGTATCCTGTCAAACTGATATAATGTTTACATCTGTAACCTGTCAAACTGATATAACGTTTACATCAGTATCCTGTCAAACTGATCTAATATTTACATCTGTATCCTGTCAAACTGATCTAATATTTACATCTGTATCCTGTCAGACTGATCTATATGTTTACATCTGTATCCTGTCAAACTGATCTAATATTTACATCTGTAACCTGTCAGACTGATCTATATGTTTACATCTGTATCCTGTCAGACTGATCTAATGTTTACATCTGTATCCTGTCAAACTGATCTAATATTTACATCTGTATCCTGTCAGACTGATCTAATGTTTACATCTGTATCCTGTCAGACTGATCTAATGTTTACGTCTGTATCCTGTCAAACTGATCTAATATTTACGTCTGTATCCTGTCAGACTGATCTAATATTTACATCTGTATCCTGTCAGACTGATCTAATATTTACATCTGTATCCTGTCAAACTGATCTAATATTTACATCTGTATCCTGTCAAACTGATATAATGTTTACATCTGTATCCTGTCAGACTGATCTAATGTTTACATCTGTATCCTGTCAAATTGATCTAATGTTTACATCTGTATCCTGTCAAACTGATCTAATGTTTACATCTGTATCCTGTCAAACTGATCTAATATTTACATCTGTATCCTGTCAAACTGATCTAATATTTACATCTGTATCCTGTCAAACTGATCTAATGTTTACATCTGTATCCTGTCAAACTGATCTAATGTTTACATCTGTATCCTGTCAGACTGATCTAATGTTTACATCTGTATCCTGTCAAACTGATCTGATGTTTACATCTGTATCCTGTCAGACTGATCTAATGTTTACATCTGTATCCTGTCAAACTGATCTAATATTTACATCTGTATCCTGTCAAACTGATCTAATGTTTACATCTTTATCCTGTCAGACTGATCTAATGTTTACATCTGTATCCTGTCAGACTGATCTAATATTTACATCTGTATCCTGTCAAACTGATCTAATATTTACATCTGTATCCTGTCAAACTGATCTAATGTTTACATCTGTATCCTGTCAGACTGATCTAATATTTACATCTGTATCCTGTCAGACTGATCTAATGTTTACATCTGTATCCTGTCAAACTGATCTAATATTTACATCTGTATCCTGTCAAACTGATCTAATGTTTACATCTGTATCCTGTCAAACTGATCTAATGTTTACATCTGTATCCTGTCAAACTGATCTAATATTTACATCTGTATCCTGTCAAACTGATCTAATATTTACATCTGTATCCTGTCAAACTGATCTAATGTTTACATCTGTATCCTGTCAAACTGATCTAATGTTTACATCTGTATCCTGTCAGACTGATCTAATGTTTACATCTGTATCCTGTCAAACTGATCTGATGTTTACATCTGTATCCTGTCAGACTGATCTAATGTTTACATCTGTATCCTGTCAAACTGATCTAATGTTTACATCTGTATCCTGTCAGACTGATCTAATGTTTACATCTGTATCCTGTCAAACTGATCTGATGTTTACATCTGTATCCTGTCAGACTGATCTAATGTTTACATCTGTATCCTGTCAAACTGATCTAATATTTACATCTGTATCCTGTCAAACTGATCTAATGTTTACATCTGTATCCTGTCAGACTGATCTAATGTTTACATCTGTATCCTGTCAGACTGATCTAATATTTACATCTGTATCCTGTCAAACTGATCTAATATTTACATCTGTATCCTGTCAAACTGATCTAATGTTTACATCTGTATCCTGTCAGACTGATCTAATATTTACATCTGTATCCTGTCAGACTGATCTAATGTTTACATCTGTATCCTGTCAAACTGATCTAATATTTACATCTGTATCCTGTCAAACTGATATAATGTTTACATCTGTATCCTGTCAGACTGATCTAATGTTTACATCTGTATCCTGTCAAATTGATCTAATGTTTACATCTGTATCCTGTCAAACTGATATAATGTTTACATCTGTAACCTGTCAAACTGATATAACGTTTACATCAGTATCCTGTCAAACTGATCTAATATTTACATCTGTATCCTGTCAAACTGATCTAATATTTACATCTGTATCCTGTCAGACTGATCTATATGTTTACATCTGTATCCTGTCAAACTGATCTAATATTTACATCTGTAACCTGTCAGACTGATCTATATGTTTACATCTGTATCCTGTCAGACTGATCTAATGTTTACATCTGTATCCTGTCAAACTGATCTAATATTTACATCTGTATCCTGTCAGACTGATCTAATGTTTACATCTGTATCCTGTCAGACTGATCTAATGTTTACGTCTGTATCCTGTCAAACTGATCTAATATTTACGTCTGTATCCTGTCAGACTGATCTAATATTTACATCTGTATCCTGTCAAACTGATCTAATATTTACATCTGTATCCTGTCAAACTGATATAATGTTTACATCTGTATCCTGTCAGACTGATCTAATGTTTACATCTGTATCCTGTCAAATTGATCTAATGTTTACATCTGTATCCTGTCAAACTGATATAATGTTTACATCTGTAACCTGTCAAACTGATATAACGTTTACATCAGTATCCTGTCAAACTGATCTAATATTTACATCTGTATCCTGTCAAACTGATCTAATATTTACATCTGTATCCTGTCAAACTGATATAATGTTTACATCTGTATCCTGTCAGACTGATCTAATGTTTACATCTGTATCCTGTCAGACTGATCTAATGTTTACATCTGTATCCTTTCAAATTGATCTAATGTTTACATCTGTATCCTGTCAGACTGATCTAATGTTTACATCTGTATCCTGTCAAACTGATCTAATATTTACATCTGTATCCTGTCAAACTGATCTAATATTTACATCTGTATCCTGTCAAACTGATCTAATGTTTACATCTGTATCCTGTCAAACTGATCTAATGTTTACATCTGTATCCTGTCAGACTGATCTAATGTTTACATCTGTATCCTGTCAAACTGATCTGATGTTTACATCTGTATCCTGTCAAACTGATCTAATGTTTACATCTGTATCCTGTCAGACTGATCTAATGTTTACATCTGTATCCTGTCAGACTGATCTAATGTTTACATCTGTATCCTGTCAAACTGATCTAATGTTTACATCTGTATCCTGTCAAACTGATCTAATGTTTACATATGTATCCTGTCAGACTGATCTAATGTTTACATCTGTATCCTGTCAAACTGATCTAATGTTTACATCTGTATCCTGTCAGACTGATCTAATATTTACATCTGTATCCTGTCAAACTGATCTAATGTTTACATCTGTATCCTGTCAGACTGATCTAATGTTTACATCTGTATCCTGTCAGACTGATCTAATGTTTACATCTGTATCCTGTCAGACTGATCTAATGTTTACATCTGTATCCTGTCAGACTGATCTAATATTTACATCTGTATCCTGTCAGACTGATCTAATGTTTACATCTGTATCCTGTCAGACTGATCTAATGTTTACATCTGTATCCTGTCAGACTGATCTAATGTTTACATCTGTATCCTGTCAGACTGATCTAATGTTTACATCTGTATCCTGTCAAACTGATCTAATGTTTACATCTGTATCCTGTCATACTGATCTAATATTTACATCTGTATCCTGTCAAACTGATCTGATGTTTACATCTGTATCTTGTCAGACTGATCTAATGTTTACATCTGTATCCTGTCAAACTGATCTAATATTTACATCTGTATCCTGTCAAACTGATCTAATGTTTACATCTGTATCCTGTCAAACTGATCTAATGTTTACATCTGTATCCTGTCAGACTGATCTAATGTTTACATCTGTATCCTGTCAAACTGATCTAATATTTACATATGTATCCTGTCAAACTGATCTAATATTTACATCTGTATCCTGTCAAACTGATATAATGTTTACATCTGTATCCTGTCAAACTGATCTAATGTTTACATCTGTATCCTGTCAAACTGATCTAATGTTTACATCTGTATCCTGTCAGACTGATCTAATGTTTACATCTGTATCCTGTCAAACTGATCTAATGTTTACATCTGTATCCTGTCAGACTGATCTAATATTTACATCTGTATCCTGTCAAACTGATCTAATGTTTACATCTGTATCCTGTCAGACTGATCTAATATTTACATCTGTATCCTGTCAGACTGATCTAATGTTTACATCTGTATCCTGTCAGACTGATCTAATGTTTACATCTGTATCCTGTCAGACTGATCTAATGTTTACATCTGTATCCTGTCAAACTGATCTAATGTTTACATCTGTATCCTGTCAAACTGATCTAATGTTTACATCTGTATCCTGTCAAACTGATATATATGTTTACATCTGTATCCTGTCAAACTGATCTAATGTTTACATCTGTATCCTGTCAAACTGATCTAATGTTTACATCTGTATCCTGTCAGACTGATCTAATGTTTACACCTGTATCCTGTCAAAATGATCTAATGTTTACATCTGTATCCTGTCAGACTGGATCCTCTGTACATAATGACAGAACCACTAATCTGTCAGACTGGGTCCTCTATAGATAATGACAGAACCACTAATCTGTCAGACTGGATCCTCTATAGATAATGACAGAACCACTAATCTGTCAGACTGGATCCTCTGTAGATAATGACAGAACCACTAATCAGTCAGACTGGGTCCTCTATAGATAATGACAGAACCACTAATCTGTCAGACTGGATCCTCTATAGATAATGACAGAACCACTAATCTGTCAGACTGGGTCCTCTGTAGATAATGACAGAACCACTAATCTGTCAGACTGGATCCTCTGTAGATAATGACAGAACCACTAATCTGTCAGACTGGGTCCTCTATAGATAATGACAGAACCACTAATCTGTCAGACTGGGTCCTCTGTAGATAATGACAGAACCACTAATCTGTCAGACTGGGTCCTCTGTAGATAATGACAGAACCACTAATCTGTCAGACTGGGTCCTCTATAGATAATGACAGAACCACTAATCTGTCAGACTGGGTCCTCTGTAGATAATGACAGAACCACTAATCTGTCAGACTGGGTCCTCTATAGATAATGACAGAACCACTAATCTGTCAGACTGGATCCTCTATAGATAATGACAGAACCACTAATCTGTCAGACTGGATCCTCTGTAGATAATGACAGAACCACTAATCTGTCAGACTGGATCCTCTGTAGATAATGACAGAACCACTAATCTGTCAGACTGGATCCTCTATAGATAATGACAGAACCACTAATCTGTCAGACTGGGTCCTCTGTAGATAATGACAGAACCACTAATCTGTCAGACTGGGTCCTCTGTAGATAATGACAGAACCACTAATCTGTCAGACTGGATCCTCTATAGATAATGACAGAACCACTAATCTGTCAGACTGGATCCTCTATAGATAATGACAGAACCACTAATCTGTCAGACTGGGTCCTCTATAGATAATGACAGAACCACTAATCTGTCAGACTGGATCCTCTATAGATAATTACAGAACCACTAATCTGTCAGACTGGATCCTCTGTAGATAATGACAGAACCACTAATCTGTCAGACTGGATCCTCTATAGATAATGACAGAACCACTAATCTGTCAGACTGGATCCTCTATAGATAATGACAGAACCACTAATCTGTCAGACTGGATCCTCTATAGATAATGACAGAACCACTAATCTGTCAGACTGGATCCTCTTCAGAATATGTTCCTATTGATTGGCTGATATAATATAATTACTACTGTAGTTCTATTCTAGGGTCAAAAAGCTGAACACTAGGGGGGGCTATACTGACGTTAACCACAACACAACACACTGTCATTCAGGTGACTGCATCATTCACGTTAGTTACTAAAGACCAGGAGAACAGTAATATGAATTCAATGACAAAATCATAAAAAAATTCATAAATATCAAAGTCAAGGGTATATTTTCTGAAAGAGGGAGAACTACTGTAATGTAAAATCCATAACATATGGCAGTGAATAAGAGGTATGCTAATAAAATATGCCCATTAGTTAATTTACTCAGTGTTAATGGGATTCATCAAACGCGTGGCTACCTAATTATGTGATGCTATGATGCTTGCATCATCAATGAAGGCTGTTAATGTAGCAAAACACTAATAAACAGTCTGTCTGGAAATTAGAGGAGCCTTCCTGTGAGTGGATTCTATTTCAGCCACACCCGTTGCTGACAGGTGTATAAAATCAAGCACACAGCCATGCAGTCTCCATAGACAAACACTGGCAGCAGAATGGCTTTACTGAAGAGCTCAGTGACTTTCAACGTGACACCTTTCCAACAAGTCAGTTTGTCAAATTTCTGCTACCTGCCCCAATGCATAGTAACAACTGTAAAGTTTGGTGGAGGAGGAATAATGGGTCTGTGGCTGTTTTTCATGGTTTGGGCTAGGCCCCTTAGTTCCAGTGAAGGGAAATCTTATAGCAGACAATGACATTCTAGACGATTCTGTGCTTCCAACTTTGTGGCAACAGTTAGGGGAAGGCCCTTTCCTGTTTCAGCATAACGATAACCCCGTGCATAAAGCGAGATCCATACAGAAATGGTTTGTCATTATCGGTGTGGAAGAACTTGACTGGCCTGCACAGAGCCCTGGCCTCAACTCCATCAAACACCTTTGAGATTAATTGGAACACCGACTGCAAGCCAGGCCTAATCGCCCAACATCATTACCCGACCTCACTAATGCTCTTGTGGCTGAATGGAAGCAAGTCCCCGCAGCAATGTTCCAACATCTAGTGGAAAGCCTTCCCAGAAGAGTGGAGGCTGTTATAGCAGCAAAGGGGGGGACCAACTCCATATTAATGCCCATTATTTTATAATGAGATGTTCAACGAGAAGGTGTCCACATACCTTTGGTCATGTGGTGTAGATAGCGGACTGCCTTAAGCAAGGCACTTAACCCTAATTGCTCATGTAAGTCGCTCTGGATAAGAGCGTCTGCTAAATGACTAAAAATGTAAAATGTTAATGTCTACATGGCTTTAAATGAATATCCCACGCTACATTCATTCACTCTGTCATGCAAACTCTGCAACAGGAACATTATCAATATAAACTTTAAATGCCGTTTATTATATGAAGACTTAAAATCGATATTTTGTATCAACAATTTAATAATTTGGTAGGACTATCAATCTGCTTTTATAAACGCAGATAGGCCTGTAGACTACTAATGCGGTCAGTCACTGTTCGAGAGGATCCTACCGAGTATCGGTGGCATTGTTTCGGACAGGTAACTGCTGCCTGCCGTGTGTCTGTCTCAGTGCTGGAGTCAGTGAGCTTCTTCTGCTGCATGTGTTAGGAACACGCCCAGATAGATAGCAGAGATAGATACCATCTGCCCTGCAGGCGAGCACTCAGATCTGTTAGATCTCTCTTTCTCTGAAGGTACCGGAGACAGGCCGATCAATGCGACGCACACAACTCCAGATATACCCCAGGATATTTCCGACTCGTTTGCAGAGGAACTTTCATTTGTCCCCCGGAGTTTTTTCTTTCTGTCGCCAATAAGTTTACCTGGAGTTCCCGCCTGCCTGCCTGTCTGCCTGCCGGCCCGGGCTGGGTCCAGACAGAAGAGAGCACGGTCTAATTGTAGCGGTCATATCAAACCAATTGGCATCATGAGCAGGAAAACGCGCTGCTGGAGTTTCCACATGTTTCTCTGCTTGGGAATAGTGTATTTGAAAATAGGGTGAGTAGCTAGCATGCACATTGTGCCTGATTATGCATGTTGAGACCTGATAGCGTGGAATTAGGGACGAGAGCTGGGCATGTTGTCAGTGGATAGCTATGAACACAGATCATATGAGACATGTGGGCAGGAAATAATACCTTCATAATTTATTGTAAACGAAATAGTATTAGACTCGTTTCTTATTTCATTGTGCCATTAATTGTGACACCTGAGTCAATGAGCTATTAGCCCTAATAGACATGTATTAACCTACTGTCCTGTACTGCACAGCGGGATTTATATTATAGCCTTAAATAGAGTTGACATGAAACAGAGAACGAAACATGACCAAGAATAACTCTGATTTAAAATATGTTGAATGGTTTTGTGTTGTAATGTATTTATGATTCATAGTCCCTCTAAAATGTCAATGTACTCGCATGATTATCATTCTCCACAATGTCCAAATGTTTTTAAACCATATTGATGACAAGTATCCCAACGCATTGCTAATTATTTGGACTAATACAATTCCCAGGGGTTTTCCGTCCGTGCTGGCATTAGGCGCGAGGATAATCTGTAACAAGATCCCGGGTCTAGCTCCCCGACAGCGGACGATCTGCCAGAGCCGCCCCGACGCCATCATAGCGATCGGAGAAGGAGCTCAGATGGGCATCAATGAGTGTCAGTTCCAGTTTAAAAACGGACGGTGGAACTGTTCTGCCCTGGGAGAGAGGACTGTATTTGGAAAAGAGCTGAAAGTGGGTATGTTACAATCATTTCAGTTTCACCACTTACAGTGATTAAATCGATATTATTAGGATACACCTGCCAAATTGACAGCACTCTGCTCCCAATTTATTTGCCAAGTGCTCAGAAATGTTCTTCCTTCTATTGCACTAAAGTGTTATAGCTAAATGTCCCCTTTCACTTTAGTTAAGTTTGACCATGACCATCATATGGCATTAGTCAAATTAAAACGGGCTAGGAGGTGTGGGGCGGGCTAGGAGGGGTGGGCTAGGAGGGCGGGGCGGGGCGGGCTAGGAGGGGTGGGCTAGGAGGGCGGGGCGGGCTAGGAGGGGCGGGGCGGGCTAGGAGGGGTGGGCTAGGAGGGGCGGGGCGGGCTAGGAGGGGTGGGCTGGGAGGGCGGGGCGGGCTAGGGAGGGGTGGGGTGGGCTAGGAGGGGCGGGGCGGGCTAGGGAGGGGTGGGCTAGGGAGGGTGGGCTAGGAGGGGCGGGGCGGGCTAGGGGGTGGGCTAGGAGGGGCGGGGCGGGCTAGGGAGGGGTGGGGCAGGGTGGGAGGGGTGGGCTAGGAGGGGCGGGGCGGGCTAGGGGTGGGCTAGGAGGGGCGGGGCGGGCTAGGGAGGGGTGGGCTAGGAGGGGTGGGCTAGGAGGGGTGGGGCAGGGTGGGAGGGGTGGGCTAGGAGGGGAGGGGCGGGCTAGGAGGGGCGGGCTAGGGAGGGGTGGGCTAGGAGGGGTGGGGTGGGCTAGGAGGGGGTGGGGTGGGCTAGGAGGGGGTGGGGTGGGCTAGGAGGGGGTGGGGCAGGGTGGGAGGGGTGGGCTATGAGGGGAGGGGCGGGCTAGGGAGGGGTGGGCTAGGAGGGAAGGGGCGGGCTAGGGAGGGAGGGGCGGGCTAGGAGGGGTGGGCTAGGAGGGGAGGGGCAGGCTAGGAGGGGAGGGGCGGGCTAGGAGCGGTGGGCTAGGAGGGGAGGGGCGGGCTAGGAGGGGTGGGCTAGGAGGGGAGGGGCGGGCTAGGAGGGGTGGGCTAGGAGGGGAGGGGCGGGCTAGGGAGGGGTGGGCTAGGGAGGGGAGGGGCGGGCTAGGAGGGGAGGGGCGGGCTAGGAGGGGGAGGGCGGGCTAGGGAGGGGTGGGCTAGGGAGGAGGGGCGGGCTAGGGAGGGGTGGGCTAGGAAGGGAGGGGCAGGCTAGGAGGGGTGGGCTAGGGAGGAGGGGGCGGGCTAGGAGGGGAGGCGGGTTAGGAGGGGAGGGGCGGGTTAGGAGGGGTGGGCTAGGAGGGGAGGGGCGGGCTAGGAGGGGTGGGGCGGGTTAGGAGGGGAGGGGCGGGTTAGGAGGGGTGGGCTAGGAGGGGAGGGGTGGGCTAGGAGGGGAGGGGCGGGCTAGGAGGGATGCTCTCGTCCCTAATTCCACGCTATCAGGTCTCAACATGCACCATCAGGCACAATGTGCATGCTAGCTACTCACCCTATTTTCAAATACACTATTCCCAAGCAGAGAAACATGTGGAAACTCCAGCAGCGCGTTTTCCTGCTCATGATGCCAATTGGTTTGATATGACCGCTCCAATCAGACCGTGCTCTCTTCTGTCTGGACCCAGCCCGGGCCGGCAGGCAGACAGGCAGGCAGGCTGGGTGGGAGGCATATTTTCCGGGTGGGAAGGGAGGATGCTGGTGGGTGGGTGGGGACTGAGGGGGATGCTGGTGGGTGGGCGGGGACTGAGGGGGATGCTGGTGGGTGGGTGGGGACTGAGGGGGAATGGGTTGGGTTTATCTTTGTATGCATTTCTTTGATAGTTTTTTTTGCTGGTAGGTGGGTGTGGAGGATGCTGGTAGGTGGGTGGGGAGGATGCTGGTAGGTGGGTGGGGAGGATGCTGGTAGGTGGGTGGGGAGGATGCTGGTAGGTGGGTGGGGAGGATGCTGGTAGGTGGGTGGGGAGGATGCTGGTAGGTGGGTGGGGAGGATGCTGGTAGGTGGGTGGGCGGGGCCTTAGATTATATCTAAATGTTTTAATGTGTTTTGAGGCTTTACATTTACTTTGTTTCCAAACATTGGAGTAAACAAGCTTCTATTTGGGTTCTGATGAGGTATGACAGCTGGACTCAGCTCATGGGGCATTTATCAGTTATATTCTTCAACAACCAATGGGTACATATCAATTATTTATAAGTCCAGAAATGGATGTTGCAACTGCAGATTTCCCCTTTGATTGGCATGTTTATGGATTACATTTACAATCAAATGTAGGCTATTCTTTCTATAGTATGATGTTGGTATATGGAGTAATGGTTGGATTCATATTTAAATAATGTGTTCAAGTTCAATTGTTTTCAGACTACTTTTTTGTTTCAATCGCTTTTGTGCAAGTATGTGGTAAATGTTCATAACTCTTAGTACAAAATTCAAAACAGATCATCAAAAATGCAGTTACAAATCTCTAAGCACATTTTCAATTGACTTAGTACAACACACAAAATCATACAGTCACTGTTTCACCCAATTTAAACAGTGTTTTGCAATACACATTGCAGTACATATTCATAAAGAGCAAATGCTTTTCACAATACAATGTTCATATTACTGATTGTCTTCTCATTTGTTAAAATACATTTGACAATTGCTTAGTCTGACTGCTGTTAATAATACTCACTTGACTGTTAGGTAGACCTATAGATTTTAAACCGGTTTGTCTACTACAGATTTTAAAGTCTGGATCCGCAGTTGTTCTTCCCAACAGATGGCACCCCACTGCTTGTGTTGTGAGAGAGGAAAAATATAGAGTTTGAACGAAAACAAGGTTTTGCCTAGCCATATCTACTGTCCTGGGGGAAAGGTCCCGTGTCGCTCAGTTGGTAGAGCACGGCTAAATGAAGGAAATGGAAATGGAAAGGTGCGTCACTACGCTAAATGCCGTCCACCCGAACAACCTTCATTGTGCCTCGCTCTGGGAGCCAGTGGAGTGAGAAGGAAGCATCTCCAGCCAGATCTAATGTGTTATATTCTCCTACATTCATTTCACATTTCCACAAACTTCAAAGTGTTTCCTTTCAAATGGTATCAATAATATGCATATCCTTGCTTCAGGTCCTGAGCTACAGGCAGTTAGATTTGGGGATGTCATTTTAGGTGTAAATTGAAAAAAAGGGTCCGATCCTTAGAGGTTAAGACCTGTTTGAGATCTAAAGTTAATTAGATACACTGAGTGTACAAAACATTAGGAACACCTTCCTAATGTTGAGTTGCACTCCCGTTTGCCCTCAGAACTGCCTCAATTCTCCGGGGCATGGACTCTACAAGGTGTCGAAAGCATTCCACAGGGATGCTGGCCCATGTTGACTCCAACGCTTCCCACAGGGATGCTGGCCCATGTTGACTCCAATGCTTCCCACAGGGATGCTGGCCCATGTTGACTCCAATGCTTCCCACAGGGATGCTGGCCCATGTTGACTCCAATGCTTCCCACAGGGATGCTGGCCCATGTTGACTCCAATGCTTCCCACAGTTCTGTCAAGTTGGCTGGTAGTGGATCTCTACTCCGAATAGCTAATTTCATCTCATCCCACAGATGCTTAATTAGATTGAGATCTGGTGACTGGGCAGGCCCCTGCTGTAAGCTGATTTCATGACAATCCTAGCGTTGTGGCACGGGGCATTATCCTGGATACACTGCTACCATGAAGGGATACATCTGATTGGCACCACCAGCCTGTAATGTTGGCATACGGCATGATGGATGCATGTTCTCTTGTGGTTTCTCCATGCTCTAGTCTTCCCATCAGCACGTAACAGCAGGGACCAGGATTCATCAAACCAGGAAATGTTTTTCCAATTCTCCAGTGTCCAGTGTTTTCGTTCCTTAGCCCACTGTAACAGCAGTTTCTTGTTTTTTTGCTGAAAGAAGTGGAACTCTGTAAGATCGTCGGCTGCCATAGCCCGTTCGTGTCAACGTACGACGAGTTGTGCATTCTTTTATGGGTCTTTGGGAACCAATGTTGTACTGGACTGTCAGTTGACAAACTGTAGCCCGTCTGTTGCTCTGCATAATTAGTGTCTGCCTCCTTTGTCCACTTTCATCAATGACCCGTTTTCCACCACTGGTCTGCCGTTGGCTGGATGTCCTTTGGATGGTGGACCATTGTTGATACACACGGGAAACTGTTGAGCGTGGAAAAAAAATTGCAGCGTTGCAGTTCTTGACACACTCAAACCGGTATGCCTGGCACCTACTACCATACCCCGTTCAAAGTCACTTAAATCTTTTGTCTTGCCCATTCACCCTCTAAATGGCACACATACACAATCCATGTCTCAATTGTCTCAAGGCTTAAAAATCCTTCTTTAACCTGTCTCCTCTCCTTTCATCTACACCGATTGAATTGGATTTAACAAGTGACATCAATAAGGGATCATATCTTTCACCTGAATTCACCTGGTCAGTCTATGTCATGGAAAGAGCAGGTGTTCCTAATGTTTTGTACAGTCCGTGTATATCTAGCTGTTTAAGATCTAAAGTTTACTAGATCTACCTGATGAGAGGCAGGCTTTGCATGATAAGACCTCACTGCACTCGACATTATATTTAAAAACGTTTCAGTTGATTGCCCTGTCGGTATTTCAGTGTGCAATGTGCTGCATACCTGTAGCTATCGGTCCAGAACTGTCAAACTCATAACGCTGGCAGAGAGAACATATATAATCTACTGATGTAGACACAGAAACACGGTGTACATTTCCTACAATGACGTTTTCTGACAAAAAGTACATCCTCTCACCTGCAGGTGACCAGACATGATTGGTCACGATTAACCAGCGTAAACTAGTTAACCGTTCTCACTGCCTCTGCTCTGGGTTACAAGGGTTAGGGTGTTATACACACACTAAAAACAAATGGTTCTATATAGTTCCAAATAAGGGTTCTTTGGCTTGTAAGCACAGCGGGACCCTTTTTAGTACTGCTGTATATAGAACCTTTTAATGAAGGTTCTATAAAGAACCATGCTCATAATGTTCTAAATGGAACCTTTATTGTGCTGTAAATAAGCGTTTCCTACGGTTCTATAAAGAACCATTAATTAAATGTTCTATATAGCACCAAATAAGGGCTCTGCTATGATTAAAACCCTTTTTGGGGCTTTATAGAACCCTTTTTAATGGTTCTATAAAGAAACTTTCTCAATCTCAAGGTTCTAGAAAGAACCTTTTGAAGAACCGAACAGGGTTCTATTTTCTGGTTAGCCATTCTATATCGTTAAAATTCCGCAGGTTTCATTATTGTGTTAATTTCACGGTTGAATCAGGTGTTCTTGTTAGGCTATGGTTCAACCCAGCACTCAGAGAAACAACACGACAAAGGGAGTGGAAGAAACAAAAATATTTAATCAAAGTTAAAATTGTCTTAGTCCAAAAACAACTGAAGTAAAGGAACAGAGTGGGCTAGTCGGCTCCGGAGGAAGGAGAGGCTGAGGCAGGCAGGCAGGCAGGCAGGCAGAACGACAGGCAGGAAGGCAGGCAGGTTGGGAGATATGTCCGAAACTAAAGACAAAACAAACGACAGGTTAAGGAGAGTGGAGAGCCAGGCTGAAGACAAAGACAAAATAACTTTACTGGTGAGCCAAGTTACCGCTCTGGTAAGAACAACGATCTGGCGCCGGTGGAGAGCCATGCCCAGGAATAAGTAGTGCAGGTTGATGAGAGAATAGGATGCAGCTGCGTAGGCAGGAATCACTGGAAACAACCCGCAGCTGCACAGGAGAGGCAGATCCTGAGCACGCCCCTGATCCACTCCAGACACACCCACATAAAGGGGACAAACACACATACAGATACAACAGAAAAAGAGGGAACAAAACAAGGAGGAAGGGAAACAGAAAAGGGAGAGACAAGCTGCCCACATAACAGTACCCCCCTCAATGGTCGCCACCTGGCGACCCACCAGGCCTGTCAGGGTTGTCGTGATGGAAGTCCGTGATCAGCTGAGGATCCAACACAAAACGCTTAGGGACCCAAGACCTCTCCTCTGGTCCATAACCTTCCCAATCGACTAGGTATTGGAGACCCCTACCCCGCCTCCGAGAGTCCAGGAGCCTACTGACGGTGTAGGCCGGATGGTCGTCAATGAGGCGAACAGGTGGAGGTGGATCAGCCGGCGGACACAAAAGGCTGGAGGACACAGGTTTCAGTTGGGAGACGTGGAAAGTAGGGTGTATCTTCATGGCTGAAGGCAACTTCAAACGAACCGCAGCGGGGTTAATGATGGACTCCACCACAAACGGACCCAGGTACCGAGGAGACAGCTTGCGTGATTTGGTACGAAGAGGTACGTTCTTAGATGACAGCCAAACCTCTTGACCAGGATGAAACACAGGTGCGGGAGTCCTGCTCCTATCCGCTGTTGTCTTGTTCCTGTCGGTGGTCCGAAGCAATGCTTCCCGAGCGTCGCTCCACACTCTCTGGCAGCGGCGGAGGTTCTCCTGAACCGAAGGAACAGCCAATTCCTTCTCCTGAGCAGGAAACAGAGGGGGTTGATAACCCATGGTAACCTCGAAGGGTGAAAGACCGGTGGCAGAGGCGGTGAGGGAGTTGTGGGCGTACTCTATCCAGGGCAGATGTTTGGCCCAGGATGATGGATGTTGAGCAGCCACACAACGAAGGGTTGCTTCGAGGTTTTGGTTGGCTCTTTCTGTTTGACCGTTGGTCTGGGGATGAAACCCTGAGGACAGACTAACGGAAGCACCCAAAGCAGAACAGAAAACCTTCCAAACACGGGGAAGTAAACTGTGGGCCTCTATCAGATACGATGTCCACAGGTATTCCATGGGGACGGAATACATGTTGGACTAGGAGGTCCGCTGTCTCACTGGCAGACGGTAATTTTGGTAATGCTATATAGTGGACAGATTTAGAGAATCTGTCCACAATGGTAAGTATAGTATCATTACCTTCAGACTTGGGTAGGCCGGTGACAAAATCCATGGCAATGTGGGACCAGGGACGGCTGGGAACTGGGAGGGGTAGCAGCAGCCCCGACGGGGACTGATGGGAGGCTTTGCCCCGAGCACAGGTTGAACAGGCTGCCACAAAAGCCCGAACGTCAGTTTCCATTGAAGGCCACCAAAAATGTCTCCTAAGCAGCGTCAACGTGCGTCTCATCCCAGGGTGACCAGCAAAACGGGAGGTGTGAATCCACTGCAACACCTGAGACCGGACCGTCTCGGGAACAAAGAGTAGGTTGGGAGGTCCATCACCCGGTCCCGGGTCCGTGGCAAGTGCAGTCTTCACAAGAGACTCGATCTCCCACTGAACAGCCGCCACGACGCATGAGGAAGGCAGGACTGCCTCAGGCTCGCTGGTCTCCGAAGGGTCAGCAAACTGGCGGGACAAAGCATCTGGTTTAACATTTCTTGACCCCGGTCTGTATGTAAGAATAAAGTTAAACCTACAAAAAAACAGGGCCCATCTGGCTTGGCGTGAGTTGAGTCTCTTAGTGGCTTGGATGTAAGCCAAGTTTTTGTGGTCAGTCCAGACCACAAACGGCAGTTCAGCTCCATCCAGCCAGTGCCGCCATTCTTCCAGTGCAAGCTTGACCGCCAGCAGTTCCCGGTTTCCAACGTCGTAATTCCGTTCTGTGGGTGACAATTTCTTGGAGAAAAAAGCACAGGGGTGAAGCTTTTGGTCAGTGGGGGGAGCGCTGGGAGAGGACTGCTCCCACACCTGAGTCCGACGCGTCCACCTCCACAACAAACTGCAGAGAGGTATTGGGGTGTATCAACACGGGGGAGGTGGAAAACAGTTCCTTCAAAACCCCTACCGCCTGCTCCGCCTCAGGGGACCACCGAAAAGGGACTTTAGGAGATGTGAGTCTTGTAAGGGGTGCCACCACTCTACTAAAACCCTTAATGAATCTACGGTAGAAGTTAGCAAAGCCCAAAAATCGTTGAAGTTGCTTACGGGTGGTGGGTGTGGGCCATTCCGTCACTGCCCGGATCTTCTCGGGGTCCGCCTTCACCTGCCCGCTCTCAATTATGAATCCAAGGAACGATGTAGACTGTTTGTGGAACTCACACTTCTCTGCTTTGACGTACAGCTTGTTCTCCAAGAGCCGTTGAAGGACTTGACGGACGTGTGACTCATGCTCCTCGGGTGACTTGGAAAAAACAAGAATATCATCCAGGTATACAAAGACAAAACGGTTCAAAAAATCCCTAAGAACATCGTTCACCATGGCTTGGAAAACCGCAGGGGCATTTGAAAGCCCAAAGGGCATGACCAAATACTCAAAATGTCCCAGTGGAGTGTTGAAAGCGGTTTTCCACTCATCTCCCTTTCGGATTCGGACAAGGTGATAAGCATTCCTGAGGTCGAGCTTGGAAAACACTGTGGCGCCATGCAGAGGTTCAAAAGCTGAGTTGATGAGTGGAAGGGGATACTTGTTTTTAACAGTTATGTTGTTTAAACCCCTGAAATCGATACAGGGGCGTAACGACTTGTCCTTCTTTTCCACGAAAAAGAAACCTGCACCCAAAGGAGACGACGAGGGACGGATTATGCCCGAGACCAGAGAATCACCAATGTACTGCTCCATTGCCTCTCTTTCCGGTCGGGACAGATTGTATAACCGACTAGAGGGCAAGGGAGCACCAGGAAGCAGTTCAATAGGGCAATCATAAGGCCTATGTGGTGGTAGAGACAGAGCCTTGTCCTTACTGAAAACCTCCGCTAAGTCATGGTATTCTTTGGGGACAGATGACAGATCAAGAGGAGCTGAGGGAGGAGTTGGGTTACACTTAGTGGGGGGAACCGCTGACCTCAGGCACTCGGAATGGCAGTTAGTGCTCCAACTGAGAATGGTGTGACGTGTCCAATCAATTTGTGGGTTGTGAAGAGCCAACCAGGGGAAGCCAAGGATTAGGGAGGTAGCTGAGCCAGACATAACTCTTAGCTGAATGCTTTCACAATGATTGCCAGAAATCACTAGGGAAACGGGGGTGGTTTGATGAGTTATCTCCGCGAGGAGGCGCCCATCAAGGGCTGTGACCCGAATGGGGGTAGGTAGTGGCTCCATGGGGATACGAGCTTGTGTAACGAACTGGTGGCTAATAAAGTTATCTTCTGCACCTGAGTCTATGAGAGCTGAGAGTGGCAGGGAATGACTCTGGAAACGTAAAGTTACAGGTACTTGTAATCGGGGAATGATGGGTTCAGGATCTAACTCTGGGCTCGCAAGTAGACCCACCGTTACGAGCGAGCCTTGTCTTTTGGCCGCTTAGGGCATGTAGCCAGAATGTGTGTGGCGTCTCCACAGTACAGGCACTCACCCGCCTGGAGGCGCCGTTGCCGCTCTGCTGGAGGTAGTCGAGCTCGACCCACTTGCATAGGTTCCTCCTCTGTGCTCGGGATGGAATCAGGAACAAGAAGCTGCCGACTCCCGAGAGGCGAGACTCGAGTGGTTGAAGGCTGGGGAACTCGTCCTCCTAGATGTGGCCGATCGCCTCTCTCCCGACGCCTCTCCCGCAACCGATTGTCTAGCTTGATGGACAGGGAAACGAGAGAATGTAAATCATGTGGCTCATCACGAGCAGCCAGTTCATCCTTAATGGCTTCATTCAAACCGTTTAGAAATGCTCCTTGAAGTGCCACATTGTTCCACTTGGAGTCCGCTGCCAACGTCCAGAACTCAATAGAGTACTCTGCCACACTGTTAGAACCCTGCCTCAAATTAAAAAGTATCTTGGAGGAATTACCCACATGGTCAGGATGGTCAAAAACAGTCTTCAATTTAGCAGAGAAATCAGCAAAAGTCAATCCAGTCAAAGTTTGATCTGAGCACACAGCCTCAGCCCAAACCAGAGCTTTCCCTCTTAACAGCCCCAGAACATAATGTACCTTAGATGAATCAGTAGAAAACGACAGTGGTCTCTGCCGAAAAATTAAGTCACACTGAAGCAAAAATCCCCGGCACTTGTCCAATTCTCCATTGAACGGTTCAGGCGACGTGACAGGGGGTTCCCGACGGAACGAAGCCTGCCTAGTGTCCGAGGAAACAACTTGGGGTGCATCAAACTGGGGGTCAGAGAGAGATGGAGAACTGATAACAGACAATTTAGAGACGTGTGTAGTTAACTGAGTCACCTGGTTCAGCAGTTGATGATTATCTTCCACAAGAGTCCGAATCAACTGGTCATGCTGTCCTAGCAACGTTCCTTGAGCCTGGATAGCTTGTTGGAAGCTGTCTTTGTTTGCCCCGTGCTGTTTCTCTGTTGGGTCCATGGCCAGATCGTTCTGTTAGGCTATGGTTCAACCCAGCACTCAGAGAAACAACACGACAAAGGGAGTGGAAGAAACAAAAATATTTAATCAAAGTTAAAATTGTCTTAGTCCAAAAACAACTGAAGTAAAGGAACAGAGTGGGCTAGTCGGCTCCGGAGGAAGGAGAGGCTGAGGCAGGCAGGCAGGCAGGCAGGCAGAACGACAGGCAGGAAGGCAGGCAGGTTGGGAGATATGTCCGAAACTAAAGACAAAACAAACGACAGGTTAAGGAGAGTGGAGAGCCAGGCTGAAGACAAAGACAAAATAACTTTACTGGTGAGCCAAGTTACCGCTCTGGTAAGAACAACGATCTGGCGCCGGTGGAGAGCCATGCCCAGGAATAAGTAGTGCAGGTTGATGAGAGAATAGGATGCAGCTGCGTAGGCAGGAATCACTGGAAACAACCCGCAGCTGCACAGGAGAGGCAGATCCTGAGCACGCCCCCTGATCCACTCCAGACACACCCACATAAAGGGGACAAACACACATACAGATACAACAGAAAAAGAGGGGACAAAACAAGGAGGAAGGGAAACAGAAAAGGGAGAGACAAGCTGCCCACATAACAGTTCTAGATCTGGAATGGCTGAAGGTCCCTGGGAAAAATCACGTGTTCTAGATCTGGAATGGCTGAAGGTCCCTGGGAAAAATCACTGATTTAGAGATCAGTTCTCAAATTGACTCAAGGCCAAATGTGAGTCTTTCACAAGACACCGTCATTGGCCATAGTCATATTTAATAGCATAACACAACCATTAATTAAACTGGAATGACTCTCTCACTCACGGTTGCACAAATAGAGCTGTGAGCAAA
The DNA here is from genome assembly GCF_020615455.1 of Coregonus clupeaformis. Classification (NCBI taxonomy): domain Eukaryota; kingdom Metazoa; phylum Chordata; class Actinopteri; order Salmoniformes; family Salmonidae; genus Coregonus; species Coregonus clupeaformis. Next base: position 4,999,268 of record NC_059203.1, read on the forward strand.
CCACGCCCCAAAATATTCAAATCCACCGCCGCCCCTACATTTTAATTATCACTAAAATATCAAATAACCATTTTGTGAACGGCAAAGAACCATTGAAGGGCTTTAATGGTTCTTTGAGTCATTATGGTTCCTCATAGAACCATCAACCTTCCCAAATACTCCTGAGTGGCGCAGTGGTCTAAGGCACTGCATCGCAGTGCTAACTGTGTCACTAGAGATCCTGGTTCGAATCCAGGCTCTGTCGCAGCCGGCCGCGACCGGGAGACTCATGGGCGGCGCACAATTGGCCCAGCGTCGTCCAGGGTAGGGGAGGGAATGGCTGGCAGGGATGTAGCTCAGTTGATACAGCAAGGTGTTTGCAACGCCAGGGTTGTGGGTTCGATTCCCATGGGGGGCCAGTATAAAAATATATATATATATATATTTATACACTAACTGTAAGTCGCTCTGGATAAGAGCGTCTGCTAAATGACTAAAATGTAATGTAAATGTAAATAACCCTATTTTCTTAGTGTATAGGGGGGCTAGGGGTTGATTTGGAATACAGGGTCTGTTTCCTTGGTTGTAGGGTCACAGTGTTGTAGGGTTAAGGTGTAAATGATTGATCGTGTGGAGAGTTGACCAGGCAAGCCAGTAACACTGCTGATCAATACTGATGATGATGATGACAGGACTCTGAAACTACAGAGGCTATAGCATTCACAGACTGTCTTCAAATCAACTGAGATTTGTCCTGATCGGATGTGATTAGATTACTGTATCGTACTATCACTGACAAGCTCATCAGTGTTTTCAGTTCCTGTGTATTTTATTTTCAATTGTATATAGACCACACCCTGTTGTAACAAAAACCTATGGTATCAGAACTCTGTGGTATCAGAACTCTGTGGTTTCAGAACTCTGTGGTATCAGAACTCTGTGGTATCAGAACAGAACCCTGTGATATCAGAACTCTGTGGTATCAGAACAGAACCCTGTGATATCAGAACTCTGTGGTATCAGAACTCTGTGGTATCAGAACAGAACTCTGTGATATCAGAACTCTGTGGTATCAGAACTCTGTGGTATCAGAACATAACCCAGTGATATCAGAACTCTGTGGTATCAGAACAGAACCCTGTGATATCAGAACCCTGTGATATCAGAACTCTGTGGTATCAGAACAGAACCCTGTGATATCAGAACTCTGTGGTATCAGAACTCTGTGGTATCAGAACATAACCCTGTGATATCAGAACTCTGTGGTATCAGAACTCTGTGGTATCAGAACATAACCCTGTGGTATCAGAACTCTGTGGTATCAGAACAGAACCCTGTGATATCAGAACTCTGTGGTATCAGAACTCTGTGGTATCAGAACTCTGTGGTATCAGAACATAACCCTGTGGTATCAGAACCCTGTGGTATCAGAACAGAACCCTGTGGTATCAGAACAGAACCCTGTGGTATCAGAACAGAACCCTGTGGTATCAGAACACTGTGGTATCAGAACAGAACCCTGTGGTATCATAACCCTGTGGTATCAGAACTCTGTGGTATCAGAACAGAACCCTGTGGTATCAGAACTCTGTGGTATCAGAACAGAACCCTGTGGTATCAGAACCCTGTGGTATCAGAACTCTGTGGTATCAGAACCCTGTGGTATCAGAACAGAACCCTGTGGTATCAGAACTATGTGTTATCAGAACTATGTGTTATCAGAACAGAACCCTGTGGTATCAGAACCCTGTGGTATCAGAACCCTTTGGTATCAGAACTCTGTGGTATCCTCCCGAGTGGCGCAGTGGTCTAAGGCACTGCATAGCAGTGCTAGCTGTGCCACTAGAGATCCTGGTTCGAATCCAGGCTCTGTCATAGCCGGTCGCGACCGGGAGACCCATGGGGCGGTGCACAATTGGCCCAGCGTCGTCCAAGGTAGGGGAGGGAATGACCGGCAGAGATGTAGCTCAGTTGTTGTTGGTTCGATTCCCACGGGGGGTATGAAAAAAAAGAAAAAATATATAACTGTAAGTCGCTCTGGATAAGAGCTTCTGCTAAATGACTAAAATGTAATGTAAATGGTATCAGAAATATGTGTTATCAGAACTATGTGTTATCAGATCAGAACTATGTGTTATCAGAACTATGTGTTATCAGAACCCTATGGTATCAGAACTCTGTGGTATCAGAACAGAACCGTGGTCTGATCAGAAACTTGTGGTACTGTATTAGTGTGGGGTGTAATGGTGTGGTATCAGGCGGTCCATCTAGGGAGGGTCTGCATGCCTCTCAGCCCTCAGGCTCACCTCAAGGAGCTGCTAGCTGAATGGCAGGAGCTGGGCTGCAGGCCAGATGTCTAAACATTACAACACGATCTCTCCCTCTGGGTGCACCGTTACATACACCTCTGGCCATTGTAGTGCTGCAATACATGGACTAGACCTTCTTGGGTTGACCTGGTGAGAGACGGTGTTGACCTGGTGAGAGACAGTGTTGACCTGGTGAGAGACAGGGTTGACCTGGTGAGAGACAGGGTTGACCTGGTGAGAGACAGGGTTGACCTGGTGAGAGACAGGGTTGACCTGGTGAGAGACAGTGTTGACCTGGTGAGAGACAGGGTTGACCTGGTGAGAGACAGGGCTGACCTGGTGAGAGACAGTGTTGACCTGGTAAAAGAGACAGGGTTGACCTGGTGAGAGACAGGGTTGACCTGGTGAGAGACAGGGTTGACCTGGTGAGAGACAGGGTTGACCTGGTGAGAGACAGTGTTGACCTGGTGAGAGACAGGGTTGACCTGGTGAGAGACAGGGCTGACCTGGTGAGAGACAGGGTTGACCTGGTGAGAGACAGTGTTGACCTGGTGAGAGACAGGGTTGACCTGGTGAGAGACAGTGTTGACCTGGTGAGAGACAGTGTTGACCTGGTGAGAGACAGGGCTGACCTGGTGAGAGACAGGGTTGACCTGGTGAGAGACAGGGTTGACCTGGTGAGAGACAGGGTTGACCTGGTGAGAGACAGGGCTGACCTGGTGAGAGACAGGGCTGACCTGGTGAGAGACAGGGCTGACCTGGTGAGAGACAGGGTTGACCTGGTGAGAGACAGGGCTGACCTGGTGAGAGACAGGGTTGACCTGGAGGTTGACCTGGTGAGAGACAGGGTTGACCTGGTGAGAGACAGGGTTGACCTGGTGAGAGACAGGGTTGACCTGGTGAGAGACAGGGTTGACCTGGTGAGAGACAGGGTTGACCTGGAGGTTGACCTGGTGAGAGACAGGGTTGACCTGGTGAGAGACAGGGTTGACCTGGTGAGAGACAGGGTTGACCTGGAGGTTGACCTGGTGAGAGACAGGGTTGACCTGGTGAGAGACAGTGTTGACCTGGTGAGAGACAGTGTTGACCTGGTGAGAGACAGGGTTGACCTGGTGAGAGACAGGGTTGACCTGGTGAGAGACAGTGTTGACCTGGTGAGAGACAGGGCTGACCTGGTGAGAGACAGGGTTGACCTGGTGAGAGACAGGGTTGACCTGGTGAGAGACAGGGTTGACCTGGTGAGAGACAGGGTTGACCTGGTGAGAGACAGGGTTGACCTGGTGAGAGACAGGGCTGACCTGGTGAGAGACAGTGTTGACCTGGTGGGAGACAGTGTTGACCTGGTGAGAGACAGGGTTGACCTGGTGAGAGACGGTGTTGACCTGGAGGTTGACCTGGTGAGAGACGGTGTTGACCTGGAGGTTGACCTGGTGAGAGACAGGGCTGACCTGGTGAGAGACAGGGTTGACCTGGTGAGAGACAGGGTTGACCTGGTGAGAGACAGGGTTGACCTGGAGGTTGACCTGGTGAGAGACAGGGTTGACCTGGTGAGAGACAGGGTTGACCTGGTGAGAGACAGGGTTGACCTGGTGAGAGACAGGGTTGACCTGGAGGTTGACCTGGTGAGAGACAGGGTTGACCTGGTGAGAGACAGGGTTGACCTGGTGAGAGACAGGGTTGACCTGGTGAGAGACAGGGTTGACCTGGAGGTTGACCTGGTGAGAGACAGGGTTGACCTGGTGAGAGACAGTGTTGACCTGGTGAGAGACAGTGTTGACCTGGTGAGAGACAGGGTTGACCTGGTGAGAGACAGGGTTGACCTGGTGAGAGACAGTGTTGACCTGGTGAGAGACAGGGCTGACCTGGTGAGAGACAGGGTTGACCTGGTGAGAGACAGGGTTGACCTGGTGAGAGACAGGGTTGACCTGGTGAGAGACAGGGTTGACCTGGTGAGAGACAGGGTTGACCTGGTGAGAGACAGTGTTGACCTGGTGAGAGACAGGGCTGACCTGGTGAGAGACAGGGTTGACCTGGTGAGAGACAGGGCTGACCTGGTGAGAGACAGGGCTGGTACTCCGTCTGTCTGTCCTGAAACTGGTGGTGGCTGCCTGGCTGGACTAATGATTCCTCTGTCATCTAGCATCGAGCAAGCCCTGTGAGGTTTGTAATACATCTAGCAAGCCCTGTGAGGTTTGTAATACATCTAGCAAGCCCTCTGAGGTTTGTAATACATCTAGCAAGCCCTCTGAGGTTTGTAATACATCTAGCAAGCCCTGTGAGGTTTGTAATACATCTAGCAAGCCCTCTGAGGTTTGTAATACATCTAGCAAGCCCTCTGAGGTTTGTAATACATCTAGCAAGCCCTCTGAGGGTTGTAATACATCTAGCAAGCCCTGTGAGGTTTGTAATCCATCTAGCAAGCCCTTTGAGGTTTGTAATACATCTAGCAAGCCCTCTGAGGTTTGTAATACATCTAGCAAGCCCTCTGAGGTTGTCATTATCTCTTCTGCATAGTAAACTAAGTTTAGGTTTTGTCTCTTGCAGAGATCTGTAACCTCACAACACTCAGAGTCCTTCATGTGCATTTGTCTCCCTGTTTTCCTCCCCTCCCCCTTTCCCTCCCCTTCTCTCCTCTCCCCCCTTCCCTGCCCTCCTCTCCTCTCCTCCTCTCCCCCTTTCCCTGCCCTCCTCTCCTTCCCCCCATGCCCCTCACCCCCCTACCGTCGTTAATCTGTTTAAAGCAGCCGTGATAAATGAACTAAACTTGGCTTGACTCGCACATTTTCTGATTTGGTTTGAACAAGCTATGTCAGGTATGTGAGGAAGCTTGACAGAGGGTCTTGTTGTCAGCGATTCTGATTCCAAATGTTCTTTCTTTATATATCTCATTGCTGTTATATATTTATATATTTATATATAAAAACAAATTCCCTTCAGTCAAATCCTCTCTCTTCTCTCCCAGGTAGTAAGGAGGCTGCCTTCACCTATGCCATCATCGCGGCAGGTGTGGCCCATTCCTTCACAGCAGCGTGTACCCAGGGGAGCCTGTCTGACTGCGGCTGTGATAAGGACAAGCAGGGGACCTACAGCCAGGACGAGGGCTGGAAGTGGGGAGGCTGCTCGGCTGACGTGAGCTACGGCCTGGGGTTCTCTAAGGTCTTCGTAGACGCGAGAGAGATCAAACAGAACGCCAGGACCTTAATGAACCTCCACAACAACGAGGTGGGACGCAAGGTACGTAGATAGGGTAACGAAAGAGGACACTCCACCTCAATGACATCCTGCATGAAGTCATGTCAATGTTTCCCCTCACTAACAATGTCTAATAGGAAGATCATTTTATCATATTGAGAAATGGTATAAAACAGCTTTCTTGTCGTCTGATACCACAGGGTTCTGACTATGCATGGATTGACACATAGCAGGAGGTAGAGCAGCAAACAGACCCTTCTCTCGTGTAATCATTATAACCTGGAAGACTCCGGTCCCAAGGAAGAGCTGGATGCAGCGGACGGTGCTGTAACCTTGGTGATGTGATGTCTGTATACTCTGGAGCAGAAACCACAGGAACTAGTCAGACACATCAGAGAGGTAACCTGTAAAGGTAGATAGGGTGCCATTAGGGAAAACACTGTGTGATCACAGCTTAAATCTGTGGTGTGGAACTGGAAACTGGAACACCCTGGTTCAGAGACACTGTTCTCTCTCTGTTGTCTCTCAGCTCCATCACCCTGGTTCAGAGACACTGTTGTCACTCTCAGCTCCATCACCCTGGTTCAGAGACACTGTTCTCTCTCTGTTCTCTCTCAGCTCCATCACCCTGGTTCAGACACTGTTCTCTCACTGTTGTCTCTCTCAACTCCATCACCCTGTTTCAGAGACACTGTTCTCTCTCTCAGCTCCATCATCCTGGTTCAGAGACACTGTTCTCTCTCTCAGCTCCATCACCCTGGTTCAGAGACACTGTTCTCTCTCTCAGCTCCATCACCCTGGTTCAGAGACACTGTTCTCTCTCTCAGCTCCATCACCCTGGTTCAGAGACACTGTTCTCTCTCTCAGCTCCATCACCCTGGTTCAGAGACACTGTTCTCTCTCTCAGCTCCATCACCCTGGTTCAGAGACACTGTTCTCTCTCTCAGCTCCATCACCCTGGTTCAGAGACACTGTTCTCTCTCTCAGCTCCATCACCCTGGTTCAGAGACACTGTTCTCTCTCTGTTGTCTCTCAGCTCCATCACCCTGGTTCAGAGACACTGTTGTCACTCTCAGCTCCATCACCCTGGTTCAGAGACACTGTTCTCTCTCTGTTCTCTCTCAGCTCCATCACCCTGGTTCAGACACTGTTCTCTCACTGTTGTCTCTCTCAACTCCATCACCCTGTTTCAGAGACACTGTTCTCTCTCTCAGCTCCATCATCCTGGTTCAGAGACACTGTTCTCTCTCTCAGCTCCATCACCCTGGTTCAGAGACACTGTTCTCTCTCTCAGCTCCATCACCCTGGTTCAGAGACACTGTTCTCTCTCTCAGCTCCATCACCCTGGTTCAGAGACACTGTTCTCTCTCTCAGCTCCATCACCCTGGTTCAGAGACACTGTTCTCTCTCTCAGCTCCATCACCCTGGTTCAGAGACACTGTTCTCTCTCTCAGCTCCATCACCCTGTGGTAACACAATCACCCAGAGCACTGTGGGGGGAACTTCCATTGTGATGTTCAAATGCATCTTTTGATATTTTTCCATCAAGTATCTGGTGAGTTATACTAAGTACTTCCTCTAAGAACAGGCTGAATGGAAATGTAGTAACTGTTTTGAAGTTTAGGTCTTTTGAAGACATGATGAGATAATTTAAGAAATCAACCTCTACATGTTTTGATGATGTTTTCACTTCACAGAGCTTCTCTCTCTGTCTGGAGAAGCACCACTGGATGATAGGACCTTTACATTGATTAAGGTTCAACATTATCAAAGCATTTGTGTTTAGTGAGTCCACCAGATCAGATGCAGTAGGGACGACGAGGGATTTTCTCTTTATAAGTGCGTGAAAATTGACAATTTTGCTGTCCTGCTAAACATTCGAAATGTAACGAGTACTTTTGCGTGTCAGGGAAAATGTATGGAGTACAAAGTACATTATTTTCTTTAGGAATATAGTGGAGTAAAAGTAGTACTTCAAAGTATTTTTACTTAAGTACTTTACACGCACTTTATTCCCTGTGTAGTGCACTCTTTTTGACCAGGGCCCGTAGGGTGGTGGTTCACTATAAAGCATAGTGAATAGGGTGATAGTTGGGACACATACTGGTTGTCTAGAGAAATATATAAAGGCCTTGCTGACTGGCGGCAGGTAGCCTAGCAGTTAAGAGGTTGGGCCAGTAACCGAAAGGTTGCTGGTTCGAATCCCTGAGCTGACTAGGTGAAAATTCTGTTGACGTGCCCTTGAACAAGGCACTTAACCCTAATTGCTCCTGTAAGTCTGGATAAGAGCGTCTGCTACATGACTAAAATGTAAATGTAAACAACCTGTTAGAGGTTGGTAGTCTGCTCTCTCTGTCTCCATCTCTCTCTTTCTGTCTCTGTCTCCATCTCTCTCTTTCTGTCTCTGTCTCTCTCTTTCTGTCTCTGTCTCCATCTCTCTCTTTCTGTCTCTGTCTCCATCTCTCTCTTTCTGTCTCCATCTCTCTCTTTCTGTCTCTGTCTCCATCTCTCTCTTTCTGTCTCTGTCTCCATCTCTCTCTTTCTTTCTCCATCTCTCTCTCTCTCTCTCTCTCTCTCTCTCTCTCTATCTCTCTCTCTTCCGTCTCTCTCTCTCTCTCTCTCTCTCTCTCTCTCTCTCTCTCTCTCTCTCTCTCCCCCTCTCTCTCTCTGTGTCTCTCTCTCTCTCTCTCTCCCCTCTCTCTCTCTCTCTCTCTCTCTCTCTCTCTCTCTCTCTCTCTCTCTCTCTCTCTCTCTCTCCCTCTCTCTCTCTCTCTCTCTCTCTCTCTCTCTCTGTGTGTCTCTCTCTCTCTCTCTCTCTCTCTCTCTCTCTCTCTCTCTCTCTCTCTCTCTCTCTCTCAGACAGGCTGGAGTCAGGTGGGTAATCATCAGAAGCCCTGGGTGCATAGCAGCTTAGTATGTTAATTCCTTAGACTCCTGAGAAACGCTAGATTCACGGAGCTGATTGAAGTTACATGCCCATGATGATGTTGTTGTTAGTTTAACATTCAGACCCCCATGGATCCTCCCATGGCATTCCCTACACCCCTGTTTATTCTGCTCAAGTAGGTAGACAGTCACAGACACAAGCTCAAACCCTTTGATGTCATCGAAGGTATGTTCAGTCCCAGAGCAATGCCTTGGCCAGCCTGGGCCCAGATGACAGACTATGCTAGCCAAGCGGAGGATGTTTCTAATGATGACAGACTATGCTAGCCAAGCGGAGGATGTTTCTAATGATGACAGACTATGCTAGCCAAGCGGAGGATGTTTCTAATGATGACAGACTATGCTAGCCAAGCGGAGGATGTTTCTAATGATGACAGACTATGCTAGCCAAGCGGAGGATGTTTCTAATGATGACAGACTATGCTAGCCAAGCGGATGATGTTTCTAATGATGACAGACTATGCTAGCCAATCGGAGGATGTTTCTAATGATGACAGACTATGCTAGCCAAGCGGAGGATGTTTCTAATGATGACAGACTATGCTAGCCAAGCGGAGGATGTTTCTAATGATGACAGACTACAGGTTAGGGATTCTCAGATCGTTAACCCAGCATGGTGCCAGTCTTGAGGGTACCTTGTGCCAGCACAATAGGGTCACATCCCGCATATAAATACTTAGGCATTTGGGTTGATATGATTTTTACGTTTTCAAAAACATATATATTAGCGGGTTAAGAAGCTAAGATTTAAAGTTGGCTTTTTCTACAGAAACAGATTGTGCCTAAGCAGTAGGAAGCAGAATATTCAGTCAACCTTTTGATCTGTTCCTGATTATGGATTATTATTTATCAAAGTGCAGCTGCTACTACTCATAACCCTTTGGATGCCGTCTACCATAGTGCCCTTCGTTTTGTTACAGGGGACAGTTTTGATACTCATCACTGCATCCTGTATCAGAAGGTTGGCTGGACTTCACTAAAGACCCGTAGATCTCTACGTTACTCCCTTTCTGTTTACTAGGCCCTACTTCATAAACTTCTGTCTTATCTAACTTTGCTGTTGAAGTATAGACTCCTGAGTTGTCTAACCCGTTCACAGGATTGGTTAACTCCTGAGGTTCCTGTTAACTCCTGAGGTTCCTGTTAACTCCTGAGGTTCCTGTTAACTCCTGAGGTTCCTGTTAACTCCTGAGGTTCCTGTTAACTCCTGAGGTTCCTGTTAACTCCTGAGGTTCCTGTTAACTCCTGAGGTTCCTGTTAACTCCTGAGGTTCCTGTTAACTCCTGAGGTTCCTAGAGACTCCTGAGGTTCCTGTTAACTCCTGAGGTTCCTGTTAACTCCTGAGGTTCCTAGAGACTCATGAGGTTCCTGTTAACTCCTGAGGTTCCTAGAGACTCCTGAGGTTCCTGTTAACTCCTGAGGTTCCTGTTAACTCCTGAGGTTCCTGTTAACTCCTGAGGTTCCTGTTAACTCCTGAGGTTCCTAGAGACTCCTGAGGTTCCTGTTAACTCCTGAGGTTCCTAGAGACTCCTGGGGTTCCTGTTAACTCCTGAGGTTCCTGTTAACTCCTGAGGTTCCTAGAGACTCCTGAGGTTCCTGTTAACTCCTGAGGTTCATGTTAACTCCTGAGGTTCCTAGAGACTCCTGAGGTTCCTGTTAACTCCTGAGGTTCCTAGAGAATCCTGGGGTTCCTGTTAACTCCTGAGGTTCCTGTTAACTCCTGAGGTTCCTAGAGACTCCTGAGGTTCCTGTTAACTCCTGAGGTTCCTGTTAACTCCTGAGGTTCCTGTTAACTCCTGAGGTTCCTGTTAACTCCTGAGGTTCCTGTTAACTCCTGAGGTTCCTGTTAACTCATGAGGTTCCTGTTAACTCCTGAGGTTCCTGTTAACTCCTGAGGTTCCTAGAGACTCCTGAGGTTCCTGTTAACTCCTGAGGTTCCTGTTAACTCCTGAGGTTCCTGTTAACTCCTGAGGTTCATGTTAACTCCTGAGGTTCCTAGAGACTCATGAGGTTCCTGTTAACTTCTGAGGTTCCTAGAGACTCCTGAGGTTCCTGTTAACTCCTGAGGTTCCTAGAGACTCCTGAGGTTCCTGTTAACTCCTGAGGTTCCTGTTAACTCCTGAGGTTCCTGTTAACTCCTGAGGTTCCTAGAGACTCCTGAGGTTCCTGTTAACTTCTGAGGTTCCTAGAGACTCCTGAGGTTCCTGTTAACTCCTGAGGTTCCTAGAGACTCCTGAGGTTCCTAGAGACTCCTGAGGTTCCTGTTAACTCCTGAGGTTCCTAGAGACTCCTGAGGTTCCTGTTAACTCCTGAGGTTCCTGTTAACTCCTGAGGTTCCTGTTAACTCCTGAGGTTCCTGTTAACTCCTGAGGTTCCTAGAGACTCCTGAGGTTCCTGTTAACTCCTGAGGTTCCTGTTAACTCCGGAGGTTCCTAGAGACTCATGAGGTTCCTGTTAACTCCTGAGGTTCCTAGAGACTCCTGAGGTTCCTGTTAACTCCTGAGGTTCATGTTAACTTCCAAGGTTCCTGTTAACTCCTGAGGTTCCTGTTAACTCCTGGGGTTCCTGTTAACTCCTGAGGTTCCTGTTAACTCCTGAGGTTCCTGTTAACTCATGAGGTTCCTGTTAACTCCTGAGGTTCCTATTAACTCCTGAGGTTCCTGTTAACTCCTGAGGTTCCTAGAGACTCCACCGAGCTTTTAGTGTTAATGCTCCGTATTGCTGGAACAAAATTCAAAATAAATTTCATCTTAATGTTCTGGTGCATTTTTATGTGTATAATGTGAATATTTGGAAAATAGACCTAGGTCTCAATATTTCTTCCCTGGTAAATAAAAATAAAACTATATCCCCAACCAGCCCTGTAGGGTCACATCATATCACATCCCCAACCAGCCCTGTAGGGTCACATCATATCACATCCCCAACCAGCCCTGTAGGGTCACATCATATCACAACCCCAACCAGCCCTGTATGGTCACATCATATCACATCCCCAACCAGCCCTGTAGGGTCACATCATATCACATCCCCAACCAGCCCTGTAGGGTCACATCATATCATATCACATCCCCAACCAGCCCTGTAGGGTCACATCATATCACATCCCCAACCAGCCCTGTAGAGTCACATCATATCACATCCCCAACCAGCCCTGTAGGGTCACATCATATCACATCCCCAACCAGCCCTGTAGGGTCACATCATATCACATCCCCAACCAGCCCTGTAGGGTCACATCATATCACATCCCCAACCAGCCCTGTAGGGTCACATCATATCATATCACATCCCCAACCAGCCCTGTAGGGTCACATCATATCACATCCCCAACCAGCCCTGTAGGGTCACATCATATCACATCCCCAACCAGCCCTGTAGGGTCACATCATATCATATCATATCCCCAACCAGCCCTGTAGGGTCACATCATATCACATCCCCAACCAGCCCTGTAGGGTCACATCATATCACATCCCCAACCAGCCCTGTAGGGTCACATCATATCACATCCCCAACCAGCCCTGTAGGGTCACATCATATCACATCCCCAACCAGCCCTGTAGGGTCACATCATATCACATCCCCAACCAGCCCTGTAGGGTCACATCACATCATATCACATCCCCAACCAGCCCTGTAGGGTCACATCATATCACATCCCCAACCAGCCCTGTAGGGTCACATCATATCATATCACATCCCCAACATGCCCTGTAGGGTCACATCATATCACATCCCCAACCAGCCCTGTAGGGTCACATCATATCACATCCCCAACCAGCCCTGTAGGGTCACATCATATCATATCACATCCCCAACCAGCCCTGTAGGGTCATATCATATCACATCCCCAACCAGCCCTGTAGAGTCATATCATATCACATCCCCAACCAGCCCTGTAGAGTCATATCATATCACATCCCCAACCAGCCCTGTAGGGTCACATCATATCACATCCCCAACCAGCCCTGTAGGGTCACATCATATCACATCCCCAACCAGCCCTGTAGGGTCACATCATATCACATCCCCAACCAGCCCTGTAGAGTCACATCATATCATATCACATCCCCAACCAGCCCTGTAGGGTCACATCATATCATATCCCCAACCAGCCCTGTAGGGTCACATCATATCATATCACATCCCCAACCAGCCCTGTAGGGTCACATCATATCACATTCCCAACCAGCCCTGTAGGGTCACATCATATCACATCCCCAACCAGCCCTGTAGGGTCACATCATATCACATCCCCAACCAGCCCTGTATGGTCACATCATATCACATCCCCAACCAGCCCTGTAGGGTCACATCTTATCACATCCCCAACCAGCCCTGTAGGGTCACATCATATCATATCACATCCCCAACCAGCCCTGTAGGGTCACATCATATCATATCACATCCCCAACCAGCCCTGTAGGGTCACATCATATCATATCACATCCCCAACCAGCCCTGTAGGGTCACATCATATCACATCCCCAACCAGCCCTGTAGAGTCACATCATATCACATCCCCAACCAGCCCTGTAGGGTCACATCATATCACATCCCCAACCAGCCCTGTAGGGTCACATCATATCATATCCCCAACCAGCCCTGTAGGGTCACATCATATCACATCCCCAACCAGCCCTGTAGGGTCACATCATATCACATCCCCAACCAGCCCTGTGGGGTCACATCATATCACATCCCCAACCAGCCCTGTAGGGTCACATCATATCACATCCCCAACCAGCCCTGTAGGGTCACATCATATCACATCCCCAACCAGCCCTGTAGGGTCACATCATATCATATCACATCCCCAACCAGCCCTGTAGGGTCACATCATATCACATCCCCAACCAGCCCTGTAGGGTCACATCATATCACATCCCCAACCAGCCCTGTAGGGTCACATCATATCATATCACATCCCCAACCAGCCCTGTAGGGTCACATCATATCACATCCCCAACCAGCCCTGTAGGGTCACATCATATCACATCCCCAACCAGCCCTGTAGGGTCACATCATATCATATCACATCCCCAACCAGCCCTGTGGGGTCACATCATATCACATCCCCAACCAGCCCTGTGGGTTCACATCATATCACATCCCCAACCAGCCCTGTAGGGTCACAACATATCATATCACATCCCCAACCAGCCCTGTGGGGTCATATCATATCACATCCCCAACCAGCCCTGTAGGGTCACATCATATCAATACACAAAAATCTAAAAGTAAAATAATGGAATTAAGAAATATATAAATATTAGGACGAGCAATGTCGGAGTCCGGATTATAAAAAAACATATATATTTAAAAAAAAGAAAAACCCTTGAATGAGTAAATGTGTCCAAACCTTTGACTGGTGCTGTATCTACAACACAAAATCCATGTGTACTTGTGTGTACAGTGTGGGTCTTCTCACAGTCCCCGTGTGTCTGTACCAGTGTGGGTCTTCTCACAGTCCCCGTGTGTCTGTACCAGTGTGGGTCTTCTCACAGTCCCCGTGTGTCTGTACCAGTGTGGGTCTCTTCACAGTCCCCGTGTGTCTGTACCAGTGTGGGTCTCTTCACAGTCCCCGTGTGTCTGTACCAGTGTGGGTCTTCTCACAGTCCCCGTGTGTCTGTACCAGTGTGGGTCTCTTCACAGTCCCCGTGTGTCTGTACCAGTGTGGGTCTCTTCACAGTCCCCGTGTGTCTGTACCAGTGTGGGTCTCTTCACAGTCCCCGTGTGTCTGTACCAGTGTGGGTCTCTTCACAGTCCCCGTGTGTCTGTACCAGTGTGGGTCTCTTCACAGTCCCCGTGTGTCTGTACCAGTGTGGGTCTTCTCACAGTCCCCGTGTGTCTGTACCAGTGTGGGTCTCTTCACAGTCCCCGTGTGTCTGTACCAGTGTGGGTCTCTTCACAGTCCCCCGTGTGTCTGTACCAGTGTGGGTCTTCTCACAGTCCCCGTGTGTCTGTACCAGTGTGGGTCTCTTCACAGTCCCCGTGTGTCTGTACCAGTGTGGGTCTCTTCACAGTCCCCGTGTGTCTGTACCAGTGTGGGTCTCTTCACAGTCCCCGTGTGTCTGTACCAGTGTGGGTCTCTTCACAGTCCCCGTGTGTCTGTACCAGTGTGGGTCTCTTCACAGTCCCCGTGTGTCTGTACCAGTGTGGGTCTTCTCACAGTCCCCGTGTGTCTGTACCAGTGTGGGTCTCTTCACAGTCCCCGTGTGTCTGTACCAGTGTGGGTCTCTTCACAGTCCCCGTGTGTCTGTACCAGTGTGGGTCTTCTCACAGTCCCCGATGTTCCATAAGGTGTATTTTTTTGTCTGTTTTGTAAATCTGATTCTACTGCTTGCATCAGTCACCTGATGTGGAATAGAGTTCCATGTAGTCATGGATCTATGTAGTGCTGTGCACCTCCCATAGTCTGTTCTGGACTTGGGGACTGTGAAGAGACCTCTGGTGGCATGTCTTGTAGGGTATGCATGGGTGTCCGAGCTGTGTGCCAGCATTCCAAAAAGACAGCTCGTGTATTCAGTTTGTCAACACCTCTTACAAAAACAAGTTGTGATGAAGTCACTGTCCTCTACTTTGAGCCATGAGAGAGTTCTTCCCTATAAGCATGCTGAAAGTATGTTGTCAATTTGTTTACTGTAAAATAGCATTGTATCTGGTCAAACACCGTTTTTTCAGAAAGTTTACTAAGGCTTGGTAACATAATGATTGGTTGGCTCTTTGAGCCAGTAAAGGGGGCGTTACAATTCTTGGTTAGCTGAATGACTTTTGCCTCCATCCAGGCCTGAGGGCACACGCTTTCTTGTAGTCTTAGATTGAAGATGTGGCAATATCGTCCGCTATTATCCTCAGTAATTTTCCATCCAAGTTGTCAGACCAAGGTGGCTTGTCATTGTTGATAGACAACAATAATTTTTTCACCTCTTCCACACTTACTTTTCGGAATTCAAAATGACAACGCTTGTCTTTCATAATTTGGTCAGATATACTTGGATGTGTAGTGTCAACATTTGTTGCTGGCATGTCATGCCAAATTTTTTTTATATTCCTGATAAAAAAAATCATTAAAGTAGTTGGCAATATCAGTGGGTTTTGTGATGAATGAGCCATCTGATTCAATGAATGATGGAGCTGAGTTTGCCTTTTTGCCCCAAATTTAATTGAAGGTGCTCCAAAGCTTTTTATTATTATTGAAATTGTGTTTTTTACATTGGATAAAAGTAGCGACTCAGAGCTAGAAAATGGTATATCATACACGACAGTTGAGGAACAATGGGAAAGTCATTCTGCTATGAAAGTTGATAAACTCGTAACCTCACTTTTGAGAAAATGGCCCTTGAATGTTTTGGTAGCTACTGTCTACAACCATTCAGCATCGTCCACACGCAGTTAAGCCTTCTCTTTAAGGATTGACATGTGAGGCCATGTGCTAAACAGAGTGAGGTAGTGGCAGGGTAGGCTAGCAGGGTAGACCATGTGAGGCCATGTGCTAAACAGAGTGAGTAAGGTAGTGGCAGGGTAGGCTAGCAGGGTAGACCATGTGAGGCCATGTGCTAAACAGAGTGAGTAAGGTAGTGGCAGGGTAGGCTAGCAGGGTAGACCATGTGAGGCCATGTGCTAAACAGAGTGAGTAAGGTAGTGGCAGGGTAGGCTAGCAGGGTAGACCATGTGAGGCCATGTGCTAAACAGAGTGAGTAAGGTAGTGGCAGGGTAGGCTAGCAGGGTAGACCATGTGAGGCCATGTGCTAAACAGAGTGAGTACGGTAGTGGCAGGGTAGGCTAGCAGGGTAGACCATGTGAGGCCATGTGCTAAACAGAGTGAGTACGGTAGTGGCAGGGTAGGCTAGCAGGGTAGACCATGTGAGGCCATGTGCTAAACAGAGTGAGTACGGTAGTGGCAGGGTAGGCTAGCAGGGTAGACCATGTGAGGCCATGTGCTAAACAGAGTGAGTACGGTAGTGGCAGGGTAGGCTAGCAGGGTAGACCATGTGAGGCCATGTGCTAAACAGAGTGAGTACGGTAGTGGCAGGGTAGGCTAGCAGGGTAGACCATGTGAGGCCATGTGCTAAACAGAGTGAGTACGGTAGTGGCAGGGTAGGCTAGCAGGGTAGACCATGTGAGGCCATGTGCTAAACAGAGTGAGTAAGGTAGTGGCAGGGTAGGCTAGCAGGGTAGACCATGTGAGGCCATGTGCTAAACAGAGTGAGTAAGGTAGTGGCAGGGTAGGCTAGCAGGGTAGACCATGTGAGGCCATGTGCTAAACAGAGTGAGTACGGTAGTGGCAGGGTAGGCTAGCAGGGTAGACCATGTGAGGCCATGTGCTAAACAGAGTGAGTACGGTAGTGGCAGGGTAGGCTAGCAGGGTAGACCATGTGAGGCCATGTGCTAAACAGAGTGAGTACGGTAGTGGCAGGGTAGGCTAGCAGGGTAGACCATGTGAGGCCATGTGCTAAACAGAGTGAGTACGGTAGTGGCAGGGTAGGCTAGCAGGGTAGACCATGTGAGGCCATGTGCTAAACAGAGTGAGTAAGGTAGTGGCAGGGTAGGCTAGCAGGGTAGACCATGTGAGGCCATGTGCTAAACAGAGTGAGTAAGGTAGTGGCAGGGTAGGCTAGCAGGGTAGACCATGTGAGGCCATGTGCTAAACAGAGTGAGTACGGTAGTAGCAGGGTAGGCTAGCAGGGTAGACCATGTGAGGCCATGTGCTAAACAGAGTGAGTACGGTAGTGGCAGGGTAGGCTAGCAGGGTAGACCATGTGAGGCCATGTGCTAAACAGAGTGAGTAAGGTAGTGTGGTAAACAACCAAAGATTTCAAGACTAAAAGTGGTGAAGGTAGCAGCCTACAATAAGGGAAAACTCCAGGTAAAAAATACCCTTTATCTAGTCCTTGGTCTATATCCTAATCTGACTTTAGTGCAGGTCATGTTGTTATTCACATTACCGTCTCTGGTAAACAAACACTATATCAAATCAAATGTATGTTTATTTGTCACATACACAGGATACAGAAGGTGTAAATGGGACAGTGGTAATATAAAAAACAGGTGTCCAGATAAAAAATATTATATGACGGTTACGCAGACACTTATCTAAATAGATGGGTCATGTGAAATAAATGCTATAAACCCCAGCCATGTCTAGCTAAGTGGATGGGTCTCTACAGAACACATGGTGTGTTAGGAGAGTAGCAGCAACGTGAGTAGCAGCAACGCATGGTGTGGCTGTGTTAAGAGAGAGGCACTGCAGATAGTCCGGATGACTGGGAACTCGCCCGCAGTGATGAACTGGTCTGTCCACACCACACATGAACAAGGGAATCTATATTCAGAGAGCCTGTTTCTGTCCTGCCCTTGACTTTGGTGCAGGTAATGTGATGTCCATGCCCTCTTCATCGCAAAACTCCCTGATTTTCTCAAAAATATCAGTTTGTCTAGTTGTGTCCAGTCCAGGTGATGCTTGTACGGGCAGACCATCTATGGGAGGAAGGACGTCAGCGTTGGCAGCAGCTGAAACCTGGTCCTGACTGAGTCCTAACGCTCAGACCATCTATGGGAGGAAGGACGTCAGCGTTGGGCAGCAGCTGAAACCTGGTCCTGACTGAGTCCGAACCCTCAGACCATCTATGGGAGGAAGGACGTCAGCGTTGGGCAGCAGCTGAAACCTGGTCCTGACTGAGTCCGAACGCTCAGACCATCTATGGGAGGAAGGACGTCAGCTTTGGGCAGCAGCTGAAACCTGGTCCCGACTGAGTCCTAACGCTCCTTGGCCACAACAACACCAGGCTCCAGAGCATCGAAGCTGTAGAACATACAGAAGACATACAACCTCCCAAGTTTAGATGATACCAATAACCTCATACAATGTAACTACAACATTACATTTACATTTTAGTCATTTAGCAGACGCTCTTATCCAGAGCGACTTACAGTTAGTGAATGCATACTTGTTTTTTTGTTTTGTTTTTTTCTTCACACTGGCACCCCCGTGGGAAACGAACCCACATCCCTGCCGGCCAAACCTTCCCCTACCTTGGACGACGCTGGACCAATTGTGCGCCGCCCATGGGTCTCCCGGTCGCGGCCGGCTGCGACAGAGCCTGGACTCGAACCAGGATCTCTAGTGGCACAGCGCCAGTGGTCATACAATGAAAATTATATTGACCTGAATTGCTGGTACTGCTTGATCTGTGGCAGCGGCCTGAAGTATGGAGTCAGGTGTTGTTGCCAGCCATAGCTTTCCACCAGCACCGAACCATCCTCCAGTCCAACCAGCTGTGGGATGTTGACCCATCACAGTACTGTCCTTCACCACACCAGCAACCATGTTGTTGTATACTGTAGGATGAACCATGTTGAATACTGTAGAATGAGCCATGTAGTATGCTGTAGTATGAACCATGTTGTATACTGTAGGATGAACCATGTTGAATACTGTAGGATGAACCATGTTGTATACTGTAGGATGAAGCATGTAGTATGCTGTAGGATGAACCACGTTTTATGCTGTAGAATGAACCATGTTGAATACTGTAGGATGAAGCATGTAGTATGCTGTAGGATGAACCATGTTGTATACTGTAGGATGAACCATGTTGAATACTGTAGGATGAACCATGTTGAATAATGTAGGATGAAACATTTTGTATACTGTAGGATGAACCATGTTGAATACTGTAGGATGAACCAAATGTTGTATGCTGTAGGATGAACCATGTTGAATACTGTAGGATGAACCATGTTGTATACTGTAGGATGAACCACGTTTTATGCTGTAGGATGAACCATGTTGAATACTGTAGGATGAAGCATGTTGTATGTTGTAGGATGAAACATGTTGTATACTGTAGGATGAACCACGTTGTATACTGTAGGATGAACCATGTTGTATACTGTAGGATGAACCACGCTGTATACTGTAGGATGAACCATGATGTATACTGTAGGATGAACCACTTTGAATACTGTAGGTTGAACCATGTTGTATACTGTAGGATGAACCACGTTGTATACTGTAGGATGAACCATGTTGTATACTGTAGGATGAACCTTATTGAATACTGTAGGATGAATAATGTTGTATACTGTAGGATTAACCATGTTGTATACTGTAGAATGAACCATAGTGTATACTGTAGGATGAACCATGTTGTATACTGTAGGATGAACCATGTTGTATACTGTAGGATGAACCTTATTGAATACTGTAGGATGAATAATGTTGTATACTGTAGGATGAACCATGTTGTATACTGTAGGATGAATAATGTTGTATACTGTAGGATGAACCATGTTGTATACTGTAGTATGAACCTTATTGAATACTGTAGGATGAATAATGTTCTATACTGTAGAATGAACCATGTTGTATACTGTAGGATGAACCATGTTGTATACTGTAGGATGAACCATGTTGAATACTGTAGGATGAACCATGTTGTATACTGTAGGATGAAGCATGTAGTATGCTGTAGGATGAACCACGTTTTTTTTGCTGTAGAATGAACCATGTTGAATACTGTAGGATGAAGCATATAGTATGCTGTAGGATGAACCATGTTGTATACTGTAGGATGAACCATGTTGAATACTGTAGGATGAACCATGTTGAATAATGTAGGATGAACCATGTTGTATACTGTAGGATGAACCATGTTGAATACTGTAGGATGAACCATATGTTGTATGCTGTAGGATGAACCATGTTGAATACTGTAGGATGAACCATGTTGTATACTGTAGGATGAACCACGTTTTATGCTGTAGGATGAACCATGTTGAATACTGTAGGATGAAGCATGTTGTATGCTGTAGAATGAACCATGTTGTATACTGTAGAATGAACAACGTTGTATACTGTAGGATGAACCATGTTGTATACTGTAGGATGAACCACGCTGTATACTGTAGGATGAACCATGATGTATACTGTAGGATGAACCACTTTGAATACTGTAGGTTGAACCATGTTGTATACTGTAGGATGAACCACGTTGTATACTGTAGGATGAACCTTATTGAATACTGTAGGATGAATAATGTTGTATACTGTAGGATGAACCATGTTGTATACTGTAGTATGAACCTTGTTGTATACTGTAGAATGAACCGTGTTGTATACTGTAGGATAAACCGTGTTGTATACTGTAGGATGAACCACGTTGAATACTGTAGGATGAACCACGTTAAATACTGTAGCATGAACCACATTTTATGCTGTAGGATGAACCATGTTGTATAATGTAGGCTGAACCATGTTGAATACTGTAGGATGAACCACGTTGAATACTGTAGGATGAACCACGTTTTATGCTGAAGGATGAATCACATTATATGCTGTAGGATGAACCACGTTGAATACTGTAGGATGAACCATGTTTTATGCTGTAGAATGAACCATGTTGTATACTGTAGGATGAACCATGTTGAATACTGTAGGATGAACCATGTTGAATACTGTAGGATGAACCATGTTGTATACTGTAGGATTAACCATGTAGTATACTGTAGGATGAACCATGTTGATTACTGTAGGATGAACCATGTTGTATACTGTAGGATGAACCATGTTGTATACTGTAGAATGAACCATGTTGTATACTGTAGGATGAACCATGTTGTATACTGTAGAATGAACCATATTGAATACTGTAGGATGAACCACGTTTTATGCTGTAGGATGAACCATGTTGTATACTGTAGGATGAAGCATGTTGTATGCTGTAGGATGAACCATATTGAATACTGTAGGATGAACCACTTTTTATGCTGCAGTATGAACCACGTTCTATACTGGTAGGATGAACCATGTTGTATACTGTAGGATGAACCATGCTGAATACTGTAGGATGAACCATGTTGTATAATGTAGGATTAACCACGTTGAATACTGTAGGATGAACAACGTTTTATGCTGTAGGATGAACCATGTTGAATACTATAGGATGAACCATGTTGTATACTGTAGGATGAACCATGTTGAATACTGTAGGATGAACCACGTTGTATACTGTAGAATGAACCACGTTGTATACTGTAGGATGAACCATGTTGTATACTGTAGGATGAACCATGTTGTATACTGGTAGGATGAACTACGCTGTGTGCTGTAGGATGAACCACATTGTATACTGGTAGGATGAACCATGTTGTATACTGTAGGATGAACCATGTTGTATACTGTAGGATGAACCATGTTGTATACTGTAGGATGAACCATTTTGTATGCTGTAGAATGAACCATGGTGTATACTGGTAGGATGAACCACGTTGTATACTGTAGGATGAACCATGTTGTATACTGTAGGATGAACCATGTTGTATACTGTAGGATGAACCATGTTGAATACTGTAGGATGAACCATGTTGAATACTGTAGGATGAACCATGTTGTATACTGTAGGATGAACCATGTTGAATACTGTAGGATGAACCATGTTGAATACTGTAGGATTAACCATGTTGTATACTGTAGGATGAACCATGTTGAATACTGTAGGATGAACCATGTTGTATACTGTAGGATGAACCATGTTGTATACTGTAGAATGAACCATGTTGTATACTGTAGGATGAACCATGTTGTATACTGTAGAATGAACCATATTGAATACTGTAGGATGAACCACGTTTTATGCTGTAGGATGAACCATGTTGTATACTGTAGGATGAAGCATGTTGTATGCTGTAGGATGAACCATATTGAATACTGTAGGATGAACCACTTTTTATGCTGTAGGATGAACCACGTTCTATACTGGTAGGATGAACCATGTTGTATAATGTAGGATGAACCATGTTGAATACTGTAGGATGAACCACGTTCTATACTGGTAGGATGAACCATGTTGTATACTGAAGGATGAACCATGTTGTATACTGTAGGATGAACCATGTTGAATACTGTAGGATGAACCACGTTGTATACTGTAGGATGAACCACGTTATATACTGTAGGATGAACCATGTTGTATACTGTAGGATGAACTATGTTGTATACTGTAGGATGAACCATGTTGTATACTGTAGGATGAACCATGTTGTATACTGTAGGATGAACCATGTTGTATACTGTAGGATGAACCATGTTGTATACTGTAGGATGAACCATATTGAATAATGTAGGATGAACCACGTTTTATGCTGTAGGATGAACCATGTTGTATGCTGTAGGATGAACCATGTTGTATACTGTAGGATGAAGCATGTTGTATACTGTAGGATGAAGCATGTTGTATGCTGTAGGATGAACCATATTGAATACTGTAGAATGAACCACGTTTTATGCTGTAGGATGAACCATGTTGTATACTGTAGGATGAACCATTTTGTATACTGTAGGATGAACCATGTTGTATACTGTAGAATGAACCATGTTGTATACTGTAGGATGAACCATGTTGTATACTGTAGGATGAACCACGTTGAATACTGTAGGATGAACAGCGTTTTATGCTGTAGGATGAACCATGTTGAATACTATAGGATGAACCATGTTGTATACTGTAGGATGAACCATGTTGAATACTGTAGGATGAACCACGTTGTATACTGTAGGATGAACCACGTTGTATACTGTAGGATGAACCATGTTGTATACTGTAAGATGAACCATGTTGTATACTGGTAGGATGAACTACGTTGTGTGCTGTAGGATGAACCACGTTGTATACTGGTAGGATGAACCATGTTGTATACTGTAGGATGAACCATGTTGTATACTGTAGGATGAACCATGTTGTATACTGTAGGATGAACCACATTGTATACTGTTGGATGAACCATGTTGTATACTGTAGGATGAACCATGTTGTATGCTGTAGAATGAACCATGGTGTATACTGGTAGGATGAACCACGTTGTATACTGTAGGATGAACCATGTTGTATACTGTAGGATGAACCATGTTGTATACTGTAGGATGAACCGTGTTGTATATTGTAGGATGAACCATGTTGTATACTGTAGGATGAACCACGTTGTATACTGGTAGGATGAACCATGTTGTATACTGTAGGATGAACCATGTTGAATACTGTAGGATGAACCATGTTGAATACTGTAGGATGAACCACGTTGTATACTGTAGGATGAACCATGTTGTATACTGTAGGATGAACCATGTTTTATACTGTAGGATGAACTATGTTGTATATTGTAGGATGAACCATGTTATATACTGTAGGATGAACCATGTTGTATAATGTAGGATGAACCATGTTGTATACTGTAGGATGAACCATGTTGTAAACTGTAGAATGAACCATGTTGTATACTGTAGGATGAACCATATTGAATACTGTAGGATGAACCACGTTTTATGCTGTAGGATGAACCATGTTGTATGCTGTAGGATGAACCATGTTGTATACTGTAGGATGAAGCATGTTGTATGCTGTAGGATGAACCATATTGAATTCTGTAGGATGAACCACGTTTTATGCTGTAGGATGAACCACGTTGTATACTGGTAGGATGAACCATGTTGTATACTGTAGGATGAACCATGTTGAATACTGTAGGATGAACCACGTTGTATACTGTAGGATGAACCATGTTGTATACTGTAGGATGAACCATGTTGAATACTGTAGGATGAACCATGTTGAATACTGTAGGATGAACCACGTTGTATACTGTAGAATGAACCACTTTGTATACTGTAGGATAAAGCATGTTGTATACTGTAGGATGAAGCATGTTGAATACTGTAGGATGAACCATATTGTATACTGTAGTATGAACCATGTTGAATACTGTAGGATGAACCATGTTGTATACTGTAGGATGAACCATGTTGAATACTGTAGGATGAACCACGTTGTATACTGTAGGATGAACTATGTTGTATACTGTAGTATGAACCACGTTTTATGCTGTAGGATGAACCATGTTTTATGCTGTAGGATGAACCATGTTGTATACTGTAGGATGAAACATGTTGTATGCTGTAGGATGAACCATATTGAATACTGTATGATGAACCACGTTTTATGCTGTAGGATGAACCATGTTGAATACTGTAGGATGAACCATGTTGAATACTGTAGGATGAACCACGTTTTATGCTGTAGGATGAACCATGTTGAATAATGTAGGATGAACCATGTTGAATACTGTAGGATGAACCATGTTGTATGCTGTAGGATTAACCATGTTGAATACTGTAGGGTGAACCATGTTGAATACTGTAGGATGAAGCATGTTGTATGCTGTAGGATGAACCATGTTGAATACTGTAGGGTGAACCATGTTGAATACTGTAGGATGAAGCATGTTGTATGCTGTAGGATGAACCATGTTGAATACTGTAGGGTGAACCATGTTGTATACTGTAGGATGAAGCATGTTGTATGCTGTAGGATGAACCATGTTGAATACTGTAGGATTAACCATGTTGAATACTGTAGGATGAACCATGTTGTATGCTGTAGGATGAACCATGTTGAATACTGTAGGGTGAACCATGTTGTATACTGTAGGATGAAGCATGTTGTATGCTGTAGGATGAACCATATTGAATACTGTACGATGAACCATGTTGTATACTGTAGGATGAAGCATGTTGTATGCTGTAGGATGAAGCATGTTGTATGCTGTAGGATGAACCATGTTGTGATTGACTACCACTGACATAGCGTGCCAAAGACATCTGGAATGTTTATGATCAATTGGAATGTTTTAAAGCCTTTTTCTCGACCTGTTTAACTATTTAAGGTATTCTGCTGTAATACCTTATCAGGGACACGAAGACACAGGAACATACCCTCTGCTTTTGAGGAAATATGTAATTTAATGTTTCTAGCCCTCAAGTTATTTTTAAGCTTACAACCAATACTGTATCCTATATGTCAATAATACAGTAATAATACAATAACTTACTGTATATCTCTATATGATCCTCCTAACCTGGCAAGTCGACTCACTAGATCAGGATGTCTTAACAGAACCATCTGGTTTAGTAGTGACCCTCTCTCTCTCTCTCTCTCTCTCTCTCTCTCTCTCTCTCTCTCTCTCTCTCTCTCTCTCTCTCTCTCTCTCTCTCTCTCTCTCTCTCTCTCTCTCTCTCTGTATATACCTCTTACTAAAGCATAGTTTAAATTGAATTCAAATCGAAACGTATTGTTCTCGTACACAGATTTGCAGATGTTATCGCAGGTGCAGCGAAATGCTTGTGTTTGTAGCTCCAGCAATCAGTTGAATGCAGTGTATATGACCCTGTGTTCCTCTCTGTGTCCCAGGTCCTGGAGAAGAGTATGCATTTGGAGTGTAACTGTCACGGAGTGTCAGGATCCTGCACCACTAGGACGTGTTGGACCACGCTGCCCATGTTCCGCCAGCTGGGGTACATTCTGAAGGACAAGTACAACCAGGCCGTGCACGTAGAACCGGTGCGCGCCACGCGCCACAAACGACCCACCTTCCTGAAGGTCAAGAAGGCCCACTCCTACAGGAAGCCCATGGACACAGACTTGGTGTTTGTAGACAGGAGCCCTAACTACTGCGAGGCCGACCTGGTCACCGGCAGCGTGGGTACCCACGGGAGGTTATGTAACAAGACAGCCCAACAGACTAATAGCTGTGACCTGATGTGTTGTGGACGAGGTTACGACACTCACCAGTACTCTAGAGTCTGGCAGTGCAACTGCAACTTCCTCTGGTGCTGCTATGTGAACTGTAATACCTGCAGAGAGAGAACAGAGGTATACACCTGTAAGTAATCTCTCATGTACAGACGCACGTAACATAGAACTATCAAAGCATCCATCAAAAGACTGTGGGATGCGACGACCAACGAGGAACTTTGTTCCGGTTCGCATCGTTTGGACAAATCACGATTTTGCAGGTGTTCACCTTTTGAATTTCTGAAGGGGAGGGGACATTTGGATCATGATTTAGCTGAGAGTTTCCATTTAGGGGTGTGGAGACTTCACTAGTCTCCTTAGTATCTTATCATTTAGGGGGGTGGAGACCACTAGTCTCCTTAGTATCTTATCATTTAGGGGCGTGGAGACCACTAGTCTCCTTAGTATCTTATCATTTAGGGGGGTGAAGACTTCACTAGTCTCCTTAGTATCTTATCATTTAGGGGGGTGGAGACCACTAGTCTCCTTAGTATCTTATCATTTAGGGGGGTGAAGACTTCACTAGTCTCCTTAGTATCTTATCATTTATGGGAGTGGAGACCACTAGTCTCCTTAGTATCTTATCATTTAGGGGGGTGGAGCCTTCACTAGTCTCCTTAGTATCTTATCATTTAGGGGCGTGGAGACCACTAGTCTCCTTAGTATCTTATCATTTAGGGGGGTGGAGACTTCACTAGTCTCCTTAGTATCTTATCATTTAGGGGCGTGGAGACCACTAGTCTCCTTAGTATCTTATCATTTAGGGGGGTTGAAGACCACTAGTCTCCTTAGTATCTTATCATTTAGGGGCGTGGAGACCACTAGTCTCCTTAGTATCTTATCATTTAGGGGCGTGGAGACTTCACTAGTCTCCTTAGTATCTTATTATTTAGGGGCGTGGAGACTTCACTAGTCTCCTTAGTATCTTATCATTTAGGGGGGTGGAGACCACTAGTCTCCTTAGTATCTTATCATTTAGGGGTGTGGAGACCACTAGTCTCCTTAGTATCTTATCATTTAGGGGCGTGGAGACTTCACTAGTCTCCTTAGTATCTTATCATTTAGGGGGGTGGAGCCTTCACTAGTCTCCTTAGTATCTTATCATTTAGGGGCGTGGAGACCACTAGTCTCCTTAGTATCTTATCATTTAGGGGGGTGGAGACCACTAGTCTCCTTAGTATCTTATCATTTAGGGGTGTGGAGACTTCACTAGTCTCCTTAGTATCTTATCATTTAGGGGGGTGAAGACTTCACTAGTCTCCTTAGTATCTTATCATTTAGGGGCGTGGAGACCACTAGTCTCCTTAGTATCTTATCATTTAGGGGGGTGAAGACTTCACTAGTCTCCTTAGTATCTTATCATTTAGGGGCGTGGAGACCACTAGTCTCCTTAGTATCTTATCATTTAGGGGCGTGGAGACTTCACTAGTCTCCTTAGTATCTTATCATTTAGGGGGGTGGAGACCACTAGTCTCTTTAGTATCTTATCATTTAGGGGTGTGGAGACCACTAGTCTCCTTAGTATCTTATCATTTAGGGGCGTGGAGACTTCACTAGTCTCCTTAGTATCTTATCATTTAGGGGGTGGAGCCTTCACTAGTCTCCTTAGTATCTTATCATTTAGGGGCGTGGAGACCACTAGTCTCCTTAGTATCTTATCATTTAGGGGGGTGGAGACCACTAGTCTCCTTAGTATCTTATCATTTAGGGGTGTGGAGACTTCACTAGGCTCCTTAGTATCTTATCATTTAGGGGGGTGGAGCCTTCACTAGTCTCCTTAGTATCTTATCATTTAGGAGGGTGGAGCCTTCACTAGTCTCCTTAGTATCTTATCATTTAGGGGCGTGGAGACCACTAGTCTCCTTAGTATCTTATCATTTAGGGGGGTGGAGACCACTAGTCTCCTTAGTATCTTATCATTTAGGGGCGTGGAGACCACTAGTCTCCTTAGTATCTTATCATTTAGGGGGTGAAGACTTCACTAGTCTCCTTAGTATCTTATCATTTAGGGGGTGGAGACCACTAGTCTCCTTAGTATCTTATCATTTAGGGGGTGAAGACTTCACTAGTCTCCTTAGTATCTTATCATTTATGGGAGTGGAGACCACTAGTCTCCCTTAGTATCTTATCATTTAGGGGGTGGAGCCTTCACTAGTCTCCTTAGTATCTTATCATTTAGGGGCGTGGAGACCACTAGTCTCCTTAGTATCTTATCATTTAGGGGGTGGAGACTTCACTAGTCTCCTTAGTATCTTATCATTTAGGGGCGTGGAGACCACTAGTCTCCTTAGTATCTTATCATTTAGGGGGGTTGAAGACCACTAGTCTCCTTAGTATCTTATCATTTAGGGCGTGGAGACCACTAGTCTCCTTAGTATCTTATCATTTAGGGGCGTGGAGACTTCACTAGTCTCCTTAGTATCTTATTATTTAGGGGCGTGGAGACTTCACTAGTCTCCTTAGTATCTTATCATTTAGGGGGGTGGAGACCACTAGTCTCCTTAGTATCTTATCATTTAGGGGTGTGGAGACCACTAGTCTCCTTAGTATCTTATCATTTAGGGCGTGGAGACTTCACTAGTCTCCTTAGTATCTTATCATTTAGGGGGTGGAGCCTTCACTAGTCTCCTTAGTATCTTATCATTTAGGGGCGTGGAGACCACTAGTCTCCCTTAGTATCTTATCATTTAGGGGGGTGGAGACCACTAGTCTCCTTAGTATCTTATCATTTAGGGGTGTGGAGACTTCACTAGTCTCCTTAGTATCTTATCATTTAGGGGGGTGAAGACTTCACTAGTCTCCTTAGTATCTTATCATTTAGGGGCGTGGAGACCACTAGTCTCCTTAGTATCTTATCATTTAGGGGGGTGAAGACTTCACTAGTCTCCTTAGTATCTTATCATTTAGGGGCGTGGAGACCACTAGTCTCCTTAGTATCTTATCATTTAGGGGCGTGGAGACTTCACTAGTCTCCTTAGTATCTTATCATTTAGGGGGGTGGAGACCACTAGTCTCTTTAGTATCTTATCATTTAGGGGTGTGGAGACCACTAGTCTCCTTAGTATCTTATCATTTAGGGGCGTGGAGACTTCACTAGTCTCCTTAGTATCTTATCATTTAGGGGGGTGGAGCCTTCACTAGTCTCCTTAGTATCTTATCATTTAGGGGCGTGGAGACCACTAGTCTCCTTAGTATCTTATCATTTAGGGGGGTGGAGACCACTAGTCTCCTTAGTATCTTATCATTTAGGGGTGTGGAGACTTCACTAGGCTCCTTAGTATCTTATCATTTAGGGGGGTGGAGCCTTCACTAGTCTCCTTAGTATCTTATCATTTAGGAGGGTGGAGCCTTCACTAGTCTCCTTAGTATCTTATCATTTAGGGGCGTGGAGACCACTAGTCTCCTTAGTATCTTATCATTTAGGGGGGTGGAGCCTTCACTAGTCTCCTTAGTATCTTATCATTTAGGGGCGTGGAGACCACTAGTCTCCTTAGTATCTTATCATTTAGGGGGGTGGAGACTTCACTAGTCTCCTTAGTATCTTATCATTTAGGGGCGTGGAGACCACTAGTCTCCTTAGTATCTTATCATTTAGGGGGGTTGAAGACCACTAGTCTCCTTAGTATCTTATCATTTAGGGGTGTAGAGACCACTAGTCTCCTTAGTATCTTATCATTTAGGGGCGTGGAGACTTCACTAGTCTCCTTAGTATCTTATTATTTAGGGGCGTGGAGACTTCACTAGTCTCCTTAGTATCTTATCATTTAGGGGGGTGGAGACCACTAGTCTCCTTAGTATCTTATCATTTAGGGGTGTGGAGACCACTAGTCTCCTTAGTATCTTATCATTTAGGGGCGTGGAGACTTCACTAGTCTCCTTAGTATCTTATCATTTAGGGGGGTGGAGCCTTCACTAGTCTCCTTAGTATCTTATCATTTAGGGGCGTGGAGACCACTAGTCTCCTTAGTATCTTATCATTTAGGGGGGTGGAGACCACTAGTCTCCTTAGTATCTTATCATTTAGGGGTGTGGAGACTTCACTAGTCTCCTTAGTATCTTATCATTTAGGGGGGTGTAGACTTCACTAGTCTCCTTAGTATCTTATCATTTAGGGGCGTGGAGACCACTAGTCTCCTTAGTATCTTATCATTTAGGGGGGTGAAGACTTCACTAGTCTCCTTAGTATCTTATCATTTAGGGGCGTGGAGACCACTAGTCTCCTTAGTATCTTATCATTTAGGGGCGTGGAGACTTCACTAGTCTCCTTAGTATCTTATCATTTAGGGGGGTGGAGACCACTAGTCTCCTTAGTATCTTATCATTTAGGGGTGTGGAGACCACTAGTCTCCTTAGTATCTTATCATTTAGGGGCGTGGAGACTTCACTAGTCTCCTTAGTATCTTATCATTTAGGGGGGTGGAGCCTTCAC
This sequence comes from Coregonus clupeaformis, assembly GCF_020615455.1. Classification (NCBI taxonomy): domain Eukaryota; kingdom Metazoa; phylum Chordata; class Actinopteri; order Salmoniformes; family Salmonidae; genus Coregonus; species Coregonus clupeaformis. The sequence goes on from NC_059203.1 coordinate 5,029,753, forward strand.
TAGTCTCCTTAGTATCTTATCATTTAGGGCGTGGAGACCACTAGTCTCCTTAGTATCTTATCATTTAGGGGGGTGGAGACCACTAGTCTCCTTAGTATCTTATCATTTAGGGGTGTGGAGACTTCACTAGGCTCCTTAGTATCTTATCATTTAGGGGGGTGGAGCCTTCACTACCCTCCTTAGTATCTTATCATTTAGGAGGGTGGAGCCTTCACTAGTCTCCTTAGTATCTTATCATTTAGGGGCGTGGAGACCACTAGTCTCCTTAGTATCTTATCATTTAGGGGGGTGGAGCCTTCACTAGTCTCCTTAGTATCTTATCATTTACGGGCGTGGAGACTTCACTAGTCTCCTTAGTATCTTATCATTTAGGGGGGTGGAGACTTCACTAGTCTCCTTAGTATCTTATCGTTTAGGGGCGTGGAGACCACTAGTCTCCTTAGTATCTTATCATTTAGGGGCGTGGAGACCACTAGTCTCCTTAGTATCTTATCATTTAGGGGCGTGGAGACTTCACTAGTCTCAATCAATCAATCAATCAATTTTATTTTATATAGCCCTTCGTACATCAGCTAATATCTCGAAGTGCTGTACAGAAACCCAGCCTAAAACCCCAAACAGCTAGTAATGCAGGTGTAGAAGCACGGTGGCTAGGAAAAACTCCCTAGAAAGGCCAAAACCTAGGAAGAAACCTAGAGAGGAACCAGGCTATGAGGGGTGGCCAGTCCTCTTCTGGCTGTGCCGGGTGGAGATTATAACAGAACCATGCCAAGATGTTCAAAAATGTTCATAAGTGACAAGCATGGTCAAATAATAATCAGGAATAAATCTCAGTTGGCTTTTCATAGCCGATCATTAAGAGTTGAAAACAGCAGGTCTGGGACAGGTAGGGGTTCCATAACCGCAGGCAGAACAGTTGAAACTGGAATAGCAGCAAGGCCAGGCGGACTGGGGACAGCAAGGAGTCACCACGGCCGGTAGTCCCGACGTATGGTCCTAGGGCTCAGGTCTCTCAGTTGGCTTTTCATAGCCGATCATTAAGAGTTGAAAACAGCAGGTCTGGGACAGGTAGGGGTTTCGTAACCGCAGGTAGAACAGTTGAAACTGGAATAGCAGCAAGGCCAGGCGGACTGGGGACAGCAAGGTGTCAGCATGCCCGGTAGTCCTGACGTATGGTCCTAGGGCTCAGGTTCTCAGAGAGAAAGAGAGAACGAGAGAATTAGAGAGAGCATACTTAAATTCACACAGGACACTGGATAAGACAGGAGAAGTACTCCAGGTATAACCAACTAACCCCAGCCCCCCCGACACATAAACTACTGCAGCATAAATACTGGAGGCTGAGACAGGAGCGGTCCGAGACACTGTGGCCCCATCCGAAGAAACCCCGGACAGGGCCAAACAGGAAGGATATAACCCCACCCACTCTGCCAAAGCACAGCCCCCGCACCACTAGAGGGATATCCTCAACCACCAACTTACAATCCTGAGACAAGGCCGAGTATAGCCCACAGAGGTCTCCACCACAGCACAAACCAAGGGGGGGCGCCAACCCAGACAGGAAGATCACGTCAGTAACTCAACCCACTCAAGTGACGCACCCCTCCTAGGGACGGCATGAAAGAGCACCAGCAAGCCAGTGACTCAGCCCCTGTAACAGGGTTAGAGGCAGAGAACCCCAGTGGAGAGAGGGGAACCGGCCTGGCAGAGACAGCAAGGGCTGTTCGTTGCTCCAGAGCCTTTCCGTTCACCTTCACACTCCTGGGCCAGACTACACTCAATCATATGACCTACTGAAGAGATAAGTCTTCAGTAAAGACTTAAAGGTTGAGACCGAGTCTGCGTCTCTCACATGGGTAGGCAGACTGTTCCATAAAAATGGAGATCTATAGGAGAAAGCCCTGCCTCCCGCTGTTTGCTTAGAAATTCTAGGGACAATTAGGAGGCCTGCGTCTTGTGACCGTAGCGTACGTATTGGTATGTACGGCAGGACCAACTCGGAAAGATAGGTAGGAGCAAGCCCATGTAACGCTTTATAGGTTAACAGTAAAACCTTGAAATCAGCCCTTGCCTTAACAGGAAGCCAGTGTAGGGAAGCTAGCACTGGAGTAATATGATCAAATTTCTTGGTTCTAGTCAGGATTCTAGCAGCCGTATTTAGCACTAACTGAAGTTTATTTAGTGCTTTATCCGGGTAGCCGGAAAGTAGAGCATTGCAGTAGTCTAACCTAGAAGTAACAAATGCATGGATTAATTTTTCTGCATCATTTTGGACAGAAAATTTCTGATTTTTGCAATGTTACGTAGATGGAAAAAAGCTGTCCTTGAAACAGTCTTGATATGTTCGTCAAAAGAGAGATCAGGGTCAAGAGTAACGCTGAGGTCCTTCACAGTTTTATTTGAGACGACTTTACAACCATCAAGATGAATTGTCAGATTTAACAGAAGATCTCTTTGTTTCTTGGGACCTAGAACAAGCATCTCTGTTTTGTCCGAGTTTAAAAGTAGAAAGTTTTCAGCCATCCACTTCCTTATGTCTGAAACACAGGCTTCTAGCGAGGGCAATTTTGGGGCTTCACCATGTTTCATTGAAATGTACAGCTGTGTGTCATCCGCATAGCAGTGAAAGTTAACATTATGTTTTCGAATAACATCCCCAAGAGGTAAAATATATAGTGAAAACAATAGTGGTCCTAAAACGGAACCTTGAGGAACACCGAAATGTACAGTTGATTTGTCGGAGGACAGACCATTCACAGAGACAAACTGATATCTTTCCGACAGGTAAGATCTAAACCAGGCCAGAACTTGTCCGTGTAGACCAATTTGGGTTTCCAGTCTCTCCAAAAGAATGTGGTGATCGATGGTGTCAAAGGCAGCACTAAGGTCTAGTAGCACGAGGACAGATGCAGAGCCTCGGTCTGACGCCATTAAAAGGTCATTTACCACCTTCACAAGTGCAGTCTCAGTGCTATGATGGGGTCTAAAACCAGACTGAAGCATTTCGTATACATTGTTTGTCTTCAGAAAGGCAGTGAGTTGCTGCGCAACAGCTTTTTCTAAAATTTTTGAGAGGAATGGAAGATTCGATATAGGCCGATAGTTTTTTATATTTTCCGGGTCAAGGTTTGGCTTTTTCAAGAGAGGCTTTATCACTGCCACTTTTAGTGAGTTTGGTACACATCCGGTGGATAGAGAGCTGTTTATTATGTTCAACATAGGAGGGCCAAGCACAGGAAGCAGCTCCTTCAGCAGTTTAGTAGGAATAGGATCCAGTATGCAGCTTGAAGGTTTAGAGGCCATGATTATTTTCATCATTGTGTCAAGAGATATAGTACTAAAACACTTAAGTGTCTCTCCCGATCCCAGGCCCTCGCAGAGCTGTGCAGATCCAGGACAGCTAAGCCCTGGAGGAATACGCAGATTCAAAGAGGAGTCCGTAATTTGCTTTCTAATGGTCATGATCTTTTCCTCAAAGAAGTTCATGAATTTATTACTGCTGAAGTGAAAGCCATCCTCTCTTGGGGAATGCTGCTTTTTAGTTAGCTTTGCAACAGTATCAAAAAGAAATTTTGGATTGTTCTTATTTTCCTCGATTAAGTTGGAAAAGTAGGATGATCGAGCAGCAGTGAGGGCTCTTCGGTACTGCACGGTACTGTCTTTCCAAGCTAGTCGGAAGACTTCCAGTTTGGTGTGGCGCCATTTCCGTTCCAATTTCCTGGAAGCTTGCTTCAAAGCTCGGGTATTTTCTGTATACCAGGGAGCTAGTTTCTTATGACAAATGTTTTTCGTTTTTAGGGGTGCAACTGCATCTAGGGTATTGCGCAAGGTTAAATTGAGTTCCTCAGTTAAGTGGTTAACTGATTTTTGTCCTCTGACGTCCTTGGGTAGGCAGAAGGAGTCTGGAAGGGCATCAAGGAATTTTTGTGTTGTCTGAGAATTTATAGCACGACTTTTGATGCTCCTTGGTTGGGGTCTGAGCAGATTATTTGTTGCGATTGCAAACGTAATAAAATGGTGGTCCGATAGTCCAGGATTTTGTGGAAAAACATTAAGATCTACAACATTTATTCCATGGGACAAAACTAGGTCCAGAGTATGACTGTGGCAGTGAGTAGGTCCAGAGACATGTTGGACAAAACCCACTGAGTCGATGATGGCTCCGAAAGACTTTTGGAGTGGGTCTGTGGACTTCTCCATGTGAATATTAAAATCACCAAAAATTAGAATATGATCTGCTATGACTACAAGGTCTGATAGGAATTCAGGAAACTCAGAGAGGAACGCTGTATATGGCCCAGGAGGCCTGTAAACAGTAGCTATAAAAAGTGATTGAGTAGGCTGCATAGATTTCATGACTAGAAGCTCAAAAGACGAAAACGCCATTTTTTTTTTTGTAAATTGAAATTTGCTATCGTAAATGTTAGCAACACCTCCGCCTTTCGGGGATGCACGGGGAATATGGTCACTAGTGTAACCAGGAGGTGAGGCCTCATTTAACACAGTAAATTCATCAGGCTTAAGCCATGTTTCAGTCAGGCCAATCACATCAAGATTATGATCAGTGATTAGTTCATTGACTATGACTGCCTTTGAAGTGAGGGATCTAACATTAAGTAACCCTATTTTGAGATGTGAGGTATCACGATCTCTTTCAATAATGGCAGGAATGGAGGAGGTCTTTATCCTAATAAGATTGCTAAGGCGAACACCGCCATGTTTAGTTTTGCCCAACCTAGGTCGAGGCACAGACACAGTCTCAATGGGTATGGCTGAGCTGACTACACTGACTGTGCTATTGGCAGACTCCACTAAGCTGGCAGGTTGGCTAACAGCCTGCTGCCTGGCCTGCACCCTATTTCACTGTGGGGCTAGAGGAGTTAGAGCCCTATCTATGTTGGTAGATAAGATGAGAGCACCCCTCCAGCTAGGATGGAGTCCGTCACTCCTCAGCAGGTCAGGCTTGGTCCTGTTTGTGGGTGAGTCCCAGAAAGAGGGCCAATTATCTACAAATTCTATCTTTTGGGAGGGGCAGAAAACAGTTTTCAACCAGCGATTGAGTGCTGAGACTCTGCTGTAGAGCTCGTCACTCCCCCTAACTGGGAGGGGGCCAGAGACAATTACTCGATGCCGACACATCTTTCTAGCTGATTTACACGCTGAAGCTATGTTGCACTTGGTGACCTCTGACTGTTTCATCCTAACATCGTTGGTGCCGACGTGGATAACAATATCTCCTTAGTATCTTATCATTTAGGGGGGTGAAGACTTCACTAGTCTCCTTAGTATCTTATCATTTAGGGGGGTGGAGACTTCACTAGTCTCCTTAGTATCTTATCATTTAGGGGCGTGGAGACCACTAGTCTCCTTAGTATCTTATCATTTAGGGGCGTGGAGACCACTAGTCTCCGTAGTATCTTATCATTTAGGGCGTGGAGACTTCACTAGTCTCCTTAGTATCTTATCATTTAGGGGCGTGGAGACCACTAGTCTCCTTAGTATCTTATCATTTAGGGGCGTGGAGACCACTAGTCTCCGTAGTATCTTATCATTTAGGGGCGTGGAGACTTCACTAGTCTCCTTAGTATCTTATCATTTAGGGGCGTGGAGACCACTAGTCTCCTTAGTATCTTATCATTTAGGGGCGTGGAGACCACTAGTCTCCTTAGTATCTTATCATTTAGGGGCTTGGAGACTTCACTAGTCTCCTTAGTATCTTATCATTTAGGGGCGTGGAGACTTCACTAGTCTCCTTAGTATCTTATCATTTAGGGGCGTGGAGACTTCACTAGTCTCCTTAGTATCTTATCATTTAGGGGGGTGGAGCCTTCACTAGTCTCCTTAGTATCTTATCATTTAGGGTGGTGGAGACCACTAGTCTCCTTAGTATCTTATCATTTAGGGGCGTGGAGACTTCACTAGTCTCCTTAGTATCTTATCATTTAGGGGGGTGGAGCCTTCACTAGTCTCCTTAGTATCTTATCATTTAGGGTGGTGGAGACCACTAGTCTCCTTAGTATCTTATCATTTAGGGGCGTGGAGACCACTAGTCTCCTTAGTATCATATCATTTAGGGGGGTGGAGACCACTAATCTCCTTAGTATCTTATCATTTAGGGGGGTGGAGACCACTAGTCTCCTTAGTATCTTATCATTTAGGGGCGTGGAGACCACTAGTCTCCTTAGTATCTTATCATTTAGGGGGGTGGAGCCTTCACTAGCCTCCTTAGTATCTTATCATTTAGGGGCGTGGAGAACACTAGTCTCCTTAGTATCTTATCATTTAGGGGGGTGGAGACCACTAGTCTCCTTAGTATCTTATCATTTAGGGGGGTGGAGCCTTCACTAGTCTCCTTAGTATCTTATCATTTAGGGGCGTGGAGACCATTAGTCTCCTTAGTATCTTATCATTTAGGGGGGTGGAGACCACTAGTCACCTTAGTATCTTATCATTTAGGGGCGTGGAGACCACTAGTCTCCTTAGTATCTTATCATTTAGGAGGGTGGAGACCACTAGTCTCCTTAGTATCTTATCATTTAGGGGCGTGGAGACCATTAGTCTCCTTAGTATCTTATCATTTAGGGGCTTGGAGACCACTAGTCTCCTTAGTATCTTATCTCATACATCTCTCCCCAGAACCTAATCCAGCAACTGACACAATGAAGTGCTCCTAGGTCTGAGAGAGAGAGGCTTATTTCAGTGACAGGGTTGTCTGTGGCTGACATGTATGTTCCAATGATAAGAGTGGAGAGTAAGAGATGTGCATGGTATCTTCTGGTACGGTCTGGTCTGTCCATGGACATACTGTATACTATGATGACCCAGAACTGGACTGTCCTACTGTGCTACAGTACTCCCTGCTCCTTCAGTCACAAGCTGTCCCTTCGAACCGGATGATAGACTTCACTTATCACTACTACGATGGCCCAGAACTGGACAGTACTACCCTGCTTTACTACAATAGAACTGGACATCTAGCATGGCCCAGAACTGGACAGTACCACCCTGCTTTACTACAATAGAACTGGACATCTAGCGTGGCCCAGAGCTGGACACTACTAACTGGACATCTACAGTGCCCTGGCCCAGAGCTGGACAGAGCTGGACACTATTAACTGGACATCTACAGTGCCCTGGCCCAGAGCTGGACAGAGCTGGACACTATTAACTGGACATCTACAGTGCCATGGCCCAGAGCTGGACAGAGCTGGACACTACTAACTGGACATCTACAGTGCCCTGGCCCAGAGCTGGACAGAGCTGGACACTACTAACTGGATATCTACAGTGCCATGGCCCAGAGCTGGACAGAGCTGGACACAATTAACTGGACATCTACAGTGCCATGGCCCAGAGCTGGACAGAGCTGGACACTACTAACTGGACATCTACAGTGCCATGGCCCAGAGCTGGACAGAGCTGGACACTACTAACTGGACATCTACAGTGCCATGGCCCAGAGCTGGACAGAGCTGGACACTACTAACTGGACATCTACAGTGCCATGGCCCAGAGCTGGACAGAGCTGGACACTACTAACTGGACATCTAGCATGGCCCAGAGCTGGACAGAGCTGGACACTACTAACTGGACATCTACAGTGCCCTGGCCCAGAGCTGGACAGAGCTGGACACTACTAACTGGACATCTACAGTGCCATGGCCCAGAGCTGGACACTACTAACTGGACATCTACAGTGCCATGGCCCAGAGCTGGACACTACTAACTGGACATCTACAGTGCCCTGGCCCAGAGCTGGACACTACTAACTGGACATCTAGCATGGCCCAGAGCTGGACAGAGCTGGACACTACTAACTGGACATCTACAGTGCCCTGGCCCAGAGCTGGACAGAGCTGGACACTATTAACTGGCCCAGAGCTGGACAGAGCTGTAACTGTTGCAGCATGTAATTGATCCCTACCTTCGACAGGTGGATTGACACATTGTCCGTGTCTGAAATCTGTCTTACCTACTACCTACTTAAACTACATACTGTGTGCTAATCATACTACATACTATTTTACAACGTTTAGTCAAAACAAATGCAGTAAGCAACAAATATCAGCATGCTAAGCTCCTCCTACTGAGAATGCATCATACTAAGCTCCTCCTACTGAGAATGCATCATACTAAGCTCCTCCTACTGAGAATGCATCATACTAAGCTCCTCCTACTGAGAATGCATCATACTAAGCTCCTCCTACTGAGAATGCATCATACTAAGCTCCTCCTACTGAGAATGCATCATACTAAGCTCCTCCTACTGAGAATGCATCATACTAAGCTCCTCCTACTGAGAATGCATCATACTAAGCTCCTCCTACTGAGAATGCATCATACTAAGCTCCTCCTACTGAGAATGCATCATACTAAGCTCCTCCTACTGAGAATGCATCATACTAAGCTCCTCCTACTGAGAATGCATCATACTAAGCTCCTCCTACTGAGAATGCATCATACTAAGCTCCTCCTACTGAGAATGCATCATACTAAGCTCCTCCTACTGAGAATGAATCATACTAAGCTCCTCCTACTGAGAATGCATCATCTAATGCTCAATTCCGTTGATTCCGGCCATTCGTTCATTTTGGTACAAAGCGTGTCACTTTATGTGATTATCAGCTGTTGTCAGACACAAGTCGGTCTTGAAAAACGATTTTCTTCCTCAACAGAGTGCAGTGAATTCTACTAGATGAAAAGCCTAAATGAGGAAGACGTCCAGGCATTTAAACAATACTTCATTTCTGAAGTTTCACATACTATTATGTTGTATTTCTTCGCCTACTATTTAGGAAGAGCAAGTACGGGTATTCAGACACAGCCACAGCCACGGTGGTCTTCTGGCATCAATCAACTGAAACAGGATAGCGATATCTATCTTTTATTTTTTAGGAACCACTAGACTAATATTAATTTATTTAAATGAGTAAACTACTGATGTTTGTCAGAATTCTCTGGTGAGATCTGGTGAGATCTGGTGAGATCTGGTGAGATCTGGTGAGATCTTGTCCTTGTGATGTCTGTCAGTGTTGTTTTAGGACAGAATACTAAATACCCACTCTCTCATACACTACCTGCAAACCAAATCATACGTGTATATAGGGCCTCCTGTAGCTCAGTTGGTAGAGCATGGCGCTTGCAACGCCAGGGTTGTGGGTTCAGTATGAAAAATGTCTGCACTCAGTCGCTCTGGATAAGAGCGTCTGCTAAATCACTAAAAATGTTTTTAAAAATGCTATGATTTACTGGAGCTAGCTATGGGAACACCATGTTATACACTGGACCTGTACTTACTGGAAGAGTGGAAGATGATTTGTGTCGACATTTGTGCCACTAGCTACATCACATTCAAACTTGAAAAATCTAACATTCTTAAATTAGTTTAACAGAATACACCACAGCCAATCAGATGCAGCGTCTTCTCGGAGAAGGAGGTAGTTCAGAGAATCTGATCGATTCACAGAAAATACATTGTTTTGGGACAAAATGGCTTCCATTCCAAGAGCAACAAGATCATTAACTACTGAACTGTAGGGTCAGGATGGAGACCAGAGATGTTACTACCATGTTTTAACCCCCTGTTTGCTGCTAGTAGTCTGCAGAATCATGCAGGTTGAGATGACCAACCTTACTGACCAGAGCTATGTATCTGGCTCTGACCTTACTGACTGTTACCTTCCTGACTGTTACCTTACTGACTGTTACCTTACTGACTGTTACCTGAGGGTCAGCCTTACTGACTGTTACCTGAGGGTCAGCCTTACTGACTGTTACCTGAGGGTCAGCCTTACTGACTGTTATCTGAAGGTCAGCCTTACTGACTGTTACCTTACTGACTGTTACCTTACTGACTGTTCCCTGAGGGTCAGCCTTACTGACTGTTACCTGAGGGTCAGCCTTACTGACTGTTACCTTACTGACTGTTACCTGAGGGTCAGCCTTACTGACTGTTACCTGAGGGTCAGCCTTACTGACTGTTACCTTACTGACTGTTACCTGAGGGTCAGCCTTACTGACTGTTACCTTACTGACTGTTACCTTACTGACTGTTACCTGAGGGTCAGCCTTACTGACTGTTACCTGAGGGTCAGCCTTACTGACTGTTACCTGAGGGTCAGCCTTACTGACTGTTACCTGAGGGTCAGCCTTACTGACTGTTACCTGAGGGTCAGCCTTACTGACTGTTACCTGAGGGTCAGCCTTACTGACTGTTCCCTGAGGGTCAGCCTTACTGACTGTTCCCTGAGGGTCAGCCTTACTGACTGTTACCTGAGGGTCAGCCTTACTGACTGTTACCTTACTGACTGTTACCTGAGGGTCAGCCTTACTGACTGTTACCTTACTGACTGTTACCTGAGGGTCAGCCTTACTGACTGTTATCTGAAGGTCAGCCTTACTGACTGTTACCTTACTGACTGTTACCTTACTGACTGTTACCTGAGGGTCAGCCTTACTGACTGTTACCTGAGGGTCAGCCTTACTGACTGTTACCTGAGGGTCAGCCTTACTGACTGTTACCTGAGGGTCAGCCTTACTGACTGTTACCTGAGGGTCAGCCTTACTGACTGTTACCTGAGGGTCAGCCTTACTGACTGTTACCTTACTGACTGTTACCTGAGGGTCAGCCTTACTGACTGTTACCTTACTGACTGTTACCTTACTGACTGTTACCTTACTGACTGTTACCTTACTGACTGTTACCTGAGGGTCAGCCTTACTGACTGTTACCTTACTGACTGTTACCTTACTGACTGTTACCTGAGGGTCAGCCTTACTGACTGTTACCTTACTGACTGTTACCTTCCTGACTGTTACCTGAGGGTCAGCCTTACTGACTGTTACCTGAGGGTCAGCCTTACTGACTGTTACCTTACTGACTGTTACCTTACTGACTGTTACCTTACTGACTGTTACCTGAGGGTCAGCCTTACTGACTGTTACCTTACTGACTGTTACCTTACTGACTGTTACCTGAGGGTCAGCCTTACTGACTGTTACCTTACTGACTGTTACCTGTCCACAAAGACTAAACAATTCTTATTCCAAAACAAATTTGTCCCGTTGTTGGCATTGCTTAATATAATATATTTTGTAAGAGATTATTTTTATATTAATATTTTATTTATTGTATTTCTTTGTGTAATATACCCTCCTTTCACCCCTTTTTATAACTGTAGTAGTTCAGTGAAGACAGGACAATGAGGTAGGTAGAGTTTGGTTGGGTAAGGTTTTGTCATGATGTCATATGGTGACAAAGTTTGACCAAAGACCAAAATTGAAACACAAAATGTCTGACTCTAAAGAACCTGCAAATAGGACATGACATCATCCTGATTACAGGAAGCTTCGTACTGAACCTGCAAATAGGACATGACATCATCCTGATTACAGGAAGCTTCGTACTGAACCTGTAAATAGGACATGACATCATCCTGATTACAGGAAGCAAATAGGACATGACATCATCCTGATTACAGGAAGCTTCGTACTGAACTGCTATTTGGCCAAACTGATAATAGTTGATATCTGTATTGTCATGTCTGATCTAACAGAGATATGATGTTCTGTTTCAGTGTTAATAAACCAACAGATCAAGGTTATTTCCTGTGTTTGTGGTCCCGTGTAGCTCAGTTGGTAGAGCATGGCGCTTGCAACGCCAGGGTTGTGGGTTTGATTCCCACGGGGGGGCAGTATGGGGAAAAAAAAGAAATGTATGCACTCACTAACTGTAAATCGCTCTGGATAAGAGCGTCTGCTAAATGACGTAAATGTAAATGTTTGTCATTCTCACAGCCAGTCTGTTAGAGAATACCTAGGGCTTGACTCAAACCTTATTGCCGAAGATCTGCATTATATCACAATTTAAATGTAAAGGTCATTTCCGATTGAACCGACAAATGAAGCGTTTACTTCAATGCAGTCTCCGCAAACGCGGGAACGTTTCCTTTGTATTTCAATCACTCTACAGGGTGGATCTTCAGCACTACGGATTGAATCTAGGCTGTAGATAACAAACAGAAATCTAGGAAACGTCTCTATTTAATATTCCTCAAGTTAGTTAGCAATGTGTAATTGGTGACAAAACAGTTGTCAATACCTTGTTACTGTTGTCTGTTTGGTTCGACAGGTTTTACTAGCTATGTGAATAATCTCAGAACAAGAGTTTACTGTGTGTATGACTGGAGGGCAGGAAAGCTGATGAGGAAAGTGGTAGAGTTGTAATGGCAGGCTGGAGGAGAGAGTTGTAATGGCAGGCTGGAGGAGAGAGTTGTAATGGCAGGCTGGAGGAGAGAGTTGTAATGGCAGGCTGGAGGAGAGAGTTGTAATGGCAGGCTGGAGGAGAGAGTTGTAATGGCAGGCTGGAGGAGAGAGTTGTAATGGCAGGCTGGAGGAGAGAGTTGTAATGGCAGGCTGGAGGATAGAGTTGTAATGGCAGGCTGGAGGAGAGAGTTGTAATGGCAGGCTGGAGGACAGAGTTGTGATGGCAGGCTGGAGGAGAGAGTTGTAATGGCAGGCTGGAGGAGAGAGTTGTAATGGCAGGCTGGAGGAGAGAGTTGTAATGGCAGGCTGGAGGAGAGAGTTGTAATGGCAGGCTGGAGGAAAGAGTTGTAATGGCAGGCTGGAGGAGAGAGTTGTAATGGCAGGCTGGAGGAGAGAGTTGTAATGGTAGGCTGGAGGAGAGAGTTGTAATGGTAGGCTGGAGGAGAGAGTTGTAATGGTAGGCTGGAGGAGAGAGATGTAATGGTAGGCTGGAGGAGAGGGCTGGAGGAAATATTTGTAATGGTAGGCTAGAGGAGAGGGCTGGAGGAAAGATTTGTAATTGCAGGCTGGAGGAGAGAGCGGGTGAGTTGTAAGTATAGGAGTAAAATAGGCAAATTGAGGTGTGGAGCTGAAGGTGTCACAGAGCCTGCAGGAGGAGAGGAGCAGGAGAAGGTCGTGGAGTTGTGGGGTGAAATTCCCACAATAGGAGAGCATGCTGAGGTGTGATAATTCTCATTAGGGCAGCTTGCTATGCAGTGATATTCCCGCATTAGGACAGCTTGCTGTGGGGTGATATTCTTCATTAGAACATCATGCTGTGGGGTGATTTTCCCGCATTAGGAGATCGTGTTGTGGGGTGATTTTCCTGCATTAGGAGAGGATGCTGTGGGGTGATTTTCCTGCATTAGGAGAGGATGTTGTGGGGTGATTTTCCTGCATTAGGAGAGGATGCTGTGGGGTGATTTTCCTGCATTAGGAGAGGATGCTGTGGGGTGATATTCCCTCATTAGGAGAGGATGCTGTGGGGTGATATTCCCTCATTAGGAGAGGATGCTGTGGGGTGATATTCCCTCATTAGGAGAGGATGCTGTGGGGTGATATTCCCTCATTAGGAGAGGATGCTGTGGGGTGATATTCCCTCATTAGGAGAGGATGCTGTGGGGTGATATTCCCTCATTAGGAGAGGATGCTATGAGGTGATATTCCCTCATTAGGAGAGGATGCTGTGGGGTGATATTCCCTCATTAGGAGAGGATGCTGTGGGGTGATATTCCCTCATTAGGAGAGGATGCTGTGGGGTGATATTCCCTCATTAGGAGAGGATGCTGTGAGGTGATATTCCCTCATTAGGAGAGGATGCTATGAGGTGATATTCCCTCATTAGGAGAGGATGCTGTGGGGTGATATTCCCTCATTAGGAGAGGATGCTGTGGGGTGATATTCCCTCATTAGGAGAGGATGCTGTGGGGTGATATTCCCTCATTAGGAGAGGATGCTGTGGGGTGATATTCCCTCATTAGGAGAGGATGCTGTGGGGTGATATTCCCTCATTAGGAGAGGATGCTGTGGGGTGATATTCCCTCATTAGGAGAGGATGCTGTGGGGTGATATTCCCTCATTAGGAGAGGATGCTATGAGGTGATATTCCCTCATTAGGAGAGGATGCTGTGGGGTGATATTCCCTCATTAGGAGAGGATGCTGTGGGGTGATATTCCCTCATTAGGAGAGGATGCTGTGGGGTGATATTCCCTCATTAGGAGAGGATGCTGTGGGGGTGATATTCCCTCATTAGGAGAGGATGCTGTGGGGTGATATTCCCTCATTAGGAGAGGATGCTGTGGGGTGATATTCCCTCATTAGGAGAGGATGCTGTGGGGTGATATTCCCTCATTAGGAGAGGATGCTGTGGGGTGATATTCCCTCATTAGGAGAGGATGCTGTGGGGTGATATTCCCTCATTAGGAGAGGATGCTGTGGGGGCTGTTACTACTTCAGTAAGTGGTGTGAATTATAAGGAACTGCTCTTTGGGTTAATGGAGCTGGGTGCTGTAGGACTTGGAGGCAGGAGGACTGTAGATGCAGTAGCTGATCTTTGGGGTGTCACTCCTGTAGAAGCTTGATGCGGTGGGGGTAAACCTGGTGGCACTGAGCTGCAGGGTGGACAGCTGAGAGGAGCAGCTTGATGCGGTGGGGGTAAACCTGGTGGCACTGAGCTGCAGGGTGTCCAGCTGAGAGGAGCAGCTTGATGCGGTGGGGGTAAACCTGCTGAGAGGAGCAGCTTGATGCGGTGGGGGTAAACCTGTTGGCACTGAGCTGCAGGGTTAACAGCTGAGAGGAGCAGCTTGATGCGGTGGGGGTAAACCTGGTGGCACTGAGCTGGAGGGTGGACAGCTGAGAGGAGCAGCTTGATACGGTGGGGGTAAACCTGGTGGCAATGAGCTGCAGGGTGGACAGCTGAGAGGAGCAGCTTGATGCGGTGGGGGTAAACCTGGTGGCAATGAGCTGCAGGGTGGACAGCTGAGAGGAGCAGCTTGATGCGGTGGGGGTAAACCTGGTGGCACTGAGCTGCAGGGTGGACAGCTGAGAGGAGCAGAGCTTTGCTATGCTGCGGTGTGATGAATTACTCATCTGCTTTCTTCACTGCTCACCCTGGTTGCCAAAACAACTGCTCTGCGCTCACAAAAATGCAGTGGCGTTGCCCCGCGAAGCCAAACTCCCCATTAGCTAAATGTTAACTATGTTAAACCATGTCACTCCTCCACGCTGAGAGAAAGAGGGGAGATAGAGAGGAAGAGGGGAGATAGAGAGGAAGAGGGGAGAAAGAGAGGAAGAGGGGAGATAGAGGGGAGATAGAGAGGAAGAGGGGAGAAAGAGGGAAAGAGGGGAGAAAGAGAGGAAGAGGGGAGATAGAGAGGAAGATGAGAGAAAGAGGGGAGATAGAGAGGAAGAGGGGAGATATAGAGGAAGAGTGGAGGATGAGAGAAAGAGGGGAGAGAGGGGAGAAAGAGAGGAAGAGGGGAGAAAGAGAGGAAGAGGGGAGATAGAGAGGAAGAGGGGAGATAGAGAGGAAGAG
The DNA here is from genome assembly GCF_020615455.1 of Coregonus clupeaformis. Taxonomy (NCBI): domain Eukaryota; kingdom Metazoa; phylum Chordata; class Actinopteri; order Salmoniformes; family Salmonidae; genus Coregonus; species Coregonus clupeaformis. The sequence continues at coordinate 5,045,091 of NC_059203.1, forward strand.
GGGAGATAGAGAGGAAGAGGGGAGGATGAGAGAAAGAGGGGAGGATGAGAGGAAGAGGGGAGGATGAGAGGAAGAGGGGAGGATGAGAGAAAGAGGGGAGGATGAGAGAAAGAGGGGAGGATGAGAGGAAGAGGGGAGGATGAGAGGAAGAGGGGAGATAGAGAGGAAGAGGGGAGGATGAGAGGAAGAGGGGAGGATGAGAGGAAGAGGGGAGGATGAGAGGAAGAGGGGAGATAGAGAGGAAGAGGGGAGGATGAGAGAAAGAGGGGAGGATGAGAGGAAGAGGGGAGGATGAGAGAAAGAGGGGAGGATGAGAGAAAGAAAGCTTTACAATGCTGAAATATGTTGTCTAGAAGAAGAGAGGATCTTAACTTCCTGAATAATCTCCAACAAACATTCCTCTGCTCAGCTCTGCTTCAGTAGGGTTATGGTACGGGCGCTTTGAGAAAACTGCTGGCCAAACAGACTAACAGACACAAGGGCTGGCCAGACAGACTAACAGACACAAGGGCTGGCCAGACAGACCAACAGACACAAAGGCTGGCCAGACAGACTAACAGACACAAGGGCTGGCCAGACAGACTAACAGACACAAGGGCTGGCCAGACAGACTAACAGACACAAGGGCTGGCCAGACAGACTAACAGACACAAGGGCTGGCCAGACAGACTAACAGACACAAGGGCTGGCCAGACAGACTAACAGACACAAGGGCTGGCCAGACAGACTAACAGACACAAGGGCTGGCCAGACAGACCAACAGACACAAGGGCTGGCCAGACAGACTAACAGACACAAGGGCTGGCCAGACAGACCAACAGACACAAGGGCTGGCCAGACAGACTAACAGACACAAAGGCTGGCCAGACAGACCAACAGACACAAGGGCTGGCCAGACAGACTAACAGACACAAGGGCTGGCCAGACAGACTAACAGACACAAGGGCTGGCCAGACAGACCAACAGACACAAGGGCTGGCCAGACAGACTAACAGACACAAAGGCAGGCCAGACAGACCAACAGACACAAGGGCTGGCCAGACAGACTAACAGACACAAAGGCTGGCCAGACAGACTAACAGACACAAGGGCTGGCCAGACAGACTAACAGACACAAGGGCTGGCCAGACAGACTAACAGACACAAGGGCTGGCCAGACAGACTAACAGACACAAGGGCTGGCCAGACAGACCAACATACACAAGGGCTGGCCAGACAGACTAACAGACACAAGGGCTGGCCAGACAGACCAACAGACACAAGGGCTGGCCAGACAGACTAACAGACACAAAGGCTGGCCAGACAGACCAACAGACACAAGGGCTGGCCAGACAGACCAACAGACACAAGGGCTGGCCAGACAGACTAACAGACACAAGGGCTGGCCAGACATACTAACAGACACAAGGGCTGGTTAGAGTAACACAGGGGCACCCAGCCTCTGTCTCTGTTGGTCTCTCAGATGAATGACGTTATATTTCCAAGAGGAGCTGTGAATGAGATGTTACCACTAGGCTACGTAATTGAACAGATCTGGGGCTCATAACGTGTCTCAGAGTGCTAAATAGGATCAGGCCTCATAACGTGTCTCAGAGTGCTAAATAGGATCAGGCCTCATAACGTGTCTCAGAGTGCTAAATATGATCAGGCCTCATAACGTGTCTCAGAGTGCTAAATAGGATCAGGCCTCATAACGTGTCTCAGAGTGCTAAATAGGATCAGGCCTCATAACGTGTCTCAGAGTGCTAAATAGGATCAGGCCTCATAACGTGTCTCAGAGTGCTAAATAGGATCAGGCCTCATAACGTGTCTCAGAGTGCTAAATAGGATCAGGCCTCATAACGTGTCTCAGAGTGCTAAATAGGATCAGGCCTCATAACGTGTCTCAGAGTGCTAAATAGGATCAGGCCTCATAACGTGTCTCAGAGTGCTAAATAGGATCAGGCCTCATAACGTGTCTCAGAGTGCTAAATAGGATCAGGCCTCATAACGTGTCTCAGAGTGCTAAATAGGATCAGGCCTCATAACGTGTCTCAGAGTGCTACATAGGACCAGCTTCCCCCCGTATGTAGGGTTGCAAAATGCTGATAACGTTCCCAAAATTACCAGAAAACACGGTGGGAATATTCCTGGAATCAGGAGAGAATAAACCCGGAATCAGGAAGCCTCCAAACAGGAGTACCAGGATGTTGCATCCCTACAGTATTAGATATAAAGGTGTTCAGTAGAAACATACAGGGTTGTTCGGTTTGTCCCCATAGGGAAACCCTTTTTGGTGCAGAGGGATCTAGAACCCTCTATGTAGGGTTCTTCATAGAACACCCTGTATATGGTTCTACCTACAACCCTCTATCAAGGGTTCTAACAAGAACCATTTTATAATCTAAAGGTTCTTCCTAGTACCGTCTATGAAGGATTCTACCGAGAACCCTTTATCTTTGTAGGGTTCTTCCTAGAACCGTCTATGAAGGGGTAGAACCCACCAGCCTTATTAGCCTTTAAAATTGTATTATTTACATTACATACACTACCAGTCAAAGGTTTGGACACACCTACTCAATCCAGGGTTTTTCTTTATTTTTACTATTTTCTACATTGTAGAATAATAGTGAAGACATCAAAACTATGAAATAACACATACGGAATCATGCAGTAACCAAAAAAGTGTTAAACAAATCAAAATATAATTATATATGAGGACTGCCACAGGAATGGAAGACCCAGAGTTACCTCTGTTGCAGAGTATATGTTCATTAGAGTTACCAGCCTCAGAAATTGCAGCCCAAATAAATAATTCACAGAGTTCAAGTAACAGACATATCTCAACATCAACTGTTCAGAGGAAACTGCATGAATCAGGCCTTCGTGGTCGAATTGCTGCAAAGAAACCACTACTAAAGGACACCAATAAGAAGAAGAGACTTGCTTGGGCCAAGAAACACGAGCAATGGACATCAGACCATTGGAAATTTGTCCTTTGGTCTGGAGTCGAAATTGGAGAGTTTTGGTTCCAACCGCTGTGTCTTTGTGAGACGTGGTGTGGGTGAATGGATGATCTCTGCATTTGTATTTCCCACCGTAAAGCATGGCGGAGGAGGTGTTATGGTGTGGGGATGATTTGCTGGTGACACAGTCTGTGATTTATTTAGAATTCAAGGCACACTTAACCAGCATGTCTACCACAGCATTCTGCAGCGATGCGCCATCCCATCTGGTTTGGGCTTAGTGGGACTATCATTTGTTTTTCAACAGGACAATGACGCAACACACCTCCAGGCTGAGTAAGGGCTATTTGACCAAGAAGGAGAGTGATACATCAGTGTGTTGTAAAGTCTGTGAATGTATTGTAATGTTTTTTAAATGGTATAACTGCCTTAATGTTTCTGGACACCAGGAAGAGTAGCTGCTGCCTTGGCAGTGGATTGAGATACTGATGGGTTTTGATGGGGATTAAACTTTTTTTTTTACTTAACACCGGTGCGTCAATCTAAGTATCCAAACAATCAACTAACAGACATTGACTTGGCATCGGTACTCCCTGTATATAGACTCATTACAACCTGGTACCCCTGCACATTGACTTGGCATCGGTACTTCCTGTATATATCCTCATTACTACCTGGTACTCCCTGTATATAGCCTCATTTCTACCTGGTACTCCCTGTATATAGCCTCATTACTACCTGGTACTTCCTGTAGATAGCCTCATTACTACCTGGTACTTCCTGTATATAGCCTAATTACTACCTGGTACTTCCTGTATATAGCCTCATTACTACCTGGTACTCCCTGTATATAGCCTCATTACTACCTGGTACTTCCTGTAAATATATCCTCATTACTACCTGGTACTTCCTGTATATATCCTCATTACTACCTGGTACTTCCTGTATATAGCCTCATTACTACCTGGTACTTCCTGTATATAGCCTCATTACTACCTTGTACTTCCTGTATTTAGCCTCATTACTACCTGGTACTTCCTGTATATAGCCTCATTACTACCTGGTACTTCCTGTATATAGCCTCATTACTACCTTGTACTTCCTGTATTTAGCCTCATTACTACCTGGTACCTCCTGTATATAGCCTCATTACTACCTGGTACTTCCTGTATATAGCCTCATTACTACCTTGTACTTCCTGTATTTAGCCTCATTACTACCTGGTACCTCCTGTATATAGCCTCATTACTACCTGGTACTTCCTGTATATAGCCTCATTACTACCTGGTACTTCCTGTATATAGCCTCATTACTACCTGGTACCTCCTGTATATAGCCTCATTACTACCTGATACTTCCTGTATATAGCCTCATTACTACCTGGTACTTCCTGTATATAGCCTCATTACTACCTGGTACTTCCTGTATATAGCCTCATTACTACCTGGTACTTCCTGTATATAGCCATGTTATTATTATTTTACTGTTCTCTTCTTCCTGTTGAACTCTGCATTGTTGGGAAACGGCTTGTGAGTCAGCATTTCACCAGAACGTCTACACCTGTTTTATTCGCCGCATGTGACAAATAAAATGTGATTTAATTTGATGAAGACACCCGTGTGGACTGGATTCCCACTGTGAAGATGAGCAATGCTGAAGCAGCATCCGTTTCTACTACTTCATTCTATTCCAGATATGAAAGGAGACGAGATGGTAGTTATATGCTGTGGATATGAAAGGAGACAAGATGGTTGTTATATGCTGTGGATATGAAAGGAGACAAGATGGTTGTTATATGCTGTGGATATGAAAGGAGACAAGATGGTTGTTATATGCTGTGGATATGAAAGGAGACAAGATGGTAGTTATATGCTGTGCGTTGGTCAATCTGAATGATTCTGGGTTGCCGTTTGAGGAGCGAGCACCTTTACCTTGTCGTCACGACAATAGTGCCCCCTTTAACCAAATGAAGGGTGTAGCAATAACTGCTGATTAAACAGAAACACAGGTTCACAGTCATTTATTAATGTACACATATGAATGTATAAAATGTAATTTCGAACAACATGTAAAATACTATTGTTTATGATATTGTGGTGAAGGTGTAGGACGTCTCTAAATCATGAACTAATTGCTCTCACCTGCTTGGAGCCTCTGCCCTGGACTCTGAGAAACGATATAGGACAGAGTCGAGAGCGCTGGCAGGTCTTGGTGGGGGAGCTGTGCTATGATGAACATTGGGCTTGTAGCCTTTGCAAGTATCCGCGTTGCACTCACCTTAATGGAGGAGGTTGTTCGCTGATGGGTAGGGCAGCCAGCGATGAAGACCGGTAGAGACGGGGCATTTGGGGAACCAGATAAGATACTGGGGTTGCTAGGGGTGTGAGTCATCTCCCCAGCTTTGGGGTTGCTAGGGGTGTGAGTCATCTCCCCAGCTTTGGGGTTGCTAGGGGTGTGAGTCATCTCCCCAGCTTTGGGGTTGCTAGGGGTGTGAGTCATCTCCCCAGCTTTTGGGAACAGACCGCGTTGCACGTTGTAGCATGTTCTTGGAAATGCAACTTAATTATACTGAACGAAATATAAATGCAACATGCAACAATGGTATTGATTTTACTGAGTTACAGTTCATATAAGGAAATCAGTCAATTGAAATGAATAAATTAGGCCCTAATCTATGGATTTTACATGACTGGCAATACAGATATGCATCTATTGGTAACAGATACCTTTTAAAAAATGGGCCTCACAATCTGGTCACTGTATTTTTATGCATTCAAATTGCCATCGATAAAATGCAGTTGTGTTCGTTGTCCGTAGCTTATGCCTGCCCATACCATAACCCCACCGCCACCATGGGGCACTCTGTTCAAAAAGTTGACATCAGCAAACCGCTCACCCACACAACACCATACATACAGTGAGGGAAAAAAGTATTTGATCCCCTGCTTATTTTGTATGTTTGCCCACTGACAAAGAAATGATCAGTCTATCATTTTAATGGTAGGTTTATTTGAACAGTGAGAGACAGAATAACAACAACAAAATCCAGAAAAACGCATGTCAAAAATGTTATAAATTGATTTTAATTTTAATGAGGGAAATAAGTATTTGATCCCCTCTCAATAAGAAAGATTTCTGGCTCCCATGTGTCTTTTATACTGGTAACGAGCTGAGATTAGGAGCACACTCTTAAAGGGAGCGCTCCTAATCTCAGCTCGTTACCTGTATAAAAGACACCTGTCCACAGAAGCAATCAATCAATCAGATTCCAAACTCTACACCATGGCCAAGACCAAAGAGCTCTTCAAGGATGTCAGGGACAAGATTGTAGACCTACACAAGGCTGGAATGGGCTACAAGACCATCGCCAAGCAGCTTGGTGAGAAGGTGACAACAGTTGGTGCAATTATTCGCAAATGGAAGAAACACAAAATAACTGTCAATCTCCCTCGGCCTGGGGCTCCATGCAAGATCTCACCTCGTGGAGTTGCAATGATCATGAGAACGGTGAGGAATCAGCCCAGAACTACACGGGAGGATCTTGTCAATTATCTCAAGGCAGCTGGGACCATAGTCACCTAGAAAACAATTGGTAACACACTACGCCGTAAAGGACTGAAATCCTGCAGCACCCGCAAGGTCCCCCTGCTCAAGAAAGCACATATACAGGCCCGTCTGAAGTTTGCCAATGAACATCTGAATGTTTCAGAGGAGAACTGGGGGAAAGTGTTGTGGTCAGATGAGACCAAAATCAAGCTCTTTGGCATCAACTCAACTCGCCGTGTTTGGAGGAGGAGGAATGCTGCCTATGACCCCAAGAACACCATCCCCACCGTCAAACATGGAGGTGGAAACATTATGCTTTGGGGGGTTTATTTCTGCTAAGGGGACAGGACAACTTCACCGCATCAAAGGGACGATGGACGGCGCCATGTACCGTCAAATCTTGGGTGAGAACCTCCTTCCCTCAGCCAGGGCATTGAAAATGGGTCGTGGATGGGTATTCCAGCATGACAATGACCCAAAACACATGGCCAAGGCAACAAAGGAGTGGCTCAAGAAGAAGCACATTAAGGTCCTGGAGTGGCCTAGCCAGTCTCCAGACCTTAATCCCATAGAAAATCTGTGGAGGGAGCTGAAGGTTCGAGTTGCCAAATGTCAGCCTCGAAACCTGACTTGGAGAAGATCTGCAAAGAGGAGTTGGACAGTATCCCTCCTGAGATGTGTGCAAACCTGGTGGCCAACTACAAGAAATGTCTGACCTCTGTGATTGCCAACAAGGCTTTTGCCACCAAGTACTAAGTCATGTTTTGCAGAGGGGTCAAATACTTATTTCCTTCATTAAAATGCAAATCAATTTATAACATTTTTGACATGCGTTTTTCTGGATTTTTTTGTTGTTATTCTGTCTCTCACTGTTCAAATAAACCTACCATTAAAATTATAGACTGATCATTTCTTTGTCAGTGGGCAAACGTACAAAATCAGCAGGGGATCAAATACTTATTTCCCTCACTGTATGTGGTCTGTGGTTGTGAGGCCGGTTGGACGTACTGCCAAATTCTCTAAAACGACATTGAAAGCGGCTTATGGTAGAGAAATTAACATTCATTTATCTAGCAACAGCTCTGGTGGACATTCCTGCAGTCTGCATGCCAATTGCACGCTCCCTCAAAACTTGAGACATCTGTGGCGTTGTGTTGTGTTTCAAAACTGCACATTTTAAAGTGGCCTTGTATTGTTCCCAGCCCAAGGTGCACCTGTGTAATGATCAGGGTGGATGGATGATCTAGTAAAAGGATAAATGCTCATTATTTGTGAACAAATTTGAGAGAAAGAAGCTTTTTGTGCTTTTATGGAACATTTCTGGGATCTTTTATTTCAGCTCATGAAACATGGGACCAACACGTTACATTATGCGTTTATATTTTTGTTCAGTGTACATCAAGATAGCTAACTAGCTAATATGAAGTTAGCTAGCTTTTAATGAATTATACACTTTGTATAGTTAACTAGCTAGCATTACGTTAGCAGCTCATTTGCGTTAGCCTGCACACTAAGTTCCTGTAGCAAGATAGCTAGCTAATAATACATTGTTTTTTTATCGTTTTCTAAATATATTTACTTACTTGAATAGGTTCTCCAAATGCCTCAGTTTTCTGGGTCCTTAGAAAAACAAAATAATGGGCACTATTCCCGATGTTTGGTGTTAGCAAAACGCAGCCAGCCATGTGGATGATTGGAGGACTTCCACCGGAATTACTCTGGTCTTCCAACATGGCGTCTGGTGTGGTTGCTAGGTGTTTTGTGACGCAACTGCAAGGGAATAGAGAGCAATTTGGGACTGGAGCTTGGAACGGTGACAGTGTGAGAGTAATGATCACTAAGATGACAGATCAATAATACAATTGGGGGGGTTTAGAAATTAAGAGAGCAGAAGACACATTTCCATTGTTGGCTGTGATTATGGACAAAGTTGTATTGTACTGTACAGACTGACAATTCAAATCAAATCAAGCTTTATTTAAACAGCACATTTCAGACATGGAATGCAAAACAATGTGCTTCACAGGAAAAATCTAATAAAAACAATGAAAATAAAAGCTGAAACATTTAAATATTTACTAGACAACAAACACAAGAGGATAAAAACAAATAATAACAATAAAAACTGAACGACTAAAAAGCACCTTAAGCTTGTTTTAACCACTCCTATGTAAATGGTAGATTATCAGACACTCAACAAGAGGTCTGATTTTAATTATTACTGAAATAGGATCGAAGTGGGCAACATAAAGATCCAGTCCATAAAAAAAATTGGAGGCCCCTTACACTTCAGTGCTTTGATGCAAAAATTATAGCAAAATGCATAGCACATAGAATTAAAAAGGTATTGTCGGATATTATTCATTTTAATCAGACAGGTTTTTTACATGGAAGATACATTGGAGATAATATAAGGCAAGTACTGGAAACAATAGAACACTATGAAAAATCTGGGAAACCAGGCCTGCTATTCATAGCAGACTTTGAAAATACTTTGGATAAAGTACGACTGGAGTTTATATATAAATGCCTGGAAGATTTCAATTTTGGAGAATCTCTTATAAATTGGGTTAAAATCATGTATAGTAACCCTAGGTGTAAAATAGTAAATAATGGCTACTTCTCAGGAAGTTTTAAACTGTCAAGAGGAGTGAAACAAGGTTGTCCACTATCGGCATATCTAATTATAATGGCCATCGAAATGTTAGCTATTAAAATCAGATCCAACAATAATATCAAGAAATTAGAAATCCAGGGCTTAAAAACAAAGGTGTCATTGTACGCTGATGATTCATGTTTTCTTTTAAATCCACAACTTGAATCCCTCCACAGCCTCATAGAGGATCTAGATACATTTTCTAACCTCTCTGGATTACAACCAAATTATGATAAGTGTACTATATTATGTATTGGATCACAAAAAAATAAAAATTTTACATTACCATGTAGTTTACCAACAAAATGGTCTGATGGTGATGTGGATATACTCGGAATACATATCCAAAATGAAATAAATGATCTCACCAATACATTTTTATAGAAAGTTAGCAAAAATAAATAAGATCTTGCTACCATGGAAAGGCAAATACCTGTGTATTTGTGGAAAAATCAACCTGATTAACTCTTTAGTAATATCCCAGTTTACCTATTTGCTTATGGTCTTGCCTACACCTAGCAAACAGTTTTTTAAATTATATGAGAAAAAACGGCAAGCCAGCCAAAATTAAACGGCCCTATTTATATGATGAATATGAATTCAGAGGACAGAAATTATTAAATATTAAAGCATTATACCTCTCACTAAAGGCTTCAGTCATACAAAAGTTATACTTAAATCCAAACTGGTTCTCTAGCAAATTAGTAAGAATGTCTCACCCTATGTTCAAGAATGGCCTTTTTCCCTTTATTCAGATTACAACCTCTCACTTTCAGTTATTTGAAAAGGAAATAATCTCCCAGATATCGCTATTTTTAAAACAAGCCATAGAAAGTTGGTTTCAATTTAAATTTAATCCACCAGAAAGGGCAGAACAAATACTGCAACAAATATTGTGGTTAAATTCAAATATACTAATTGATAAAAAACATTATTTTTTGAAAAAATGTTTAAACAAGGTATAATCTTTGTAAATGATATCATAGGTAACATTAACATTTACATTTACGTCATTTAGCAGACGCTCTTATCCAGAGCGACTTACAAATTTGTGCATTCACCTTAAGATAGCCAGTGGGACAACCACTTTACAATATGTTTTTTTTCTTCTTTTTTTTTCTTTTTTTTTCTTTGGGGTGGGGTAAGTGGGGGGGGGTAGAATGATTACTTTATCCTATCCCAGGTATTCCTTAAAGAGGTGGGGTTTCAAGTGTCTCCGGAAGGTGGTGAGTGACTCCGTTGTCCTGGCGTCGTGAGGGAGCTTGTTCCACCATTGGGGTGCCACAGCAGCGAACAGTTTTGACTGGGCTGAGCGGGAACTGTGCTTCCACAGAGGTAGGGGGGCCAGCAGGCCATAGGTGGATGAACGCAATGCCCTCATTTGGGTGTAGGGACTGATCAGAGCCTGAAGGTACGGAGGTGCCATTCCCCTCACAGCTCCGTAGGCAAGCACCATGGTCTTGTAGCAGATGCAAGCTTCAACTGGAAGCCAGTGGAGTGTGCGGAGGAGCGGGGTGAGGTGAGAGAACTTGGGAAGGTTGAACACCAGACGGGCTGCAGCGTTCTGGATGAGTTGTAGGGGTTTAATGGCACAGGCAGGGAGCCCAGCCAACAGCGAGTTGCAGTAATCCAGATGGGAGATGACAAGTGCCTGGATTAGGACCTGTGCCACTTCCTGTGTAAGGCAGGGTCGTACTCTCCGAATGTTGTAGAGCATGAACCTACAGGATCGGGTCACCGCCTTGATGTTGGCGGAGAACGACAGGGAGTTGTCCAGGGTCACACCAAGGCTCTTTGCACTCTGGGAGGAGGACACAACAGAGTTGTCAACCGTGATGGCGAGATCATGGAACGGGCAGTCCTTCCCCGGGAGGAAGAGCAGCTCCGTCTTGCCGAGGTTCAGCTTGAGGTGGTGATCCGTCATCCACACTGATATGTCTGCCAGACATGCAGAGATGCGATTCGCCACCTGGTTATCAGAAGCGGGAAAGGAGAAGATTAATTGTGAGTCGTCTGCGTAGCAATGATAGGAGAGGCCATGTGAGGATATGACAGAGCCAAGTGACTTGGTGTATAGCGAGAATAGGAGAGGGCCTAGAACTGAGCCCTGGGGGACACCAGTGGTGAGAGCACGTGGTGCGGAGACAGATTCTCGCCACGCCACCTGGTAGGAGCGACCTGTCAGGTAGGATGCAATCCAAGAGTGAGCCGCGCCGGAGATGCCCAACTCGGAGAGGGTGGAGAGGAGGATCTGATGGTTCACAGTATCAAAGGCAGCAGATAGGTCTAGAAGGACGAGAGCAGTTAGCTTTAGCAGTGCGGAGAGCCTCCGTGACACAGAGAAGAGCAGTCGCAGTTGAATGACCAGTCTTGAAACCTGACTGGTTTGGATCAAGAAGGTCATTCTGAGAGAGATAGCAAGAGAGTTGGCTAAAGACGGCACGCTCAATAGTTTTGGAGAGAAAAGAAAGAAGGGATACTGGTCTGTAGTTGATGGAGTCAGGTAGAACTGGTGGAGTTATGTTGCACATGCAGCTAACAAAAACATATGGAAATATCGTCTCTATCCAAAACTACAACCAACTCATTGCAGCATTACCACAAAAATGGAAGAGGAAAGTGGAAGGGGGAAAAGTAAGGAACTTGTCTGTCGGCCCTGCATTAAAGACCATAATTGGTTAATTATACCAGTTTCATTTAAGGACCAACGGATTGACAGCCGTCCCATATAGATTGCAAAATAGTTGGGAAGAGATTTTTGACGTACCGATTCCATGGCCCAGGGTTTATGAACTGATACGCAAAACGACGCCGGATTCTAAACTTAGAATGTTTCAATTTAAATTATACAACATTCTTGCAACCAATAGAATATTATTTATATACAACCTTCCCAGCTCTGCAGATGTTGCAGTGAAGAGACAGAATCAGTAGATCATTTGTTTTGGTTCTGTCCATATGTAGCTTTGTTTTTTGGTCATAGGTCCAGGAATGGCTGAAGAATTGCAATATTTACCTGGAGCTAACCGTGCAGATAGCACTACTGGGTGATCTGAAAAGTCATAGTCAATCGATCAATAATATAATAATACTTTTAGCAAAGAAAAATATTTTCAATTTACAATCTGTAGAAACAATGAGAATAGAAAGGTTCAGAACTTTTGTGAAACATCACAGCACAGTTGAAAAATATATGGCAAATAGAAATCCAATATGGATGGTGTTAAGAGATAGATGGGAGGGGTTTAATGGAGTTGAAGGATGGGACTAATAACAACTAAGAACATCTAATAACAACAAGATAACTAATATAAAGCATACTGTGTTCGTAAAACGTATATACTGTAGGTTATATGTTAAGAACTTTTGTGAAAGAACACAGTTTGAAAGATATGGCATATAGAAGCAAACCGGATGGACATCATGAAAATGATCGGAGAGGTTGAGAGTAGAAGAAGTTCAGGAGCAAAAAAAATAAAAATAAAAAAATAATATATATATATATATATATATATATATATATATATATATATATATATATATATATATATATATAATATAATTATTGTAAAATTAACTCTGTCCATAAGGTGTAGATAGTAAGTATAGACCGGAAGTAGAGGCCTGGGCATTGTTGTTCACTAATTTACTCCAAGTAGGGAAAGGATGGCGGGGTTGAAAAGTAATAAAGGGGAGAATATATATAAAAAACATGGGGGATTGGAAGTGATGCAGACAATTACATTGATAGAAGATACAATCTATCTGCAATATTAAGCTGATCCATTCCCCCCGAAAAAAAAAGAAAAAATGAAAATGAAAATAAATACTGAAAAAATGAAAAAAGAAAGAAAGAAAAAATAGACTATGTACATAAAATGCATATAAACTCAGCAAAAAAAGGAATGTCCTCTCACTGTCAACTGTGTTTATTTTCAGCAAACTTAACATGTGTAAATATTTGTATGAACATAACAAGATTCAACAACTGAGACATAAACTGAACAAGTTCTACAGACATGTGACGAACATAAATTGAATAATGTGTCCCTGAACAAAGGGGGGGTCAAAATCAAAAGTAACAGTCAATATCTGGTGCAGCTCCTCCTCATGGACTGCACCAGATTTGTCAGTTCTTGCTGTGAGATGTTACCAAACTCTTCCACCAAGGCACCTGCAAGTTCCAGGACATTTCTGGGGGGAATGGCCCTAGTCCTCACCCTCCGATCCAACAGGTCCCAGACGTGCTCAATGGGATTGAGATCCGGGCTCTTCGCTGGCCATGGCAGAACATTGACATTCCTGTCTTGCAGGAAATCACGCACAGAATTCGCAGTATGGCTGGTGGCATTGTCATGCTGGAGGGTCATGTCAGGATGAGCCTGCAGGAAGGGTACCACATGAGGGAGGAGGATGTCTTCCCTGTAACGCACAGCGTTGAGATTGCCTGCAAGGACAACAAGATCAGTCCGATGATGCTGTGACACACCGCCCCAGACCATGACGGACCCTCCACCTCCAAATCGATCCCGCTCCAGAGTACAGGCCTCGGTGTAACGCTCATTCCTTCGACGATAAACGCAAATCCGACCATCTCCCCTGGTGAGACAAAACCGCGACTCGTCAGTGAAGAGCACTTTTTGCCAGTCCTGTCTGGTCCAGCAACGGTGGGTTTGTGCCCATAGGCGACGTTGTTGCCGGTGATGTCTGGTGAGGACCTGCCTTACAACAGGCCTACAAGCCCTTAGTCCAGCCTCTCTCAGCCTATTGCGGACAGTCTGAGCACTGATGGAGGGATTGTGCGTTCCTGGTGTAACTCGGGCAGTTGTTGTTGCCATCCTGTACCTGTCCCTCAGGTGTGATGTTCGGATGTACCGATCCTGTGCAGGTGTTGTTGCAAGTGGTCTGCCACTGCGAGGACGATCAGCTGTCCGTCCTGTCTCCCTGTAGCGCTGTCTTAGGCGTCTCACAGTAGGGACATTGCAATTTAATGCCCTGGCAACATCTGCAGTCCTCATGCCTCCTTGCAGCATGCCTAAGGCACGTTCACGCAGATGAGCAGGGACCCTGGGCATCATCTCTTTTGGTGTTTTCCAGAGTCAGTAGAAAGGCCTCTTTCGTGTCCTAAGTTTTCATACCTGTGACCTTAATGACCTACCGTCTGTAAGCTGTTAGTGTCTCAACGACCGTTCCACAGGTGCATGTTCATTAATTGTTTATGGTTCATTGAACAAGCATGGGAAACAGTGTTTAAACCCTTTACAATGAAGATCTGTGAAGTTATTTGGATTTTTACTAATTATCTTTGAAAGACAGGGTCCTGAAAAAGGGACGTTTCTTTTTTTATAATAATAATAATAATAATAATAATAATAATATGCCATTTAGCAGCATTTTTTTGCTGAGTTTAGTATGTATAAGTTGGAAATAGAGGCCTAAGCGTTGTTGTTCGCTAGTTTACTCCAATTAGGGGAGGGGTGGTGGGGTGGTTGGCAACAGGTGTGTAACAATCAGACAACAACAGGTAGAACATAGAAACAGAGAACATAGATCGGCAGCAGCTAGTATTCCGGGGACGACGAACGCAGCAGCCTGCCCGAGCAAGGAGGAGGGGCTGCCTCGGCAGAATCCGTGACAGGTCTGAACCAGGGTCTGTCAGACCTGACAGACCCTGGTTCAGACCTGACAGGCCCTGGTTCAGACCTGACAGACCCTGGTTCAGACCTGTCACGGATTCTGCCGAGGCAGCCCCTCCTCCTTGCTCGGGCAGGCTGCTGCGTTCGTCGTCCCCGGAATACTAGCTGCTGCCGATCTATGTTCTCTGTTTCTATGTTCTACCTGTTGTTGTCTGATTGTTACACACCTGTTGCCCTTTATGTGATTACTCCTTCCCTATTTAACCCGGTGGCTCCCAATGTGTTTTGTGCGTGTTTGTTTTTAGTTTCGTGTGTCGTTGGTGAGCGGGTTAGTTCCTCCCTGTGTGGAGGTATTCTGTATTGTTGTCTTTACTTATCTCAGTAAAGTACATTTCTTAGAGTTCTCTGTCCTGCGCCTGACTTCGATCCACCGCATTACACTGACCCTCGTGACAGGACCTGACAGACCCTGGTTCAGACCTGACAGACCCTGGTTCAGACCTGACAGACCCTGGTTCAGACCTGACAGACCCTGGTTCAGACCTGACAGACCCTGGTTCAGACCTGACAGACCCTGATTCAGACCTGACAGACCCTGGTTCAGACCTGACAGACCCTGGTTCAGACCTGACAGACCCTGGTTCAGACCTGACAGACCCTGGCATTTATTCATAGGTCACACACTCTTCTATGGAAGCAGTCTTGGATATGCTACCAGCTCCTCCAAGAAAGTTACTTTTCCTGGGGAGGTCATATACACATGATTAAATGGAGAACACAGTGCAACAAAATACTTAGTTACAGGTTCCCCACTCGACATCTTAGCCTGGATCTTAGCCTCAGGAGGATCTTAGCCTGGATGGTGTGTGTGTGCACGTGCGTGCGTGTTCTCATGTTCTGACAGGCTGGCACAACCTCACAGAGACAGAGAGATCAAACCCTGTTTGAAGATCTGATCCACAATACAATGATGTTGTTACCCTCTGACTGTGTGCCACTGCCAGGCAGCAGAGGGCCTGATGTCCCCCTGTGTGTGTAAAGGGAAATGTGTCTACAGTCTTAACAGTCTTAACCACCCCATCCTTTTTACGCTGCTGCTACTCTGTTAAGTATTTATGCATAGTCACTTTAACTCTACCCACATGTACATATTACCTCAACTACCTCAACTAGCCGGTGCCCCCGCACATTGACTCTGCACCGTTACCCCCCTGTATATATAGCCTCCCTACTGTCACTTTATTTTACTTCTGCTCTTTGTTTTTCTCAACACTTTTTTTTTTTGTTGTTGTTTTATTCTTACTTTTTTTGTTTAAAATAAACGCACTGTTGGTTAAGGGCTGTAAGTAAGCATTTCACTGTAATGTCTGCACTTGTTGTATTCGGCGCATGTGACCAATAAAATTTGATTTGATTTGATTTGATTTGATCTCAAAAGTCTCTGTTGGCCTGATTCCAGGAGTGGATTACTGCTGCTACATGTACTGTAAATCTCTTAATGTTGAGATTCAGACAGCCAGTGATATGGAGGCACACAGTGAGATCCCGGGTTAAGACCTTTAGCTAGCTAATATCTACAGTGAGATCCTGGGTTAAGACCTTTAGCTAGCTAATATCTACAGTGAGATCCTGGGTTAAGACCTTTAGCTAGCTAATATCTACAGTGAGATCCTGGGTTAAGACCTTTAGCTAGCTAATATCTACAGTGAGATCCCGGTTAAGACTTTTAGCTAGCTAATATCTACAGTGAGATCCCGGGTTGAGACCTTTACATAGTTCATATCTACAGTGAGATCCCAGGCTAAGACAATGATATAATATCTACAGTGAGATCCTGGGTTAAGACAATGATATAATATCTACAGTGAGATCCCAGGTTAAGACAATGAGATAATATCTACAGTGAGATCCCGGGTTAAGACAATGAGATACTATCTACAGTGAGATCCCGGGTTAAGACAATGAGATAATATCTACAGTGAGATCCCAGGTTAAGACAATGAGATACTATCTACAGTGAGATCCCGGGTTAAGACAATGAGATAATATCTACAGTGAGATCCCAGGTTAAGACAATGAGATAATATCTACAGTGAAATCCCGGGTTAAGACAATGAGATAATATCTACAGTGAGATCCAAGGTTAAGACAATGAGATACTATCTACAGTGAGATCCCGGGTTAAGACAATGAGATAATATCTACAGTGAGATCCCAGGTTAAGACATTGAGATAATATCTACAGTGAGATCCCGGGTTAAGACAATGAGATAATATCTACAGTGAGATCCCAGGTTAAGACAATGAGATAATATCTACAGTGAGATCCCGGGTTAAGACAATGAGATAATATCTACAGTGAGATCCCAGGTTAAGACAATGAGATAATATCTACAGTGAGATCCCGGGTTAAGACAATGAGATAATATCTACAGTGAGATCCCGGGTTAAGACAATGAGATAATATCTACAGTGAGATCCCAGGTTAAGACAATGAGATAATATCTACAGTGAGATCCCGGGTTAAGACAATGAGATAATATCTACAGTGAGATCCCAGGTTAAGACAATGAGATAATATCTACAGTGAGATCCCAGGTTAAGACAATGAGATAATATCTACAGTGAGATCCCGGGTTAAGACAATGAGATAATATCTACAGTGAGATCCCAGGTTAAGACAATGAGATAATATCTACAGTGAGATCCCGGGTTAAGACAATGAGATAATATCTACAGTGAGATCCCGGGTTAAGACAATGAGATAATATCTACAGTGAGATCCCGGGTTAAGACAATGAGATAATATCTACAGTGAGATCCCGGGTTAAGACAATGAGATAATATCTACAGTGAGATCCCGGGTTAAGACAATGAGATAATATCTACAGTGAGATCCCGGGTTAAGACAATGAGATAATATCTACAGTGAGATCCCAGGTTAAGACAATGAGATAATATCTACAGTGAGATCCCGGGTTAAGACAATGAGATAATATCTACAGTGAGATCCCAGGTTAAGACATTGAGATAATATCTACAGTGAGATCCCAGGTTAAGACAATGAGATAATATCTACAGTGAGATCCCAGGTTAAGACAATGAGATAATATATACAGTGAGATCCCAGGTTAAGACAATGAGATAATATCTACAGTGAGATCCCAGGTTAAGACAATGAGATAATATCTACAGTGAGATCCCGGGTTAAGACAATGAGATAATATCTACAGTGAGATCCCAGGTTAAGACAATGAGATAATATCTACAGTGAGATCCCGGGTTAAGACAATGAGATAATATCTACAGTGAGATCCCAGGTTAAGACAATGAGATAATATCTACAGTGAGATCCCAGGTTAAGACAATGAGATAATATCAATCACCAGTCAGAGGGTTGGATCAAACTGCCTGTGGATATACTGTGGTTGGGTGCCTTGTGAGAATGTGCACAACATTCTCAAATCAAATCAAATTTTATTGGTCACATACACATATTTAGCAGATGTTATTGCGGGTGTAGCGAAATGCTTGTGTTCCTAGCTCCAACAGTGCAGCAGTATCTAACAATTCCCAACAATACACACAAATCTAAAATACACACAAATAATGGAATTAAGAAATATATAAATATTAGGACGAGCAATGTCGGAGTCCGGAGTATGGATATATATAGATGTGTGTGATGGGACAGAACAGTAATGTCTAAAGAACTCATGACCCGGGCTCCCTGAATTCAAGGGTCTGCTCAGTTTAGTAAATTCCCGCAAACCCCTTTTATCATGCAGTGAGTGTTGTTTAGCGGAATTCCCAAAGTCAAGCTTTTATGATCCAAGTTCATATTTATAATGTAAAGAAAAACAAGTCTGTTTCTGTCCCTCTCCGTTTCTCTCTTTCTATCCCACCTCTCTCTCTCTCTCTCTCTCTCTCTCTCTCTCTCTCTCCCTCTCTCTCTCTCTCTCTCTCTCTCTCTCTCTCTCTCTCTCTCTCTCTCTCTCTCTCTCTCTCTCTCTCTCTCTCTCTCTCTCTCTCTCTCACCCCTCTCTCTCTCTCTCTCTCTCTCTCTCTCTCTCTCTCTCTCTCTCTCTCTCTCTCTCTCTCTCTCTCTCTCTCTCTCTCTCTCACCTCTCTCTCTCTCTCTCTCTCTCTCTCTCTCTCTCTCGCTCTCTCACCTATCTCTCTCTCTCTCTCTCTCCACTCTCTCTCTTTCTCTCTCTCTCTCTCTCTCTGTCTCTCTCTCTCTCTCTCTGTCTCTCTCTCTCTCTCTCTCTCTCTCTCCCCCCCTCCCTCCCTCCCTCTCTCTCTCTCTCTCTCTCTCTCTCTCTCTCTCTCTCTCTCTCTCTCTCTCTCTCTCTCTCTCTCTCTCTCTCTCTCTCTCTCTCTCTCTCTCTCTCTCTCTCTCTCTCTCACCTCTTTCTCTCTGTCTCTCTCTCTCTCTCGCCCTCTCTCTCTCTATCTCTATCTCTCTCTCTCACCTCTCTCTCTCTCACCTCTCTCTCTCTCTCTCGCCCTCTCTCTATCTCTATCTCTCTCTCTCTCTCTCACCTCTCTCTCTCTCTCTCTCTCACCTCTCTCTCGCTCTCTCTCTCTCTCTCTCTCTCTCTCTCTCTCTCTCTCTCTCTCTCTCTCTCTCTCTCTCTCTCTCTCTCTCTCTCACTCTCTCTCTCTCTCTCTCTCTCTCTCTCTCTCTCTCTCTCTCTCTCTCTCTCTCTCTCTCTCTCTCTCTCTCTCTCTCACACTTTCTCTCTCTCTCTATCTCTCTTTCTCTTTTTCCCTCTCTCCCCTTCGCTCCCTCTATCTCTATCTATCTCTCTATCTCTCTGTTTCTAAATCACCCATCATTCTTTCCAATGACTGCTTCGTGTGACTTGTTGCTGTTCTCTCCTCTACTTGTTTAGACAGCTTGCAGCTCCTTACTGGATATTTATGTGTTCACCGTGACCATAAGAAGTTCCCCATGTCTTTGCGTAGGTAGACTGAACGTGGCCTGTGTGTGATCCAGTGTGTGTGTACACGTGCGTGCATGTGTTCCCTATGTCTTCGCATGGGTAGACTGGCACAAATACAAGTTGACACAAGTGGAAAGAAAGTGAAAGAGAGGACAATGAGTGGAGATGAGAGGCTAGTATGTTGAACATGAGAGGTGAAGGCTTCTCAGTAGAGCTAGTATGTTGAACATGACAGGTGAAGGCTTCTCAGTAGAGCTAGTATGTTGAACATGACAGGTGAAGGATCCTCAGTAGGTAGAGCTAGTATGTTGAACATGAGAGGTGAAGGATCCTCAGTAGAGCTAGTATGTTGAACATGACAGGTGAAGGATCCTCAGTAGAGCTAGTATGTTGAACATGACAGGTGAAGGATCCTCAGTAGAGCTAGTATGTTTAACATGACAGGTGAAGGATCCTCAGTAGAGCTAGTATGTTAAACATGACAGGTGAAGGATCCTCAGTAGGTAGAGCTAGTATGTTGAACATGAGAGGTGAAGGATCCTCAGTAGAGCTAGTATGTTGAACATGACAGGTGAAGGATCCTCAGTAGAGCTAGTATGTTGAACATGACAGGTGAAGGATCCTCAGTAGAGCTAGTATGTTGAACATGACAGGTGAAGGATCCTCAGTAGAGCTAGTATGTTTAACATGACAGGTGAAGGATCCTCAGTAGAGCTAGTATGTTAAACATGACAGGTGAAGGATCCTCAGTAGGTAGAGCTAGTATGTTGAACATGAGAGGTGAAGGATCCTCAGTAGAGCTAGTATGTTGAACATGACAGGTGAAGGATCCTCAGTAGAGCTAGTATGTTGAACATGACAGGTGAAGGATCCTCAGTAGAGCTAGTATGTTTAACATGACAGGTGAAGGATCCTCAGTAGAGCTAGTATGTTAAACATGACAGGTGAAGGATCCTCAGTAGGTAGAGCTAGTATGTTGAACATGAGAGGTGAAGGATCCTCAGTAGAGCTAGTATGTTGAACATGACAGGTGAAGGATCCTCAGTAGAGCTAGTATGTTGAACATGACAGGTGAAGGATCCTCAGTAGAGCTAGTATGTTGAACATGACAGGTGAAGGATCCTCAGTAGAGCTAGTATGTTGAACATGACAGGTGAAGGATCCTCAGTAGAGCTAGTATGTTGAACATGAGAGGTGAAGGCTTCTCAGTAGAGCTAGTATGTTGAACATGACAGGTGAAGGATCCTCAGTAGAGCTAGTATGTTGAACATGACAGGTGAAGGATCCTCAGTAGAGCTAGTATGTTGAAAATGACAGGTGAAGGATCCTCAGTAGAGCTAGTATGTTGAACATGACAGGTGAAGGCTTCTCAGTAGAGCTAGTATGTTTAACATGACAGGTGAAGGATCTTCAGTAGAGCTAGTATGTTGAACATGACAGGTGAAGGATCCTCAGTAGAGCTAGTATGTTGAACATGACAGGTGAAGGATCCTCAGTAGAGCTAGTATGTTGAACATGACAGGTGAAGGATCCTCAGTAGAGCTAGTATGTTGAACATGACAGGTGAAGGATCCTCAGTAGAGCTAGTATGTTGAACATGACAGGTGAAGGATCCTCAGTAGAGCTAGTATGTTGAACATGAGAGGTGAAGGATCCTCAGTAGAGCTAGTATGTTGAACATGAGAGGTGAAGGCTTCTCAGTAGAGCTAGTATGTTGAAAATGACAGGTGAAGGATCCTCAGTAGAGCTAGTATGTTGAACATGACAGGTGAAGGATCCTCAGTAGAGCTAGTATGTTGAACATGACAGGTGAAGGATCCTCAGTAGAGCTAGTATGTTGAACATGAGAGGTGAAGGATCCTCAGTAGAGCTAGTATGTTGAACATGACAGGTGAAGGATCCTCAGTAGAGCTAGTATGTTGAACATGACAGGTGAAGGATCCTCAGTAGAGCTAGTATGTTGAACATGAGAGGTGAAGGATCCTCAGTAGAGCTAGTATGTTGAACATGAGAGGTGAAGGCTTCTCAGTAGAGCTAGTATGTTGAACATGACAGGTGAAGGATCCTCAGTAGGGCTAGTATGTTGAACATGACAGGTGAAGGATCCTCAGTAGAGCTAGTATGTTGAACATGACAGGTGAAGTTTCCTCAGTAGAGCTAGTATGTTGAACATGAGAGGTGAAGGATCCTCAGTAGTGCTAGTATGTTGAACATGACAGGTGAAGGACCCTCAGTAGAGCTAGTATGTTGAACATGAGAGGTGAAGGATCTTCAGTAGAGCTAGTATGTTGAACATGAGAGGTGAAGGCTTCTCAGTAGAGCTAGTATGTTGAACATGACAGGTGAAGGATCCTCAGTAGAGCTAGTATGTTAAACATGACAGGTGAAGGATCCTCAGTAGAGCTAGTATGTTGAACATGACAGGTGAAGGATCCTCAGTAGAGCTAGTATGTTGAACATGACAGGTGAAGGATCCTCAGTAGAGCTAGTATGTTGAACATGAGAGGTGAAAGCTTCTCAGTAGAGCTAGTATGTTGAACATGACAGGTGAAGGATCCTCAGTAGAGCTAGTATGTTGAACATGACAGGTGAAGGATCCTTGGTAGGTAGAGCTAGTATGTTTAACATGACAGGTGAAGGATCCTCAGTAGAGCTAGTATGTTGAACATGACAGGTGAAGGATCCTCAGTAGAGCTAGTATGTTGAACATGACAGATGAAGGATCCTTAGTAGGTAGAGCTAGTATGTTTAACATGACAGGTGAAGGCTTCTCGGTAGAGCTAGTATGTTGAACATGACAGGTGAAGGATCCTCAGTAGAGCTAGTATGTTGAACATGACAGGTGAAGGATCCTCAGTAGTGCTAGTATGTTGAACATGACAGGTGAAGGATCCTCAGTAGAGCTAGTATGTTGAACATGACAGGTGAAGGACCCTCAGTAGAGCTAGTATGTTGAACATGAGAGGTGAAGGCTTCTCAGTAGAGCTAGTATGTTGAACATGACAGGTGAAGGATCCTCAGTAGAGCTAGTATGTTAAACATGACAGGTGAAGGATCCTCAGTAGAGCTAGTATGTTGAACATGACAGGTGAAGGATCCTCAGTAGAGCTAGTATGTTGAACATGACAGGTGAAGGATCCTCAGTAGAGCTAGTATGTTGAACATGAGAGGTGAAAGCTTCTCAGTAGAGCTAGTATGTTGAACATGACAGGTGAAGGATCCTCAGTAGAGCTAGTATGTTGAACATGAGAGGTGAAGGATCCTCAGTAGAGCTAGTATGTTTAACATGACAGGTGAAGGATCCTCAGTAGAGCTAGTATGTTGAACATGACAGGTGAAGGATCCTCAGTAGAGCTAGTATGTTGAACATGAGAGGTGAAGGATCCTCAGTAGAGCTAGTATGTTGAACATGACAGGTGAAGTTTCCTCAGTAGAGCTAGTATGTTGAACATGAGAGGTGAAGGCTTCTCAGTAGAGCTAGTATGTTGAACATGACAGGTGAAGGATCCTCAGTAGAGCTAGTATGTTAAACATGACAGGTGAAGGATCCTCAGTAGAGCTAGTATGTTGAACATGACAGGTGAAGGATCCTCAGTAGAGCTAGTATGTTGAACATGACAGGTGAAGGATCCTCAGTAGAGCTAGTATGTTGAACATGAGAGGTGAAAGCTTCTCAGTAGAGCTAGTATGTTGAACATGACAGGTGAAGGATCCTCAGTAGAGCTAGTATGTTGAACATGACAGGTGAAGGATCCTTGGTAGGTAGAGCTAGTATGTTTAACATGACAGGTGAAGGATCCTCAGTAGAGCTAGTATGTTGAACATGACAGGTGAAGGATCCTCAGTAGAGCTAGTATGTTGAACATGACAGATGAAGGATCCTTAGTAGGTAGAGCTAGTATGTTTAACATGACAGGTGAAGGCTTCTCGGTAGAGCTAGTATGTTGAACATGACAGGTGAAGGATCCTCAGTAGAGCTAGTACGTTGAACATGACAGGTGAAGGATCCTCAGTAGTGCTAGTATGTTGAACATGACAGGTGAAGGATCCTCAGTAGAGCTAGTATGTTGAACATGACAGGTGAAGGACCCTCAGTAGAGCTAGTATGTTGAACATGAGAGGTGAAGGCTTCTCAGTAAAGCTAGTATGTTGAACATGACAGGTGAAGGATCCTCAGTAGAGCTAGTATGTTAAACATGACAGGTGAAGGATCCTCAGTAGAGCTAGTATGTTGAACATGAGAGGTGAAAGCTTCTCAGTAGAGCTAGTATGTTGAACATGACAGGTGAAGGATCCTCAGTAGAGCTAGTATGTTGAACATGACAGGTGAAGGATCCTTGGTAGGTAGAGCTAGTATGTTTAACATGACAGGTGAAGGATCCTCAGTAGAGCTAGTATGTTGAACATGACAGGTGAAGGATCCTCAGTAGAGCTAGTATGTTGAACATGACAGATGAAGGATCCTTAGTAGGTAGAGCTAGTTTGTTTAACATGACAGGTGAAGGCTTCTCGGTAGAGCTAGTATGTTGAACATGACAGGTGAAGGATCCTCAGTAGAGCTAGTATGTTGAACATGACAGGTGAAGGATCCTCAGTAGTGCTAGTATGTTGAACATGACAGGTGAAGGATCCTCAGTAGAGCTAGTATGTTGAACATGACAGGTGAAGGACCCTCAGTAGAGCTAGTATGTTGAACATGAGAGGTGAAGGCTTCTCAGTAGAGCTAGTATGTTGAACATGACAGGTGAAGGATCCTCAGTAGAGCTAGTATGTTAAACATGACAGGTGAAGGATCCTCAGTAGAGCTAGTATGTTGAACATGACAGGTGAAGGATCCTCAGTAGAGCTAGTATGTTGAACATGACAGGTGAAGGATCCTCAGTAGAGCTAGTATGTTGAACATGAGAGGTGAAAGCTTCTCAGTAGAGCTAGTATGTTGAACATGACAGGTGAAGGATCCTCAGTAGAGCTAGTATGTTGAAAATGAGAGGTGAAGGATCCTCAGTAGAGCTAGTATGTTTAACATGACAGGTGAAGGATCCTCAGTAGAGCTAGTATGTTGAACATGACAGGTGAAGGATCCTCAGTAGAGCTAGTATGTTGAACATGAGAGGTGAAGGATCCTCAGTAGAGCTAGTATGTTGAACATGACAGGTGAAGTTTCCTCAGTAGAGCTAGTATGTTGAACATGAGAGGTGAAGGATCCTCAGTAGTGCTAGTATGTTGAACATGACAGGTGAAGGACCCTCAGTAGAGCTAGTATGTTGAACATGAGAGGTGAAGGATCTTCAGTAGAGCTAGTATGTTGAACATGAGAGGTGAAGGCTTCTCAGTAGAGCTAGTATGTTGAACATGACAGGTGAAGGATCCTCAGTAGAGCTAGTATGTTAAACATGACAGGTGAAGGATCCTCAGTAGAGCTAGTATGTTGAACATGACAGGTGAAGGATCCTCAGTAGAGCTAGTATGTTGAACATGACAGGTGAAGGATCCTCAGTAGAGCTAGTATGTTGAACATGAGAGGTGAAAGCTTCTCAGTAGAGCTAGTATGTTGAACATGACAGGTGAAGGATCCTCAGTAGAGCTAGTATGTTGAACATGACAGGTGAAGGATCCTTGGTAGGTAGAGCTAGTATGTTTAACATGACAGGTGAAGGATCCTCAGTAGAGCTAGTATGTTGAACATGACAGGTGAAGGATCCTCAGTAGAGCTAGTATGTTGAACATGACAGATGAAGGATCCTTAGTAGGTAGAGCTAGTATGTTTAACATGACAGGTGAAGGCTTCTCGGTAGAGCTAGTATGTTGAACATGACAGGTGAAGGATCCTCAGTAGAGCTAGTATGTTGAACATGACAGGTGAAGGATCCTCAGTAGTGCTAGTATGTTGAACATGACAGGTGAAGGATCCTCAGTAGAGCTAGTATGTTGAACATGACAGGTGAAGGACCCTCAGTAGAGCTAGTATGTTGAACATGAGAGGTGAAGGCTTCTCAGTAGAGCTAGTATGTTGAACATGACAGGTGAAGGATCCTCAGTAGAGCTAGTATGTTAAACATGACAGGTGAAGGATCCTCAGTAGAGCTAGTATGTTGAACATGACAGGTGAAGGATCCTCAGTAGAGCTAGTATGTTGAACATGACAGGTGAAGGATCCTCAGTAGAGCTAGTATGTTGAACATGAGAGGTGAAAGCTTCTCAGTAGAGCTAGTATGTTGAACATGACAGGTGAAGGATCCTCAGTAGAGCTAGTATGTTGAAAATGACAGGTGAAGGATCCTTAGTAGGTAGAGCTAGTATGTTTAACATGACAGGTGAAGGATCCTCAGTAGAGCTAGTATGTTGAACATGACAGGTGAAGGATCCTCAGTAGAGCTAGTATGTTGAACATGACAGGTGAAGGATCCTCAGTAGTGCTAGTATGTTAAACATGACAGGTGAAGTTTCCTCAGTAGAGCTAGTATGTTGAACATGACAGGTGAAGGATCCTTGGTAGGTAGAGCTAGTATGTTTAACATGACAGGTGAAGGATCCTCAGTAGAGCTAGTATGTTGAACATGACAGGTGAAGGATCCTCAGTAGAGCTAGTATGTTGAACATGACAGGTGAAGGATCCTTATTAGGTAGAGCTAGTATGTTGAACATGACAGGTGAAGGATCCTTAGTAGGTAGAGCTAGTATGTTGAACATGACAGGTGAAGGATCCAGGTGAAAGAATGGCGCCGGAGAAGATGGCTGCCGTTTTACAGCCCTCTAACCAATTGTACTATTATGTGTGTTTTTCCGCGTTATTTGTAATTGATTTTGTATATAATGTTTCTGCCATTGTCTCTTATGACCAAAAAGAGCTTCTAGATATCAGGACAGCGATTACTCACCTCGTATTGGACTAATAATTTTTCTTCAACGAGGCGGCCGCGAAGGATATCCTACAGACACCCGACAAGGCCCAAATCCCCGTCATTCGCATGAGAAAGAGACGGAGATATCGTGGACGTAGGTCAGGGTGCCTTGTAAGGATCCGACGGCGAGCGAGTAAACTGCCGCTCTCATCAATCCTATTAGCCAATCTTCAATCATTGGAAAATAAATTGGATGACCTAAGATTACGGTTATCCTACCAACGGGACATTAAAAACTGTAATATCTTATGTTTCACCGAGTCGTGGCTGAACGACGACATGGATAACATACAGCTAGCGGGCTATACGCTACATCGGCAGCATAGAACGGCTGACTCCGGTAAGACAAGGGGAGGCGGTCTGTGTATATTTGTAAACAACAGCTGGTGCACAAAATCAGGACGTGTACTCCGAGCATGTGCTGACCAACTGGCAAGTGTCTTCACTGACATTTTCAACATGTCCCTGACTGAGTCTGTAATACCAACATGTTTCAAGCAGACCACCATAGTCCCCGTGCCCAAGAACTCTAAGATAACCTGCCTAAATGACTACCGACCCGTAGCACTGACGTCTGTAGCCATGAAGTGCTTTGAAAGACTGGTCATGGCTCACATCAACAGCATAATCCCAGAAACCCTAGACCCACTCCAATTTGCATACCGCCCCAACAGATCCACAGATGATGCAATCTCTATCGCACTCCACACTGCCCTTTCCCACCTGGACAAGAGGAACACCTACGTGAGAATGCTATTCATTGACTACAGCTCAGCATTCAACACCATAGTGCCCTCTAAGCTCATCACTAAGCTAAGGATCCTGGGACTAAACACCTCCCTCTGCAACTGGATCCTGGACTTCCTGACGGGCCGCCCCCAGGTGGTAAGGGTAGGTAACAACACATCTGCCACACTGATCCTCAACACGGGGGGCCCCTCAGGGGTGCGTGCTCAGTCCCCTCCTGTACTCTCTGTTCACCCATGACTGCATGGCCAGGCACGACTCCAACACCATCATTAAGTTTGCCGACGACACAACAGTGGTAGGCCTGATCACCGACAACGATGAGACAGCCTATAGGGAGGAGGTCAGAGATCTGGCCGTGTGGTGCCAGGACAACAACCTCTCCCTCAACGTGACCAAGACAAAGGAGATGATTGTGGACTACAGGAAAAAAAAAGAGGACTGAGCACGCCCCATTCTCATCGACGGGGCTGTAGTGGAACAGGTTGAGAGCTTCAAGTTCCTTGGTGTCCACATCACCAACGAACTATCATGGTCCAAACACACCAAGACAGTCGTGAAGAGGGCACGACAAAGCCTATTCCCCCTCAGGAGACTAAAAAGATTTGGCATGGGTCCTCAGATCCTCAAAAAATTCTACAGCTGCACCATCGAGAGCATCCTGACTGGTTGCATCACCGCCTGGTATGGCAACTGCTTGGCCTCTGACCGCAAGGCACTACAGAGGGTAGTGCGTACGGCCCAGTACATCACTGGGGCAAAGCTCCCTGCCATCCAGGACCTCTATACCAGGCGGTGTCAGAGGAAGGCCCTCAAAATTGTCAAAGACTCCAGCCACCCTAGTCATAGACTGTTCTCTCTGCTACCGCACGGCAAGCGGTACCGGAGTGCCAAGTCTAGGTCCAAAAGACTTCTCAACAGCTTCTACCCCCAAGCCATAAGACTCCTGAACAGCTAATCATGGCTACCCGGACTATTTGCACTGCCCCCCTCCATCCTTTTTACGCTGCTGCTACTCTGTTAAGTATTTATGCATAGTCACTTTAACTCTACCCACATGTACATATTACCTCAACTACCTCAACTAGTCGGTGCCCCGCACATTGACTATGCAACGGTACCCCCCTGTATATATAGCCTCCCTACTGTCACTTTATTTTACTGTATATATAGCCTCCCTACTGTCACTTTATTTTACTTCTGCTCTTTTTTTTCTCAACACTTTTTTGTTGTTGTTTTATTCTTACTTTTTTGTTTAAAATAAATGCACTGTTGGTTAAGGGCTGTAAGTAAGCATTTCACTGTAATGTCTGCACCTGTTGTATTCGGCGCATGTGACCAATAAAATTTGATTTGATTTGATTTGATTTGAAAATCAAATACTAAGGAAGTCTCAAGGTTTTGCTCGCCTGAGGTAGAGTATCTTATGATAAGCTGTAGACCACACTATTTACCAAGAGAGTTTTCATCTATATTTTTCATAGCTGTCTATTTACCACCACAAACCAATGCTGGCATTAAGATTGCACTGAATGAGCTGTATAAGGCCATAAGTCAACAGGAAAACGCTCATCCAGAGGCAGCGCTCCTAGTGGCCGGGGACTTTAATGCAGGGAAACTTAAATCCGTTCTACCTAATTTCTACCAGCATGTTAAATGTGCAACCAGAGGAAAAAAAACTCTAGACCACCTTTACTCCACACACAGAGACGCATACAAAGCTCAGCCAATCATCCTGACTAACTTACCCTCTAAATACACCTCCGCTGTCTTCAACCAGGATCTCAGCGATCACTGCCTTATTGCCTGCGTCCGTAACGGGTCCGCGGTCAAACGACCACCCTTCATCACTGTCAAACGCTCCCTAAAACACTTTAGCGAGCAGGCCTTCCTAATTGACCTGGCCCAGGTATCCTGGATGGATATAGATCTCATTCCGTCAGTAGAGGATGCCTGGTTGTTCTTTAAAAGTAATTTCCTCTCAATCTTAAATAAACATGCCCCATTCAAAAAATACAGAACTAAGAACAGATATAGCCCCTGGTTCTCCTCAGACTTGACTGCCCTTGAACAGCACAAAAACATCCTGTGGCGTACTGCATTAGCATCAAATAGCCCCCGCGATATGCAACTTTTCAGGGAAGTTAGGAACCAATATACACAAGCAGTCAGGAAAGCAAAGGCTAACTTTTGCATCCTGTAGCACTAACTCCAAAAAGTTTTGGGACACTGTAAAGTCCATGGAGAATAAAAGCACCTCCTCCCAGCTACCCACTGCACTGAGGCTAGGAAACACTATCACCACCGATAAATCTACAACAATCGAGAATTTCAACAAGCATTTTGCTACGGCTGGCCATGCTTTCCACCTGGCTACCACTACCCCGGCCACCAACTCTGCACCCTCCGCTGCAACTTGCCCATGCCCCCCCCGCTTCTCATTCACACAAATTCAGACAGCTGATGTTCTGAAAGAGCTGCAAAATCTGGACCCCTACAAATCAGCTGGGCTAGACAATCTGGACCCTTTCTTTCTAAAACTAGCAGCCGAAATTGTCGCAACCCCTCTTACTAGCCTGTTCAACCTCTCTTTCGTAACGTCTGAGATCCCCAGAGATTGGAAAGCTGCCGCGGTCATCCCCCTCTTCAAAGGGGCTGACACTCTAGATCCAAACTGTTACAGACCTATATCCATCCTGCCCTGCCTTTCGAAAATATTTGAAAGCCAAGTTAACAAACAGATCACCGACCATTTCGAATCCCTCCGAGCTGGTCATGGGTGCACTTCAGCCACGCTCAAGGTCCTAAACGATATTATAACCACGATCGATAATAGACAGTACTGTGCAGCCGTCTTCATCGACCTGGCCAAGGCTTTCGACTCTGTCAACCACCGCATTCTTATTGGCAGACTAAATAGCCTTGGTTTCTCAAATGACTGCCTCGCCTGGTTCACCAACTACTTCTCAGATAGAGTTCAATGTGTCAAATCGGAGGGCCTGTTGTCTGGACCTATGGCAGTCTCTATGGGGGTGCCACAGGATTCAATTCTTGGGCCGACTCTTTTCTCAGTGTATATCAATGATGTCGCTCTTGCTGCTGGTGACTCTCAGATCCACCTCTACGCAGACGACACCATTTTGTATACATCTGGCCCTTCATTGGACACTGTGTTAACAAACCACCAAACGAGCTTCAATGCCATACAACACTCCTTCAGTAGCCTCCAACTGCTCTTAAACACTAGTAAAACTAAATGCATGCTCTTCAATCGAACGCTGCTGGCACCCGCCCACACGACTAGAATCACCACTCTCGACGGGTCTGACCTAGAGTATGTGGACAACTACAAATACCTAGGTGTCTGGTTAGACTGTAAACTCTCCTTCCAGACTCACATTAAGAATCTCCAATCCAAAGTTAAATCTAGAATCGGCTTCCTATTTCGTAACAAAGCCTCCTTCACTCATGCTGCCAAACATGCCCTCGTAAAACTGACTATCCTACCGATCCTTGACTTCGGCGATGTCATTTACAAAATAGCCTCCAACACTCTACTCAGCAAATTGGATGTAGTCTATCACAGTGCCATCCGTTTTGTCTCCAAAGTCCCATACACTACCCACCACTGTGACCTGTACGCTCTTGTTGGCTGGTCCTCACTACATGTTCGTCGTCAAACCCACTGGCTCCAGGCCATCTATAAATCACTGCTAAGCAAATCCCCACCTTATCTTAGCTCATTGGTCACCATAGCAGCACCCACCCGTAGTCTGCGCTCCAGCAGGTATATCTCACTGGTCATTCCCAAAGCCAACACCTCCTTTGGCCACCATTCCTTCCAGTTCTCTGCTGCCAATGACTGGAACGAATTGCAAAAATCTCTGAAGCTGGAGACTCTTATCTCCCTCACTAACTTTAAGCATCAGTTGTCAGAGCACCTTACCGATCACTGCATATGTACACAGCCCATCTGAAATTAGCCCACCCAAATACCTCATCCCTATATTGTTATTTATTTTGCTCTTTTGCACCCCAGTATCTCTATTTGCACATAATCTCTTGCACATCTAGCATTCCAGTGTTAATACTAATTGTAATTATTTTGCACTATAGCCTATTTATTGCCTTACCTCCATAACTTGCTACATTTGCACACACTGTATATATATTTTCTGTTGTATTTTTTGACTTTATGTTTTTTTTACCCCATATGTAACTCTGTGTTGTTGTTTTTATCGCACTGCTTTGCTTTATATTGGCCAGGTCGCAGAACTTGTTCTCAACTGGCTTACCTGGTTAAATAAAGGTGAAATAAAATAAAAAATACAAAAAATACAAAGCTCTCCCTCGCCCTCCATTTGGCAAATCTGACCATAACTCTATCCTCCTGATTCCTGCTTATAAGCAAAAACTAAAGCAGGAAGCACCAGTGACTTGGTTAATAAAAAAGTGGTCAGATGACGCAGATGCTAAGCTACAGGACGGTTTTGCTAGCACAGACTGGAACATGTTCCGGGATTCTTCAGATAGCATTGAGGAGTACACCACATCAGTAACTGGCTTCATCAATAAGTGCATTGATGATGTCGTCCCCACAGTGACCGTACGTACATACCCCAACCAGAAGCCATGGATTACAGGCAACATCCGCACTGAGCTAAAGGGTAGAGCTGCCACTTTCAAGGAACGGGACTCTAACCCGGACGCTTATAAGAAATCCCGCTATGCCCTCCGACGAACCATCAAACAGGCAAAGAGTCAATACAGGACTAAGATTGAATCGTAATACACCGGCTCTGACGCTCGTCGGATGTGGCAGGGCTTGAAAACTATTACAGACTACAAAGGGAAGCACAGCCGCGAGCTGCCCAGTGACACAAGCCTACCAGACGAGCTAAACCACTTCTATGCTCGCTTCGAGGCAAGCAACTGAAGCATGCATGAGAGCACCAGCTGTTCCGGATGACTATGTGATCACGCTCTCCGTAGCCGATGTGAGTAAGACTTTTAAGCAGGTCAACATTCACAAGGCCGCAGGGCCAGACGGATTACCAGGACGTGAAAGAGATAGCATCACTGGTGGCACCGATTGAGCCGGTCTCCGCGTGTATGGGGGGTGGAACAAAGGAGCTATTTGAGGCAGTTTGAGAGGGACTTGGGGCTTTACAGTCAAATTGTATAATAAGAACTAACTGGAACAGCAATAGGCAAGGCATATTGACATGGGAGAGAGGCATAAAGCAATCACAGGTGTTATTCGAGAGAGCTAAGACAACAACTGGTAATGGCGACGAAAGTTTTGGCTGAGGCTAAACAGATAAATAGGACAGGGTACCGTGTAAAGGAACAGTCCAGCAGGCATCAGCTGTGCAGCTGAGTGATCATAAGGTCCAGTGAACAGCAATATGTGAGTCCGAGAGCAGTTCGAATTGGTGCTACAGCACTGGCTAGCAGGAAGCACGGCTGTTGTTTACATGTGCTAGCGGGCCGGGGCTAGCAGATGGATCTTCGTGGTCATCGCAACGGGAAGCCTGTTAAAACCACATCACTGTCAAACGCTCCCTAAAACACTTTAGCGAGCAGGCCTTCCTAATTGACCTGGCCCAGGTATCCTGGATGGATATAGATCTCATTCCGTCAGTAGAGGATGCCTGGTTGTTCTTTAAAAGTAATTTCCTCTCAATCTTAAATAAACATGCCCCATTCAAAAATACAAGAACTAAGAACAGATATAGCCCTGGTTCTCTCTCAGACTTGACTGCCCTTGACCAGCACAAAAACATCCTGTGGCGTACTGCATTAGCATCAAATAGCCCCCGCGATATGCAACTTTTCAGGGAAGTTAGGAACCAATATACACAAGCAGTCAGGAAAGCAAAGGCTAACTTTTTCAAACAGAAATGTGCATCCTGTAGCACTAACTCCAAAAAGTTTTGGGACACTGTAAAGTCCATGGAGAATATAAGCACCTCCTCCCAGCTACCCACTGCACTGAGGCTAGGAAACACTATCACCACCGATAAATCTACAACAATCGAGAATTTCAACAAGCATTTTGCTACGGCTGGCCATGCTTTCCACCTGGCTACCACTACCCCGGCCACCAACTCTGCACCCTCCGCTGCAACTTGCCCATGCCCCCCCCGCTTCTCCTTCACACAAATTCAGACAGCTGATGTTCTGAAAGAGCTGCAAAATCTGGACCCCTACAAATCAGCTGGGCTAGACAATCTGGACCCTTTCTTTTCTAAAACTAGCCGCCAAATTGTCGCAACCCCCTATTACTAGCCTGTTCAACCTCTCTTTCGTAACGTCTGAGATCCCCAGAGATTGGAAAGCTGCCGCGGTCATCCCCCTCTTCAAAGGGGGTGACACTCTAGATCCAAACTGTTACAGACCTATATCCATCCTGCCCTGCCTTTCGAAAGTATTTGAAAGCCAAGTTAACAAACAGATCACCGACCATTTCGAATCCCACCATACCTTCTCCGCTATGCAATCCGGTTTCGAGCTGGTCATGGGTGCACTTCAGCCACGCTCAAGGTCCTAAACGATATTATAACCACGATCGATAATAGACAGTACTGTGCAGCCGTCTTCATCGACCTGGCCAAGGCTTTCGACTCTGTCAACCACCGCATTCTTATTGGCAGACTAAATAGCCTTGGTTTCTCAAATGACTGCCTCGCCTGGTTCACCAACTACTTCTCAGATAGAGTTCAATGTGTCAAATCGGAGGGCCTGTTGTCTGGACCTATGGCAGTCTCTATGGGGGTGCCACAGGGTTCAATTCTTGGGCCGACTCTTTTCTCAGTGTATATCAATGATGTCGCTCTTGCTGCTGGTGACTCTCAGATCCACCTCTACGCAGACGACACCATTTTGTATACATCTGGCCCTTCATTGGACACTGTGTTAACAAACCTCCAAACGAGCTTCAATGCCATACAACACTCCTTCAGTAGCCTCCAACTGCTCTTAAACACTAGTAAAACTAAATGCATGCTCTTCAATCGAATGCTGCTGGCACCGGCCCACACGACTAGAATCACCACTCTCGACGGGTCTGACCTAGAGTATGTGGACAACTACAAATACCTAGGTGTCTGGTTAGACTGTAAACTCTCCTTCCAGACTCACATTAAGAATCTCCAATCCAAAGTTAAATCTAGAATCGGCTTCCTATTTTGCAACAAAGCCTCCTTCACTCATGCTGCCAAACATGCCCTCGTAAAACTGACTATCCTACCGATCCTTGACTTCGCCGATGTCATTTACAAAATAGCCTCCAACACTCTACTCAGCAAATTGGATGTAGTCTATCACAGTGCCATCCGCTTTTGTCTCCAAAGCCCCATACACTACCCACCACTGTGACCTGTACGCTCTTGTTGGCTGGTCCTCACTACATGTTCGTCGTCAAACCCACTGGCTCCAGGCCATCTATAAATCACTGCTAGGCAAATCCCGCCTTATCTTAGCTCATTGGTCACCATAGCAGCACCCACCGTAGTCTGCGCTCCAGCAGGTATATCTCACTGGTCATTCCCAAAGCCAACACCTC
The DNA here is from genome assembly GCF_020615455.1 of Coregonus clupeaformis. Taxonomy (NCBI): domain Eukaryota; kingdom Metazoa; phylum Chordata; class Actinopteri; order Salmoniformes; family Salmonidae; genus Coregonus; species Coregonus clupeaformis. Next base: position 5,080,039 of record NC_059203.1, read on the forward strand.
CTTTGGCCGCCATTCCTTCCAGTTCTCTGCTGCCAATGACTGGAACGAATTGCAAAAATCTCTGAAGCTGGAGACTCTTATCTCCCTCACTAACTTTAAGCATCAGTTGTCAGAGCACCTTACCGATCACTGCACCTGTACACAGCCCATCTGAAATTAGCCCACCCAAATACCTCATCCCTATATTGTTATTTATTTTGCTCTTTTGCACCCCAGTATCTCTATTTGCACATAATCTCTTGCACATCTTGCTTTCCAGTGTTAATACTAATTGTAATTATTTTGCACTATAGCCTATTTATTGCCTTACCTCCATAACTTGCTACATTTGCACACACTGTATATATTTTTTCTGTTGTATTTTTTGACTTTATGTTTTTTTTACCCCATATGTAACTCTGTGTTGTTGTTTTTATCGCACTGCTTTGCTTTATCTTGGCTAGGTCGCAGTTGTAAATGAGAACTTGTTCTCAACTGGCTTACCTGGTTAAATAAAGGTGAAATAAAAAAATAAATAAAAAAAATACAAAGCTCTCCCTCGCCCTCCATTTGGCAAATCTGACCATAACTCTATCCTCCTGATTCCTGCTTATAAGCAAAAACTAAAGCAGGAAGCACCAGTGACTTGGTTAATAAAAAAGTGGTCAGATGACGCAGATGCTAAGCTACAGGACGGTTTTGCTAGCACAGACTGGAACATGTTCCGGGATTCTTCAGATAGCATTGAGGAGTACACCACATCAGTAACTGGCTTCATCAATAAGTGCATCGATGATGTCGTCCCCACAGTGACCGTACGTACATACCCCAACCAAAAGCCATGGATTACAGGAAACATCCGCACTGAGCTAAAGGGTAGAGCTGCCGCTTTCAAGGAGCGGGACTCTAACCCGGACGCTTATAAGAAATCCCGCTATGCCCTCGGACGAACCATCAAACAGGCAAAGAGTCAATACAGGACTAAGATTGAATTGTAATACACCGGCTCTGACGCTCGTCGGATGTGGCAGGGCTTGAAAACTATTACAGACTACAAAGGGAAGCACAGCCGCGAGCTGCCCAGTGACACAAGTTTACCAGACGAGCTAAACCACTTCTATGCTCGCTTCGAGGCAAGCAATACTGAAGCATGCATGAGAGCACCAGCTGTTCCGGATGACTATGTGATCACGCTCTCCGTAGCCGATGTGAGTAAGACTTTTAAGCAGGTCAACATTCACAAGGCCGCAGGGCCAGACGGATTACCAGGATGTGAAAGAGATAGCATCACTGGTGGCACCGATTGAGCCGGTCTCCGCGTGTATGGGGGGGGTGGAACAAAGGAGCTATTTGAGGCAGTTTGAGAGGGACTTGGGGCTTTACAGTCAAATTGTATAATAAGAACTAACTGGAACAGCAATAGGCAAGGCATATTGACATGGGAGAGAGGCATAAAGCAATCACAGGTGTTATTCGAGAGAGCTAAGACAACAACTGGCAATGGCGACGAAAGTTTTGGCTGGGGCTAAACAGATAAATAGGACAGGGTACTGTGTAAAGGAACAGTCCAGCAGGCATCAGCTGTGCAGCTGAGTGATCATAAGGTCCAGTGAACAGCAATATGTGAGTCCGAGAGCAGTTCGAATTGGTGCTACAGCACTGGCTAGCAGGAAGCACGGCTGTTGTTTACATGTGCTAGCGGGCCGGGGCTAGCAGATGGATCTTCGTGGTCATCGCAACGGGAAGCCTGTTAAAACCACATCACTGTCAAACGCTCCCTAAAACACTTTAGCGAGCAGGCCTTCCTAATTGACCTGGCCCAGGTATCCTGGATGGATATAGATCTCATTCCGTCAGTAGAGGATGCCTGGTTGTTCTTTAAAAGTAATTTCCTCTCAATCTTAAATAAACATGCCCCATTCAAAAAATACAGAACTAAGAACAGATATAGCCCCTGGTTCTCCTCAGACTTGACTGCCCTTGACCAGCACAAAAACATCCTGTGGCGTACTGCATTAGCATCAAATAGCCCCCGCGATATGCAACTTTTCAGGGAAGTTAGGAACCAATATACACAAGCAGTCAGGAAAGCAAAGGCTAACTTTTTCAAACAGAAATGTGCATCCTGTAGCACTAACTCCAAAAAGTTTTGGGACACTGTAAAGTCCATGGAGAATAAAAGCACCTCCTCCCAGCTACCCACTGCACTGAGGCTAGGAAACACTATCACCACCGATAAATCTACAACAATCGAGAATTTCAACAAGCATTTTGCTACGGCTGGCCATGCTTTCCACCTGGCTACCACTACCGGCCACCAACTCTGCACCCTCCGCTGCAACTTGCCCATGCCCCCCACTTCTCCTTCACACAAATTCAGACAGCTGATGTTCTGAAAGAGCTGCAAAATCTGGACCCCTACAAATCAGCTGGGCTAGACAATCTGGACCCTTTCTTTCTAAAACTAGCCGCCGAAATTGTCGCAACCCCTATTACTAGCCTGTTCAACCTCTCTTTCGTAACGTCTGAGATCCCCAGAGATTGGAAAGCTGCCACGGTCATCCCCCTCTTCAAAGGGGGTGACACTCTAGATCCAAACTGTTACAGACCTATATCCATCCTGCCCTGCCTTTCGAAAGTATTTGAAAGCCAAGTTAACAAACAGATCACCGACCATTTCGAATCCCACCGTACCATTTCGAATCCGGTTTCCGAGCTGGTCATGGGTGCACTTCAGCCACGCTCAAGGTCCTAAACGATATTATAACCACGATCGATAATAGACAGTACTGTGCAGCCGTCTTCATCGACCTGGCCAAGGCTTTCGACTCTGTCAACCACCGCATTCTTATTGGCAGACTAAATAGCCTTGGTTTCTCAAATGACTGCCTCGCCTGGTTCACCAACTACTTCTCAGATAGAGTTCAATGTGTCAAATCGGAGGGCCTGTTGTCTGGACCTATGGCAGTCTCTATGGGGGTGCCACAGGGTTCAATTCTTGGGCCGACTCTTTTCTCAGTGTATATCAATGATGTCGCTCTTGCTGCTGGTGACTCTCAGATCCACCTCTACGCAGACGACACCATTACGTCAGCAGACCAGTCGTGATGGATCGTCGGGGCTTCGTGTCGACGCTAGGAGTTCACGTCCGGTTGACAGAGAGGTAGATAGCCGGGAGATGGGCCTGACTCGAGGCTAGCTCAAGGCTGATTAGCCAACCACAACATCCATTTGGTTGCAGCTAGCTAGTTGCGATGATCCGGAGTTAAAGGTCCAGTGATTCAGTGATTCCGGCAGATAATCTGATATGTTCTGGGTCGATAATAATAATAATAATAATAATAATAATAATAATAATAATAATAATAATAATAATAATGTATGCACTCACTAACTGTAAGTCGATCTGGATAAGAGCGTCTTCTAAATGACTAAAATGTAAAATGTAAATAATAAGTGATATCCATATCGCTTGTAGGCTACACCACTGCTGTCCTGCTGTCCTGCTGTCCTGCTGTCCTGCTGTCCTCTTTACCTCCAAGCATTTATTTAGTTCATCTTTAGATGCCGACAGCAGTCTCCCCATTGGAAGACATGTCTTGAACTGGAGCCTACAAAAAGTGGTCTCTGATTGGTGGTCATCATTTCGTGTGTCATCATAGTGGTCTCTGATTGGTGGTCATCATTTCGTGTGTCATCATAGTGGTCTCTGATTGGTGGTCATCATTTGCTGTGTCATCAAAGTGGTCTCTGATTGGTGTTCATCATTTGGTGTGTCATCATAGTGGTCTCTGATTTGTGGTCATCATTTGGTGTGTCATCATAGTGGTCTCTGATTGGTGGTCATCATTTGGTGTGTCATCATAGTGGTCTCTGATTGGTGGTCATCATTTGGTGTGTCATCATAGTGGTCTCTGATTGGTGGTCATAATTTTGTGAACAAGCTCCCTCACGACGCCAGGACAGCGGAGTCACTCACCACCTTCCAGAGACATTTGAAACCCCACCTCTTTAAGGAATACCTGGAATAGGATAAAGTAATCCTTCTACCCCCCCTTACCCCACCTCATCCCCCCACCCAAAAAAAACAAAAAAACATTGTAAAGTGGTTATCCCACTGGCTATAAGGTGAATGTACCAATTTGTAAGTCGCTCTGGATAAGAGCGTCTGCTAAATGACGTAAATGTAATTGCATTTCTTATCCGAATGATAAGTTATGTTCCAAAACAAGGCTGTGTGTTTTCCAGCTACAGTCAGCTGTAGGAGCAGGCCATACTGTCATCTGATTGGCTGAAAGGTCAGTTCATCGTGAGGTCAGAGGGTCGTGGCAATGTCCTTTCAGACAAACACAGCTGCCATGATGACGACGATGATGATGTCACAGTGGAACACTGATGCGGTAATTAAATAACTAATGCTACCAGCGCAGAGAGAGAGAGAGAGAGAGAGAGAGAGAGAGAGAGAGAGAGAGAGAGAGAGAGAGAGAGAGAGAGAGAGAAGAGAAAGAGAGAGAGAGAGAGAGAGAGATTCATGGAAGCTAGGCTTCCCCAAAAAATGGACTGAGAAAAACATAAAATAATGTATCTTTCATCTCTCTGTGTTGCATACCTTTCCTTCAGTTGGCAAGAGGCTGAATGTATCTCACCCGAGAAAGCAAGAGGCTGAATGTACTAGCTGGCTAATAGTTGCCCATGAAAGGAAGTTAGGCTAACGAGCAAGCATTTTAGACAGGTAGCCTAGGACAACAACAAAAATTTAAGTGTGTACTGTATGACAGCGACAGACCGTTTTGTCAACATGAATGAGAGGAGGATGGCGTTTCTCTACAAGTAGGGTGACATGTTTTTTCTACGTGCATGAACACACGCACACACACGTAAAAGAGGGGGATGGGGTGGGGTGGGGGGGTAGCCATGATTAGCTGTTCAGGAGTCTTATGGCTTGGGGGTAGAAGCTGTTAAGAAGCATTTTGGACCTAGACTTGGCGCTCCGGTACCGCTTGCCGTGCAGTAGCAGAGAGGCTGGAGTCTTTGACAATTTGTAGGGCCTTCCTCTGACACCGCCTGGTATAGAGGTCCTGGATGGCAGGAAGCTTGTCCCCAGTGATGTACTGGGCCGTACGCACTACCCTCTGTAGTGCCTTGCGGTTGGAGGCAGAGCAGTTGTCATACCAGGCGGTGATGCAACCAGTCAGGATTCTCTCGATGGTGCAGCTGTATTACCTTTTGAGGATCTGAGGACCCATGCCAAATCTTTTCAGTCTCCTGAGGGGAAATAGGCTTTGTCGTGCCCTCTTCACGACTGTCTTGGTGTGTTTGGACCATGATAGTTTGTTGGTGATGTGGACACCAAGTTACTTGAAGCTCTCAACCTGTTCCACTACAGCCCCTTCGATGAGAATGGGGGCGTGCTCAGTCCTCTTTTTTTTCCTGTAGTCCACAATCATCTACTTTGTTTTGATCACGTTGAGGGAGAGGTTGTTATCCTGGCACCACACGGCCACGGTCGGTGATCAGACCTTTTATTTATTTATTTTATTTCACCTTTATTTAACCAGGTAAGCCAGTTGAGAACAAGTTCTCATTTACAACTGCGACCTGGCCAATATAAAGCAAAGCAGTGCGACAAAAACAACAACACAGAGTTACATATGGGGTAAAAAAAACAAAGTCAAAAAATACAACAGAAAATATATATACAGTGTGTGCAAATGTAGCAAGTTATGGAGGTAAGGCAATAAATAGGCCATAGTGCAAAATAATTACAATTAGTATTAACACTGGAATGCTAGATGTGCAAGAGATTATGTGCAAATACAGATACTGGGGTGCAAAATAGCAAAATAAATAACAATATAGGGATGAGGTAGTTGGGTGGGCTAATTTCAGATGGGCTGTGTACAGGTGCAGTGATCGGTAAGGTGCTCTGACAACTGATGCTTAAAGTTAGTGAGGGAGATAAGTGTCTCCAGCTTCAGAGATTTTTGCAGTTCGTTCCAGTCATTGGCAGCAGAGAACTGGAAGGAATGGCGGCCAAAGGAGGTGTTGGCTTTGGGGATGACCAGTGAGATATACCTGCTGGAGCGCAGACTATGGGTGGGTGTTGCTATTACATTTACATTTTAGTCATTTAGCAGACGCTCTTATCCAGAGCGACTTACAGGAGCTATGGTGACCAATGAGCTAAGATAAGGCGGGGATTTGCCTAGCAGTGATTTATAGATGGCCTGGAGCCAGTGGGTTTGACGACGAACATGTAGTGAGGACCAGCCAACAAGAGCGTACAGGTCACAGTGGTGGGTAGTGTATGGGGCTTTGGAGACAAAACGGATGGCACTGTGATAGACTACATCCAATTTGCTGAGTAGAGTGTTGGAGGCTATTTTGTAAATGACATCGCCGAAGTCAAGGATCGGTAGGATAGTCAGTTTTACGAGGGCATGTTTGGCAGCATGAGTGAAGGAGGCTTTGTTGCGAAATAGGAAGCCGATTCTAGATTTAACTTTGGGCCTACCACTGTTGTGTCGTCGGCAAACTTAATGATGGTGTTGGAGTCGTGTCTGACCATGCAGTCATGGTTGAACAGGGAGTACATGATGTAGGCTGTGTGTAGCGGTTAGCAGTTATAGTATGAAGGTTTGGCTTGGAAAGGTTTTTTCACCTGGTCACAGAATAGAAGTACAAGAACCACTTATACAATGAGCAAAGGAATCATGCTGTTTGTATGTGGCTGCTATGAAAGTGAACTGGGGTGTATTCATTCTGCTGATTCTGTTGAAACGTTTCTTAAACGGAAGCAAACAGAATGAAAAGGGGATAAACATACCTCATGTGAGTATCATGTAGTAGCCTAAACCTATCGCTGTTACATTGAACTGGGTGAATGGAATATGAATGACAGTCATAAATGACTCTGATAAATGCAGAAAATCGGCAATCAAAATAAACATTCTACCACAGCGAACATGTTATTTTTGGGAAGTATATTTGATTCTGAGTTCAGATAAAATAAAATAAAATACAATTTTATTTGTCACATGCGCCGAATACAACAGGTGTAGACCTTACCATGAAATGCTTACTTACAAGCCCTTAACCAACAATGCAGTTCAAGAAATAGAGTTAAGAAAATATTTACTAAATAAACTAAAGTAAGAAAAATAGAATAACATCAAAAAGTAACACAATAAAATAACAATAACAAGGCTATATACAGGGGGTACCGGTACCGAGTCAATGTGTGGGGGTACAGGTTAGTCGAGGTAATAATGAGGCTATGTACAGGGGGTACCGGTACCGAGTCAATGGGCTGGGGTACAGGTTAGTCCAGGTAATTTGTACATGTACAGTGAGGTAAAAAAGTATTTGATCCCCTGCTGATTTTGTACGTTTGCCCACTGACAAAGACATGATCAGTCTATAATTTTAATGGTAGGTTTATTTGAACAGTGAGAGACAGAATAACAACAAAAAAATCCAGAAAAACGCATGTCAAAAATGTTATAAATTGATTTGCATTTTAATGAGGGAAATAACAGCGAGTAGCAGCAGTAGTGCGGTGGGGGGGGCAGTGTAAATAGTCCGGGTGGCCATTTGAATTGTTCAGGAGTCTTATGGCTTGGGGGTAGAAGCTGTTAAGGAGCCTTTTGGACCTAGACTTGGCGCTCCCGTACCGCTTGCTGTGCGGTAGCAGAGAGAACAGTCTATGACTTGGGTGGCTGGAGTCTTTGAAAATTTTGAGGGCCTTCCTCTGACGCTGCCTAGTATATAGGTCCTGGATGTCAGGAAGCTTGGCCCCAGTGATGTACTGGGCCGTACGCACTACCCTCTGTAGTGCCTTGCGGTCGGAGGCCAAGCAGTTGCCATTCCAGGCAGTGATGCAACCAGTCAGGATGCTCTCGATGGTGCAGCTGTATAACTTTTTGAGGATCTGAGGACCCATGCCAAATCTTTTCAGTCTCCTGAGGGGGAATAGGCTTTGTCGTGCCTTCTTCACGACTGTCTTGGTGTGTTTGGACCATGATAGTTCGTTGGTGATGTGGACACCAAGGAACTTGAAGCTCTCAACCTGTTCCACTACAGCCCCATCGATGTTAATGGGGGCGTGCTCAGTCCTCTTTTTCCTGTAGTCCACAATCATCTCCTTTGTCTTGATCACGTTGAGGGAGAGGTTGTTGTCCTGGCACCACACTGCCAGGTCTCTGACCTCCTCCATAAAGGCTGTCTCATCATTGTCGGTGATCAGGCCTACAGCAAGAGGATATGTGGTTTATAGTTAGATCCAAGACAATATATCAGCTAGAGGATAACAGACAACACGGGGTGGTTGAAATGAATCAGCTAGAGGACAACAGACAACACGGGGTGGTTGAAATGAATCAGCTAGAGGACAACAGACAACACGGGGTGGTTGAAATGAATCAGCTAGAGGACAACAGACAACACGGGGTGGTTGAAATGAATCAGCTAGAGGACAACAGACAACACGGGGTGGTTGAAATGAATCAGCTAGAGGACAACAGACAACACGGGGTGGTTGAAATGAATCAGCTAGAGGACAACAGACAACACGGGGTGGTTGAAATGAATCAGCTAGAGGACAACAGACAACACGGGGTGGTTGAAATGAATCAGCTAGAGGACAACAGACAACACGGTGTGGTTGAAATGAATCAGCTAGAGGACAACAGACAACACGGTGTGGTTGAAATGAATCAGCTAGAGGACAACAGACAACACGGGGTGGTTGAAATGAATCAGCTAGAGGACAACAGACAACACGGGGTGGTTGAAATGAATCAGCTAGAGGACAACAGACAACACGGGGTGGTTGAAATGAATCAGCTAGAGGACAACAGACAACACGGGGTGGTGATGTTGTGTATATTATTAGACTAATGAAACTGAGTTGTTTATTCTAGTAACAGTAACCCTAGTCTCATAGACTATCTGTCATCAGAGATCTCATAACCAGACAAAATCAATGCAAGGAATCTCAGAATATTCTGATGTGTATATGTTATACTGTATGTTGAGAATATATGTTGTGTTTTTTAAACACTTGTAAGTGGGAAGTTAAATGCTTGTGGGTTGTCTTGTTTTAAACTATCTAGAAGTGAATATGATTTATTTTCCCATTTGATTGTTCTTCCAAAAAGGAAGATGGGTGAGTATTGTTTCCACATTGTCGTCCGGATTCAATACTGAACCTCACATCTGGACTAATTAACTGTTAATTAACTAACGACACTATATGACATCATAACTTGTCAGGTCTTTGGCAGACCAACACATATACTACGTCCCAAACGGGAGCCTATTCCCTATGTAGTGCACTACTTTGTACCAGGGCCTACAGGGCTCTTTGTAGGGAGCCACTTGGGCCGGAGCCACATACTTCTCCAGCCAGTCATTCCCTCAATAACAAACTGATGCTTTCCTTTCTAATTAAGTCACATTCAACTATGATGAGTCTATTGATGTCAGTGGAACAAGTGGAACCCAGTACACTGACCTCACAGGAGAAGAGAGCTAGCTATCTCTCCACAGTAGATAGCAGAGGAGATGTCCACAGTATCTCTCCACAGTAGATAGCAGAGGAGATGTCCACAGTATCTCCCCCCAGTATAACTACCCCCTCAGTCTGTCCACAGTATATCTCCCCCCAGTATAACTACCCCCTCAGTCTATCCACAGTATATCTCTCCCCCCAGTATAACTACCCCCTCAGTCTGTCCACAGTATATCTCCCCCCAGTATAACTCCCCCTCAGTCTATCCACAGTATATCTCTCCCTAGTATAACTACCCCCTCAGTCTATCCACAGTATATCTCTCTCCCCAGTATAACTACCCCCTCAGTCTATCCACAGTATATCTCTCCCTAGTATAACTACCCCCTCAGTATATCCACAGTATATCTCTCTCCCCAGTATAACTACCCCCTCAGTCTATCCACAGTATATCTCTCCCCCCAGTATAACTACCCCCTCAGTATATCCACAGTATCTCTCTCCTCCCAGTATAACTACCCCCTCAGTCTATCCACAGTATATATCTCCCCCCAGTATAACTACCCCCTCAGTATATCCACAGTATATCTCCCCCCAGTATAACTACCCCCTCAGTATATCCACAGTATATCTCTCCCCCAGTATAACTACCCCTCAGTCTATCCACAGTATATCTCTCCACCCAGTATAACTACCCTCAGTCTATCCACAGTATATCTCCCCCCAGTATAACTACCCTCAGTCTATCCACAGTATATCTCTCCCCAGTATAACTACCCCTCAGTCTATCCACAGTATATCTCCCCCCCAGTATAACTACCCCTCAGTCTATCCACAGTATATCTCTCTCCCCAGTATAACTACCCCCTCAGTCTATCCACAGTATATCTCTCCCCAGTATAACTACCCCTCAGTCTATCCACAGTATATCTCCCCCCAGTATAACTACCCCTCAGTCTATCCACAGTATATCTCCCCCAGTATAACTACCCCTCAGTATATCCACAGTATATCTCCCCCAGTATAACTACCCCTCAGTATATCCACAGTATATCTCTCCCCAGTATAACTACCCCTCAGTATATCCACAGTATATCTCTCCCCCAGTATAACTACCCCCTCAGTATATCCACAGTATATCTCTCCCCAGTATAACTACCCCTCAGTATATCCACAGTATATCTCCCCCAGTATAACTACCCCTCAGTATATCCACAGTATATCTCCCCCCAGTATAACTACCCCTCAGTATATCCACAGTATATCTCTCCCCCAGTATAACTACCCCCTCAGTCTATCCACAGTATATCTCTCCCCCAGTATAACTACCCCTCAGTCTGTCCACAGTATATCTCCCCCCAGTATAACTACCCCTCAGTCTATCCACAGTATATCTCTCCCCCAGTATAACTACCCCTCAGTATATCCACAGTATATCTCTCCCCAGTATAACTACCCCCTCAGTCTATCCACAGTATATCTCTCCCCCAGTATAACTACCCCCTCAGTCTATCCACAGTATATCTTTCCCCAGTATAACTACCCTCAGTATATCCACAGTATATCTCTCCCAGTATAACTACCCCCTCAGTATATCCACAGTATATCTCTCCCCAGTATAACTACCCCCTCAGTCTATCCACAGTATATCTCTCCCCCCAGTAGAACTACCCCCTCAGTCTATCCACAGTATATCTCTCTCCCCAGTATAACTACCCCTCAGTATATCCACAGTATATCTCTCTCCCCAGTATAACTACCCCTTCAGTCTATCCACAGTATATCTCTCTCCCCAGTATAACTACCCCCCTCAGTCTATCCACAGTATATCTCTCTCCCCAGTATAACTACCCCTCAGTCTATCCACAGTATATCTCCCCCAGTATAACTACCCCTCAGTCTATCCACAGTATATCTCTCTCCCCAGTATAACTACCCCCTCAGTCTGTCCACAGTATATCTCTCCCCCAGTATAACTACCCCCTCAGTCTATCCACAGTATATCTCTCCCCAGTATAACTCACCCCTCAGTCTATCCACAGTATATCTCTTCCCCAGTATAACTACCCCCTCAGTATATCCACAGTATATCTCTCCCCCAGTATAACTACCCTCAGTCTATCCACAGTATCTCTCTCCCCAGTATAACTACCCCCTCAGTATATCCACAGTATATCTCCCCCAGTATAACTACCCCCTCAGTATATCCACAGTATATCTCTCCCCCAGTATAACTACCCCCCTCAGTCTATCCACAGTATACTCTCTCCACCCAGTATAACTACCCCCTCAGTCTATCCACAGTATATCTCCCCCCCAGTATAACTACCCTCAGTCTATCCACAGTATATCTCTCCCCAGTATAACTACCCCCTCAGTCTATCCACAGTATATCTCCCCCCAGTATAACTACCCCCTCAGTCTATCCACAGTATATCTCTCCCCAGTATAACTACCCCCTCAGTCTATCCACAGTATATCTCCCCCCAGTATAACTACCCCCTCAGTCTATCCACAGTATATCTCCCCCAGTATAACTACTCCCTCAGTCTATCCACAGTATATCTCCCCCAGTATAACTACCCCCTCAGTATATCCACAGTATATCTCCCCCAGTATAACTACCCCCTCAGTATATCCACAGTATATCTCTCCCCCAGTATAACTACCCCCTCAGTATATCCACAGTATATCTCTCCCCCCAGTATAACTACCCCCTCAGTATATCCACAGTATATCTCTCCCCAGTATAACTACCCCCTCAGTATATCCACAGTATATCTCCCCCCAGTATAACTACCCCCTCAGTATATCCACAGTATATCTCCCCCCAGTATAACTACCCCCTCAGTATATCCACAGTATATCTCTCCCCCAGTATAACTACCCCCTCAGTCTATCCACAGTATATCTCTCCCCCAGTATAACTACCCCTCAGTCTGTCCACAGTATATCTCCCCCAGTATAACTACCCTCAGTCTATCCACAGTATATCTCTCCCCAGTATAACTACCCCCTCAGTATATCCACAGTATATCTCTCTCCCCAGTATAACTACCCCTTCAGTCTATCCACAGTATATCTCTCTCCCCAGTATAACTACCCCCTCAGTCTATCCACAGTATATCTTTCCCCAGTATAACTACCCCCTCAGTATATCCACAGTATATCTCTCCCCAGTATAACTACCCCCTCAGTATATCCACAGTATATCTCTCCCCAGTATAACTACCCCTCAGTCTATCCACAGTATATCTCTCCCCCCAGTAGAACTACCCCCTCAGTCTATCCACAGTATATCTCTCTCCCCAGTATAACTACCCCCTCAGTATATCCACAGTATATCTCTCTCCCCAGTATAACTACCCCTTCAGTCTATCCACAGTATATCTCTCTCCCCAGTATAACTACCCCCTCAGTCTATCCACAGTATATCTCTCCCCCAGTATAACTACCCCCTCAGTCTATCCACAGTATATCTCCCCCCAGTATAACTACCCCCTCAGTCTATCCACAGTATATCTCTCCCCAGTATAACTACCCCCTCAGTATATCCACAGTATATCTCTCCCCAGTATAACTACCCCCTCAGTCTATCCACAGTATATCTCTCTCCCCAGTATAACTACCCCCTCAGTATATCCACAGTATATCTTCCTCCCCAGTATAACTACCCCCTCAATCTATCCACAGTATATCTCTCTCCCCAGTATAACTACCCCCTCAGTCTGTCCACAGTATATCTCTCCCCAGTATAACTATCCCTCAGTCTGTCCACAGTATATCTCTCCCCAGTATAACTACCCCTCAGTCTATCCACAGTATATCTCTCCCCAGTATAACTCCCCCTCAGTCTATCCACAGTATATCTCTCCCCAGTATAACTACCCCCTCAGTCTATCCACAGTATATCTCTCCCCAGTATAACTACCCCCTCAGTCTATCCACAGTATATCTCTCCCCAGTATAACTACCCCCTCAGTCTATCCACAGTATATCTCTCCCCCCAGTATAACTACCCCCTCAGTATATCCACAGTATATCTCTCCCCAGTATACAGTCATGGCCAAAATTGTTGGCACCCCTGAAATCTTTCCAGAAAATGAAGTATTTCTCACAGAAAAGTATTGAAATTACACATGTTTTGCTATGCACATGTTTATTTCCTTTGTGTGTATTGGAATAACACAAAAAAACAGGAAAAAGCAAATTTGACATAATTTCACACAAAACTAAAAAAATGGGCCGGACAAAGTTATTGGCACCCCTTTCAAAATTGTGGATAAATAAGTTTGTTCCAAGCATGTGATGCTCCTTTAAACTCACCTGGGGCAAGTAACAGGTGTGGGCAATCTAAAATCACACCTGAAAGCAGATAAAAAGGAGAGAAGTTGACTCAGTCTTTGCATTGTGTTTCTGTGTGTGCCACACTAAGCATGGAGAACAGAAAGAGGAAAAGAGAACTGTCTGAGGACTTGAGAACCAAAATTGTGGAAAAATATCAACAATCTCAAGGTTACAAGTCCATCTCCAGAGATCTAGATGTTCCTTTGTCCACAGTGCGCAACATGATCAAGAAGTTTGCAACCCATGGCACTGTAGCTAATCTCCCTGGACGTGGACGGAAGAGAAAAATTGATGAAAGGTTGCAACGCAGGATAGTCCGGATGGTGGATAAGCAGCCCCAAACAAGTTCCAAAGAAATTCAAGCTGTCCTGCAGGCTCAGGGTGCATCAGTGTCAGCGCGAACTATACGTCGAAATTTGAATGAAATGAAACGCTTATGGCAGGAGACCCAGGAGGACCCCACTGCTGACACAGAGACATAAAAAAGCAAGACTACAGTTTGCCAAATGTACATGAGTAAGCCAAATTCCTTCTGGGAGAACGTCTTATGGACAGATGAGACCAAGATAGAGCTTTTTGGTAAAGCACATCGTTCTACTGTTTACCGAAAATGTAATGAAGCCTTCAAAGAAAAGAACACAGTACCTACAGTCAAATATGGTGGAGGTTCAAAGATGTTTTGGGGTTGTTTTTGCTGCCTCTGGCACTGGGTGCCTTGACTGTGTGCAAGGCATCATGAAATCTGAGGATTACCAAAGGATTTTGGGTCGCAATGTAGGGCCCAGTGTCAGAAAGCTGGGTTTGCGTCCGAGATCATGGGTCTTCCAGCAGGACAATGACCCCAAACATACTTCAAAAAAGCACCCAGAAATGGATGGCAACAAAGCGCTGGAGAGTTCTGAAGTGGCCAGCAATGAGTCCAGATCTTAATCCCATTGAACACCTGTGGAGAGATCTTAAAATTGCTGTTGGGAAAAGGCACCCATCCAATTGAGAGACCTGGAGCAGTTTGCAAAAGAAGAGTGGTCCAAAATTCCGGGTGAGAGGTGTAAGAAGCTTATTGATGGTTATAGGAAGCGACTGATTTCAGTTATTTTTTCCAAAGGGTGTGCAACTAAATATTAAGTTAAGGGTGCCAATCATTTTGTCCGCCCATTTTTTGAGTTTTGTGTGAAATTATGTCAAATTGGCTTTTTTCCTGTTTTTTTTGTGTTATTCCAATACACACAAAGGAAATAAACATGTGCATAGCAAAACATGTGTAATTTCAATACTTTTCTGTGAGAAATACTTCATTTTCTGGAAAAATTTCAGGGGTGCCAACAATTTTGGCCATGACTGTAACTACCCCCTCAGTATATCCACAGTATCTCTCTCCCCAGTATAACTACCCCCTCAGTCTATCCACAGTATATCTCTCCCCCCAGTATAACTACCCCCTCAGTATATCCACAGTATCTCTCTCCCCAGTATAACTACCCCCTCAGTCTATCCACAGTATATCTCTCCCCAGTATAACTACCCCTCAGTCTATCCACAGTATATCTCTCCCAGATAACTACCCCTCAGTATATCCACAGTATATCTCTCCCCAGTATAACTACCCCTCAGTCTATCCACAGTATATCTCTCCCCAGTATAACTACCCCCTCAGTCTATCCACAGTATATCCCCCCAGTATAACTACCCCCTCAGTATATCCACAGTATATCTCTCCCCAGTATAACTACCCCCTCAGTATATCCACAGTATCTCTCCCCAGTAGAACTACCCTCAGTCTATCCACAGTATATCTCTCCCCAGTATAACTCCCCCCTCAGTCTATCCACAGTATATCTCTCCCCCCAGTATAACTACCCCCTCAGTATATCCACAGTATATATCTCCCCAGTATAACTACCCCTCAGTATATCCACAGTATATCTCTCCCCAGTATAACTACCCCTCAGTATATCCACAGTATATCTCTCCCCAGTATAACTACCCCCTCAGTCTATCCACAGTATATCTCTCTCCCCAGTATAACTACCCCCTCAGTCTATCCACAGTATATCTCCCCCAGTATAACTACCTCAGTCTATCCACAGTATATCTCTCCCCAGTATAACTACCCTCAGTATATCCACAGTATATCTCCCCCCAGTATAACTACCCCCTCAGTCTGTCCACAGTATATCTCTCCCCAGTATAACTACCCCCTCAGTCTGTCCACAGTATATCTCTCCCCCAGTATAACACTCCTCAGTATATCCACAGTATATCTCCCCAGTATAACTACCCTCAGTCTATCCACAGTATATCTCTCCCCCTAGTATAACTACCCTCAGTCTATCCACAGTATATCTCTCCCCAGTATAACTACCCTCCCTCAGTCTATCCACAGTATATCTCTCCCCCAGTATAACTACCCCTCAGTCTATCCACAGTATATCTCTCCCCCAGTATAACTACCTCCTCAGTATATCCACAGTATATCTCTCCCCCAGTATAACTACCCCTCAGTATATCCACAGTATATCTCTCTCCCCCAGTAGAACTACCCCTCAGTCTATCCACAGTATATCTCTCCCCAGTATAACTCCCCCTCAGTCTATCCACAGTATATCTCTCCCCCAGTATAACTACTCCCTCAGTATATCCACAGTATATATCTCCCCCAGTATAACTACCCTCAGTATATCCACAGTATATCTCTCCCCAGTATAACTATCCCTCAGTATATCCACAGTATATCTCTCCCCAGTATAACTACCCCCCTCAGTCTATCCACAGTATATCTCTCCCCCAGTATAACTACCCCTCAGTCTATCCACAGTATATCTCTCCCCCAGTATAACTACCCCTCAGTCTATCCACAGTATATCTCTCCCCAGTATAACTACCCTCAGTCTATCCACAGTATATCTCTCCCCAGTATAACTCCCCTCAGTCTATCCACAGTATATCTCTCCCCCAGTATAACTACCCCTCAGTCTATCCACAGTATATCTCTCCCCAGTATAACTACCCCCTCAGTCTATCCACAGTATATCTCTCCCCAGTATAACTACCCCCTCAGTCTATCCACAGTATATCTCTCCCCCAGTATAACTACCCTCAGTCTATCCACAGTATATTCTCCCCCAGTATAACTACTCCCCTCAGTCTGTTCACAGTATATCTCTCCCCAGTATAACTACTCCTCAGTCTATCCACAGTATATCTCTCCCCCAGTATAACTCCCCCTAAGTCTATCCACAGTATATCTCTCCCCCCAGTAGAACTACCCCCTCAGTCTATCCACAGTATATCTCTCCCCAGTATAACTACCCCTCAGTCTATCCACAGTATATCTCTCCCCCAGTATAACTACCCCCTCAGTATATCCACAGTATATCTCTCCCCCAGTATAACTACCCCCTCAGTATATCCACAGTATATCTCTTCCCCCAGTATAACTACCCCCTCAGTATATCCACAGTATATCTCTCCCCAGTATAACTACCCCCTCAGTCTATCCACAGTATATCTCTCCCCCCAGTATAACTACCCCCTCAGTCTATCCACAGTATATCTCTCCCCAGTATAACTACCCTCAGTCTATCCACAGTATATCTCTCCCCAGTATAACTCCCCCTCAGTCTATCCACAGTATATCTCTCCCCCAGTATAACTACCCCTCAGTCTATCCACAGTATATCTCTCCCCAGTATAACTACCCCCTCAGTCTATCCACAGTATATCTCTCCCCAGTATAACTACCCCCTCAGTCTATCCACAGTATATCTCTCCCCCAGTATAACTACCCCCTCAGTCTATCCACAGTATATCTCCCCCAGTATAACTACCCCTCAGTCTATTCACAGTATATCTCTCCCCAGTATAACTACCCCCTCAGTCTATCCACAGTATATCTCTCCCCCAGTATAACTACCCCTCAGTCTATCCACAGTATATCTCTCCCCCAGTATAACTACCCCCTCAGTCTATCCACAGTATATCTCTCCCCCAGTATAACTACGCCCTCAGTCTATCCACAGTATATCTCTCCCCCAGTATAACTACCCCTCAGTATATCCACAGTATATCTCTCCCCAGTATAACTACTCCTCAGTCTATCCACAGTATATCTCCCCCAGTATAACTACCCCCTCAGTATATCCACAGTATATCTCTCCCCAGTATAACTACCCTCAGTCTATCCACAGTATATCTCTCCCCCAGTAGAACTACCCCCTCAGTCTATCCACAGTATATCTCTCCCCAGTATAACTCCTCAGTCTATCCACAGTATATCTCTCCCCCAGTATAACTACCCCTCAGTCTATCCACAGTATATCTCTCCCCCAGTATAACTACCCCTCAGTATATCCACAGTATATCTCTCCCCAGTATAACTACCCCTCAGTCTATCCACAGTATATCTCTCCCCAGTATAACTTCCCTCAGTCTATCCACAGTATATCTCTCCCCAGTATAACTACCCCCTCAGTCTATCCACAGTATATCTCTCCCCAGTATAACTCCCCTCAGTCTATCCACAGTATATTCTCTCCCCAGTATAACTACCCCTCAGTCTATCCACAGTATATCTCTCCCCAGTATAACTACCCCTCAGTCTATCCACAGTATATCTCTCCCCCAGTATAACTACCCCCTCAGTCTATCCACAGTATACTCTCCCCAGTATAACTACTCCCTCAGTATATCCACAGTATATCTCTCCCCAGTATAACTACCCCTCAGTATATCCACAGTATATCTCTCCCCCAGTATAACTACTCCCTCAGTATATCCACAGTATATCTCTCCCCAGTATAACTACCCCTCAGTCTATCCACAGTATATCTCTCCCCCAGTATAACTACCCCTCAGTATATCCACAGTATATCTCTCCCCCAGTATAACTACCCCCTCAGTCTATCCACAGTATATCTCTCCCCAGTATAACTCCCCCTCAGTCTATCCACAGTATATCTCTCCCCAGTATAACTCCCTCAGTCTATCCACAGTATATCTCTCCCCCAGTATAACTACCCCCTCAGTCTATCCACAGTATATCTCTCCCCAGTATAACTACCCCCTCAGTCTATCCACAGTATATCTCTCCCCCAGTATAACTACCCCCTCAGTCTATCCACAGTATATCTCCCCCAGTATAACTACCCCTCAGTCTATTCACAGTATATCTCTCCCCAGTATAACTACCCCCCAGTCTATCCACAGTATATCTCTCCCCCAGTATAATCCCCCTCAGTCCATCCACAGTATATCTCTCCCCCAGTATAACTACCCCCTCAGTCTATCCACAGTATATCTCCCCCCAGTATAACTACCCTCAGTCTATCCACAGTATATCTCCCCCAGTATAACTACCCCTCAGTATATCCACAGTATATCTCTCCCCAGTATAACTACCCTCAGTATATCCACAGTATATCTCTCCCCAGTATAACTACCCCTCAGTATATCCACAGTATATCTCTCCCCAGTATAACTACCCCTCAGTATATCCACAGTATATCTCTCCCCAGTAGAACACTCCCTCAGTCTATCCACAGTATATCTCTCCCCAGTATAACTCCCTCAGTCTATCCACAGTATATCTCTCCCCCAGTATAACTACCCCTCAGTCTATCCACAGTATATCTCTCCCCAGTATAACTACCCCCTCAGTATATCCACAGTATATCTCTCCCCAGTATAACTACCCCCTCAGTCTATCCACAGTATATCTCTCCCCAGTATAACTACCCCCTCAGTCTATCCACAGTATATCTCTCCCCCAGTATAACTCCCTCAGTCTATCCACAGTATATCTCTCCCCCAGTATAACTACCCCCTCAGTCTATCCACAGTATATCTCTCCCCAGTATAACTCCCCCCTCAGTCTATCCACAGTATATCTCTCCCCAGTATAACTACCCCTCAGTCTATCCACAGTATATCTCTCCCCCAGTATAACTACCCCCTCAGTCTATCCACAGTATATCTCCCCAGTATAACTACTCCTCAGTCTATCCACAGTATATCTCTCCCCAGTATAACTACCCTCAGTCTATCCACAGTATATCTCTCCCCAGTATAACTACCCTCAGTATATCCACAGTATATCTCTCCCCCAGTATAATTACCCCTCAGTATATCCACAGTATATCTCTCCCCAGTATAACTACCCCTCAGTATATCCACAGTATATCTCTCCCCCAGTATAACTACCCCTCAGTCTATCCACAGTATATCTCTCCCCCAGTAGAACTACCCCCTCAGTCTATCCACAGTATATCTCCCCCAGTATAACTACTCCCTCAGTATATCCACAGTATATCTCTCCCCCAGTATAACTACCCCTCAGTCTATCCACAGTATATCTCTCCCCCAGTATAACTACCCCCTCAGTCTATCCACAGTATATCTCCCCCAGTATAACTACCCCTCAGTCTATCCACAGTATATCTCTCCCCCAGTATAACTACCTCAGTCTATCCACAGTATATCTCTCCCCAGTATAACTACCCCTCAGTCTATCCACAGTATATCTCTCCCCAGTATAACTACCCCCTCAGACTATCCACAGTATATCTCTCTCCCCAGTATAACTACCCCTCAGTCTATCCACAGTATATCTTTCCCCCAGTATAACTACCCTCAGTATATCCACAGTATATCTCTCCCCAGTATAACTACCCCTCAGTCTATCCACAGTATATCTCTCTCCCCAGTATAACTACCCCTCAGTCTATCCACAGTATATCTCTCTCCCAGTATAACTACCCCCTCAGTCTATCCACAGTATATCTTTCCCCAGTATAACTACCTCAGTATATCCACAGTATATCTCTCCCCAGTATAACTACCCCTCAGTCTATCCACAGTATATCTCTCCCCCAGTATAACTACCTCCCTCAGTATATCCACAGTATATCTCTCCCCCAGTATAACTACCCCTCAGTATATCCACAGTATATCTCTCCCCAGTATAACTACCCCCTCAGTCTATCCACAGTATATCTCTCCCCCAGTATAACTACCCCTCAGTATATCCACAGTATATCTCTCCCCCAGTATAACTACCCTCAGTATATCCACAGTATATCTCTCCCCAGTATAACTACCCCTCAGTCTATCCACAGTATATCTCTCCCCCAGTATAACTACCCCCTCAGTCTGTCCACAGTATATCTCCCCCAGTATAACTACCCCCCTCAGTCTATCCACAGTATATCTCTCCCCAGTATAACTACCCCTCAGTATATCCACAGTATATCTCTCCCCCAGTATAACTACCCTCAGTCTATCCACAGTATATCTCTCCCCCAGTATAACTACCCCTCAGTCTGTCCACAGTATATCTCCCCCAGTATAACTCCCCCTCAGTCTATCCACAGTATATCTCTCCCCCAGTATAACTACCCCTCAGTATATCCACAGTATATCTCTCCCCAGTATAACTACCCCTCAGTATATCCACAGTATATCTCTCCCCCAGTATAACTACCCCTCAGTCTATCCACAGTATATCTCTCCCCCAGTATAACTACCCCCTCAGTCTATCCACAGTATATCTCTCCCCCAGTATAACTACCCCTCAGTATATCCACAGTATATCTCTCCCCAGTATAACTACCCCCTCAGTCTATCCACAGTATATCTCTCCCCAGTATAACTACCCCCTCAGTCTATCCACAGTATATCTCTCCCCAGTATAACTACCCCCTCAGTCTATCCACAGTATATCTCTCTCCCCAGTATAACTACCCCTCAGTATATCCACAGTATATCTCTCCCCAGTATAACTACCCCCTCAGTCTATCCACAGTATATCTCTCTCCCCAGTATAACTACCCCCTCAGTATATCCACAGTATATCTCTCTCCCCAGTATAACTACCCCCTCAGTCTATCCACAGTATATCTCTCCCCCCAGTATAACTACCCCCTCAGTCTATCCACAGTATATCTCTCCCCAGTATAACTACCCCCTCAGTCTATCCACAGTATATCTCTTCCCAGTATAACTACCCTCAGTCTATCCACAGTATATCTCTCCCCCAGTATAACTACCCCTCAGTCTATCCACAGTATATCTCTCCCCAGTATAACTACCCCTCAGTCTATCCACAGTATATCTCTCCCCCAGTATAACTACCCCTCAGTATATCCACAGTATATCTCTCCCCCAGTATAACTACCCCCTCAGTCTATCCACAGTATATCTCTCCCCAGTATAACTACCCCCTCAGTCTATCCACAGTATATCTCCCCCAGTATAACTACCCCTCAGTCTATCCACAGTATATCTCTCCCCAGTATAACTACCCCTCAGTCTATCCACAGTATATCTCTCCCCCAGTATAACTACCCCTCAGTCTATCCACAGTATATCTCCCCCAGTATAACTACCCTCAGTATATCCACAGTATATCTCTCCCCAGTATAACTACCCCCTCAGTCTATCCACAGTATATCTCTCCCCAGTATAACTACCCCCTCAGTCTATCCACAGTATATCTCTCCCCAGTATAACTACCCCCTCAGTATATCCACAGTATATCTCTCCCCAGTATAACTCCCCCCTCAGTCTATCCACAGTATATCTCTCCCCCCAGTATAACTACCCCCTCAGTATATCCACAGTATATCTCTCCCCCAGTATAACTACCCTCAGTCTATCCACAGTATATCTCTCCCCCCAGTATAACTACCCCCTCAGTCTATCCACAGTATATCTCTCCCCCAGTATAACTACCCCCTCAGTCTATCCACAGTATATCTCTCCCCAGTATAACTACCCCTCAGTCTATCCACAGTATATCTCTCCCCAGTATAACTACCCCTCAGTATATCCACAGTATATCTCTCCCCAGTATAACTACCCCTCAGTCTATCCACAGTATATCTCTCCCCCAGTATAACTACCCCCTCAGTCTATCCACAGTATATCTCTCCCCCAGTATAACTACCCCCTCAGTCTATCCACAGTATATCTCTCCCCAGTATAACTACCCCTCAGTATATCCACAGTATATCTCTCCCCAGTATAACTACCCCTCAGTCTATCCACAGTATATCTCTCCCCAGTATAACTACCCCCTCAGTATATCCACAGTATATCTCTCCCCCAGTATAACTACCCCCTCAGTCTATCCACAGTATATCTCTCTCCCCAGTATAACTACCCCCTCAGTCTATCCACAGTATATCTCTCCCCAGTATAACTACCCCTCAGTCTATCCACAGTATATCTCTCCCCAGTATAACTACCCCTCAGTCTATCCACAGTATATCTCTCCCCCAGTATAACTACCCCCTCAGTCTATCCACAGTATATCTCTCCCCAGTATAACTACCCCCTCAGTCTATCCACAGTATATCTCTCCCCAGTATAACTACCCCCTCAGTCTATCCACAGTATATCTCTCCCCAGTATAACTACCCCTCAGTATATCCACAGTATATCTCTCCCCCAGTATAACTACCCCTCAGTCTATCCACAGTATATCTCTCCCCAGTATAACTACCCCTCAGTATATCCACAGTATATCTCTCCCCAGTATAACTACCCCTCAGTATATCCACAGTATATCTCTCCCCAGTATAACTACCCCTCAGTCTATCCACAGTATATCTCTCCCCCAGTATAACTACCCTCAGTCTATCCACAGTATATCTCTCCCCCAGTATAACTACCCCCTCAGTCTATCCACAGTATATCTCTCCCCAGTATAACTACCCCCTCAGTCTATCCACAGTATATCTCTCCCCCAGTATAACTACCCCCTCAGTCTATCCACAGTATATCTCTCCCCAGTATAACTACCCCCTCAGTATATCCACAGTATATCTCTCCCCCAGTATAACTACCCCTCAGTATATCCACAGTATATCTCTCCCCAGTATAACTACCCCTCAGTCTATCCACAGTATATCTCTCCCCAGTATAACTACCCCCTCAGTATATCCACAGTATATCTCTCCCCCCAGTATAACTACCCCCTCAGTATATCCACAGTATATCTCTCCCCAGTATAACTACCCCCTCAGTCTATCCACAGTATATCTCTCCCCCAGTATAACTACCCCTCAGTCTATCCACAGTATATCTCTCCCCCAGTATAACTACCCCTCAGTTATCCACAGTATATCTCTCCCCAGTATAACTACCCCCTCAGTATATCCACAGTATATCTCTCCCCCAGTATAACTACCCCTCAGTATATCCACAGTATATCTCCCCCAGTATAACTACCCCCTCAGTCTATCCACAGTATATCTCTCCCCAGTATAACTACCCCTCAGTATATCCACAGTATATCTCTCCCCAGTATAACTACCCCCTCAGTCTATCCACAGTATATCTCTCCCCAGTATAACTACCCCTCAGTCTATCCACAGTATATCTCTCCCCCAGTATAACTACCCCCTCAGTATATCCACAGTATATCTCTCCCCAGTATAACTACCCCCTCAGTCTATCCACAGTATATCTCTCCCCCAGTATAACTACCCCCTCAGTCTATCCACAGTATATCTCTCCCCAGTATAACTACCCCCCTCAGTATATCCACAGTATATCTCTCTCCCCCAGTATAACTACCCCTCAGTCTATCCACAGTATATCTCTCCCCCAGTATAACTACCCCTCAGTCTATCCACAGTATATCTCCCCCAGTATAACTACCCCCTCAGTCTATCCACAGTATATCTCTCCCCAGTATAACTACCCCTCAGTCTATCCACAGTATATCTCTCCCCAGTATAACTACCCCTCAGTATATCCACAGTATATCTCTCCCCAGTATAACTACCCCCTCAGTATATCCACAGTATATCTCTCCCCAGTATAACTACCCCTCAGTCTATCCACAGTATATCTCTCCCCCAGTATAACTACCCTCAGTCTGTCCACAGTATATCTCTCCCCCCAGTATAACTACCCCCTCAGTATATCCACAGTATATTCTCTCCCCCAGTATAACTACCCCTCAGTCTATCCACAGTATATCTCTCCCCAGTATAACTACCCCCTCAGTCTATCCACAGTATATCTCTCCCCAGTATAACTACCCCTCAGTCTATCCACAGTATATCTCTCCCCAGTATAACTACCCCCTCAGTCTATCCACAGTATATCTCTCCCCCCAGTATAACTACCCCCTCAGTATATCCACAGTATATCTCTCCCCCCAGTATAACTACCCCCTCAGTATATCCACAGTATATCTCTCCCCAGTATAACTACCCTCAGTATATCCACAGTATATTCTCCCCCAGTATAACTACCCTCAGTATATCCACAGTATATCTCTCCCCAGTATAACTACCCCCTCAGTCTATCCACAGTATATCTCTCCCCCAGTATAACTACCCCTCAGTCTATCCACAGTATATCTCTCCCCCAGTATAACCCCTCAGTCTATCCACAGTATATCTCTCCCCAGTATAACTACCCTCAGTCTATCCACAGTATATCTCTCCCCCAGTATAACTACCCCCTCAGTCTATCCACAGTATATCTCTCCCCAGTATAACTACCCCTCAGTCTATCCACAGTATATCTCTCCCCCAGTATAACTACCCCCTCAGTCTATCCACAGTATATCTCTCCCCCAGTATAACTACCCCTCAGTCTTCCACAGTATATCTCTCCCCAGTATAACTACCCCTCAGTCTATCCACAGTATATCTCTCCCCAGTATAACTACCCCCTCAGTATATCCACAGTATATCTCTCCCCCAGTATAACTACCCCTCAGTCTATCCACAGTATATCTCTCCCCAGTATAACTACCCCCCTCAGTCTATCCACAGTATATCTTTCCCCCCAGTATAACTACCCCCTCAGTATATCCACAGTATATCTCTCCCCCAGTATAACTACCCCCTCAGTATATCCACAGTATATCTCTCCCCCTAGTATAACTACCCCCTCAGTATATCCACAGCATATATCTCTCCCCAGTATAACTACCCCCTCAGTCTATCCACAGTATATCTCCCCCCCCAGTATAACTACCCCCTCAGTATATCCACAGTATATCTCTCCCCAGTATAACTACCCCTCAGTCTATCCACAGTATATCTCCCCCAGTATAACTACCCTCAGTCTATCCACAGTATATCTCTCCCCCCAGTATAACTACCCCCTCAGTATATCCACAGTATATCTCTCCCCAGTATAACTACCCCTCAGTCTATCCACAGCTATATCTCTCCCCAGTATAACTACCCTCAGTCTATCCACAGTATATCTCCCCCAGTATAACTACCCCCTCAGTCTATCCACAGTATATCTCTCCCCCAGTATAACTACCCCCTCAGTCTATCCACAGTATATCTCTCCCCCCAGTAGAACTACCCCCTCAGTCTATCCACAGTATATCTCTCCCCAGTATAACTCCCCCCTCAGTCTATCCACAGTATATCTCTCCCCCCAGTATAACTACCCCCTCAGTCTATCCACAGTATATCTCTCCCCAGTATAACTACCCCCTCAGTATATCCACAGTATATCTCTCCCCAGTATAACTACCCCCTCAGTCTATCCACAGTATATCTCCCCCAGTATAACTACCCCCTCAGTCTATCCACAGTATATCTCTCCCCAGTATAACTACCCCTCAGTCTATCAACAGTATATCTCTCCCCCAGTATAACTCCCTCAGTCTATCCACAGTATATCTCTCCCCCAGTATAACTACCCCTCAGTCTATCCACAGTATATCTCTCCCCAGTATAACTACCCCTCAGTCTATCCACAGTATATCTCTCCCCCAGTATAACTACCCCTCAGTCTATCCACAGTATATCTCTCCCCCAGTATAACTACCCCCTCAGTATATCCACAGTATATCTCTCCCCAGTATAACTACCCCTCAGTATATCCACAGTATATCTCCCCCCAGTATAACTACCCTCAGTCTATCCACAGTATATCTCTCCCCAGTATAACTACCCCCTCAGTCTATCCACAGTATATCTCTCCCCCAGTATAACTCCCTCAGTATATCCACAGTATATCTCCCCCAGTATAACTACCCCTCAGTCTATCTACAGTATATCTCTCCCCTAGTATAACTACCCCCTCAGTCTATCCACAGTATATCTCTCCCCCAGTATAACTACCCCCTCAGTCTATCCACAGTATATCTCTCCCCCAGTATAACTACCCTCAGTCTATCCACAGTATATCTCTCCCCAGTATAACTACCCCTCAGTCTATCCACAGTATATCTCTCCCCAGTATAACTACCCCTCAGTCTATCCACAGTATATCTCTCCCCCAGTATAACTACCCCTCAGTCTATCCACAGTATATCTCTCCCCAGTATAACTCCCCCCTCAGTCTATCCACAGTATATCTCTCCCCCAGTATAACTACCCCTCAGTCTATCCACAGTATATCTCTCTCCCCAGTATAACTCCCCCTCAGTCTATCCACAGTATATCTCTCCCCAGTATAACTACCCCCTCAGTCTATCCACAGTATATCTCTCCCCAGTATAACTACCCCCTCAGTCTATCCACAGTATATCTCTCCCCCAGTATAACTACCCCCTCAGTATATCCACAGTATATCTCCCCCCAGTATAACTACCCCCTCAGTCTATCCACAGTATATCTCTCCCCAGTATAACTACCCCCTCAGTCTATCCACAGTATATCTCTCCCCCAGTATAACTACCCCCCTCAGTCTATCCACAGTATATCTCTCCCCCCAGTATAACTACCCCCTCAGTATATCCACAGTATATCTCTCCCCCCAGTATAACTACCCCCTCAGTATATCCACAGTATATATCTCCCCCCAGTATAACTACCCCTCAGTCTATCCACAGTATATCTCTCCCCCAGTATAACTACCCCTCAGTCTATCCACAGTATATCTCCCCCCCAGTATAACTACCCCTCAGTATATCCACAGTATATCTCCCCCCAGTATAACTACCCCCTCAGTATATCCACAGTATATCTCTCCCCAGTATAACTACCCCCTCAGTATATCCACAGTATATCTCTCCCCAGTATAACTACCCCCCTCAGTCTATCCACAGTATATCTCTCCCCCAGTATAACTACCCCTCAGTCTATCCACAGTATATCTCTCCCCCAGTATAACTACCCCCTCAGTCTATCCACAGTATATCTCTCTCCCCAGTATAACTACCCCCTCAGTCTATCCACAGTATATCTCTCCCCAGTATAACTACCCCCTCAGTCTATCCACAGTATATCTCTCCCCCAGTATAACTACCCCCTCAGTCTATCCACAGTATATCTCTCCCCAGTATAACTCCCCTCAGTATATCCACAGTATATCTCTCCCCAGTATAACTACCCCTCAGTATATCCACAGTATATCTCTCCCCCAGTATAACTACCCTCAGTATATCCACAGTATATCTTCCCCAGTATAACTACCCCCTCAGTATATCCACAGTATATCTCTCCCCCAGTATAACTCCCCTCAGTATATCCACAGTATATCTCTCCCCAGTATAACTACCCCTCAGTCTATCCACAGTATATCTCTCCCCCAGTATAACTACCCCTCAGTCTATCCACAGTATATCTCTCCCCCAGTAGAACTACCCCCTCAGTCTATCCACAGTATATCTCTCCCCAGTATAACTACCCCTCAGTATATCCACAGTATATCTCTCCCCCAGTATAACTACCCCCTCAGTATATCCACAGTATATTCTCCCCCAGTATAACTACCCCCTCAGTCTATCCACAGTATATCTCTCCCCCAGTATAACTCACCCCTCAGTCTATCCACAGTATATCTCTCCCCCCAGTATAACTACCCCCTCAGTCTGTCCACAGTATATCTCTCCCCAGTATAACTACCCCTCAGTCTATCCACAGTATATCTCTCCCCCAGTATAACTACCCCCTCAGTCTATCCACAGTATATCTCTCCCCCAGTAGAACTACCCCTCAGTCTATCCACAGTATATCTCTCCCCAGTATAACTACCCCTCAGTATATCCACAGTATATCTCTCCCCAGTATAACTACCCCTCAGTCTATCCACAGTATATCTCTCCCCAGTATAACTACCCCCTCAGTCTATCCACAGTATATCTCTCCCCCAGTATAACTACCCCTCAGTATATCCACAGTATATCTCTCCCCCAGTATAACTACCCTCAGTATATCCACAGTATATCTCTCCCCCAGTATAACTACCCCTCAGTCTATCCACAGTATATCTCTCTCCCCAGTATAACTACCCCCTCAGTCTATCCACAGTATATCTCTCCCCCCAGTAGAACTACCCCCTCAGTCTATCCACAGTATATCTCTCCCCAGTATAACTCCCCCCTCAGTCTATCCACAGTATATCTCTCCCCAGTATAACTACCCTCAGTCTATCCACAGTATATCTCTCCCCCAGTATAACTACCCCTCAGTATATCCACAGTATATCTCTCCCCAGTATAACTACCCCTCAGTCTATCCACAGTATATCTCTCCCCCAGTATAACTACCCTCAGTCTATCCACAGTATATCTCTCCCCAGTATAACTACCCCCTCAGTCTATCCACAGTATATCTCTCCCCAGTATAACTCCCCCCTCAGTCTATCCACAGTATATCTCTCCCCCCAGTATAACTACCCCCTCAGTATATCCACAGTATATCTCTCCCCCAGTATAACTACCCCTCAGTCTATCCACAGTATATCTCTCCCCAGTATAACTACCCCCTCAGTCTATCCACAGTATATCTTTCCCCCCAGTATAACTACCCCCTCAGTATATCCACAGTATATCTCTCCCCCCAGTATAACTACCCCCTCAGTATATCCACAGTATATCTCTCCCCCTAGTATAACTACCCCCTCAGTATATCCACAGTATATCTCTCTCCCCAGTATAACTACCCCCTCAGTCTATCCACAGTATATCTCCCCCCCCAGTATAACTACTCCCTCAGTATATCCACAGTATATCTCTCCCCCAGTATAACTACCCCTCAGTATATCCACAGTATATCTCTCCCCCAGTAGAACTACCCTCAGTCTATCCACAGTATATCTCTTTCCCCAGTATAACTACCCCTCAGTATATCCACAGTATATCTCTTTCCCCAGTATAACTACCCCTCAGTATATCCACAGTATATCTCTCCCCCAGTATAACTACCCCTCAGTATATCCACAGTATATCTCCCCAGTATAACTACCCCCTCAGTCTATCCACAGTATATCTCTCCCCCAGTATAACTACCCCTCAGTCTATCCACAGTATATCTCTCCCCCAGTATAACTACCCCTCAGTCTATCCACAGTATATCTCTCCCCAGTAGAACTACCCCTCAGTCTATCCACAGTATATCTCTCCCCAGTATAACTCCCCTCAGTCTATCCACAGTATATCTCTCCCCCAGTATAACTACCCCTCAGTCTATCCACAGTATATCTCTCCCCCAGTATAACTACCCCCTCAGTCTATCCACAGTATATCTCTCCCCAGTATAACTCCCCTCAGTCTATCCACAGTATATCTCTCCCCAGTATAACTCCCCTCAGTCTATCCACAGTATATCTCTCCCCAGTATAACTACCCCTCAGTCTATCCACAGTATATCTCTCCCCCAGTATAACTACCCCCTCAGTCTATCCACAGTATATTCTCTCCCCAGTATAACTACCCCCTCAGTCTATCCACAGTATATCTCTCCCCCAGTATAACTACCCCCTCAGTCTATCCACAGTATATCTCTCCCCCAGTATAACTACCCCTCAGTCTATCCACAGTATATCTCCCCCAGTATAACTACCCCTCAGTCTATCCACAGTATATCTCTCCCCAGTATAACTACCCCCTCAGTATATCCACAGTATATCTCCCCAGTATAACTACCCCCTCAGTATATCCACAGTATATCTCTCCCCAGTATAACTACCCCCTCAGTATATCCACAGTATATCTCTCTCCCCAGTATAACTCCCCCCTCAGTCTATCCACGGTATATATGGCAACCGGACCACGGCAACATGGAACCGTCAGCTCCATGTCACTAGTAAATCCCATGTTGCAAAATCTTTAAGAAATCTACAATAAATCTTGTTTCTCTGACAACAAGATGGCGTCGACAGACATTTTTTGGTGTATTTTCTTACACTTTTTGCTCAGAACTTTTCTTGTATTATTACCTACAGCCGAAAATAACTATTTTACATTAGATCAGCGGCCACTCAGCAGAAATTCGACTTCCCTACCTGGATCCTTTGTTTGATCTTCCTGAGGAAGCTCTTTTCATCCAGTGGGCTGCACCAAAATGCCAACGCTGGAGAATCAGAAGTAATGGGGGCCTAGTCAGACTCAGGCGGTGTGCATAGCGTCCATTACTTGCTAACGTTCAGTCCCTGGACAATAAAGTAGACAAGCTCAGGGCAATGAAGTCCTTCCAGAGAAACATCAGGGATTGTCTTACGGAATCATGGCTCTTACAGAATCATGGCTCTTACGGAATCATGGCTCTTACGGAATCATGGCTCTCTCCGGATATATTGTCCCTGTCATACAGCCAGCAGAGTTCTACGTCCTTTGCGCGGACAGAAAGAAACACTCTCCGGGAAGAAGAAAGGAGGAAGGGTTTGTTTCATGATTACCTACTCATGGTGTGATTGTTGTAACGTCCAGGAACTCAAGTATTTTTGTTCTCCCGACCTGGAATACCTCACCATCAAATGCCGACCGCAGAGTCCTCACCTCCCAAGATAATTACCTCCGGTCATCGTCACGGCCGGGTATATTCCCCCCCAAGCCGACACCGCGACGTCTCTTAAGGAACTACACTGGACTTTGTGCAAACTGGAAACTGCAGATCCTGAAGCCACATTTATTGTAGCTGGGGACTTTAATAAAAGGAATCTGAGGAAAACACTACCGAAATTCTATGCCAAGAGTGTGCAAAGCTGTCATCAAGGCAAAGGGTGGCTATTTGAAGAATCCCAAATATAAAATATATTTTTTGATTTGTTTAACACTTTTTTGGTTACTACATGATTCCATGTGTGTTATTACATAGTTCTGATGTCTTCACTATTATTCTACAATGTAAAAATAAAGAAAAACCCTGGAATGAGTAGGTGTGTCCAAACTTTTGACTGGTAGTGTATATATATACCATTTATGGTTTATTAATACGTCTAGGTTAAAGAGTTTATGGTTTATTAATACGTCTAGGTTAAAGAGTTTATGGTTTATTAATACGTCTAGGTTAAAGAGTTTATGGATTATTAATACGTCTAGGTTAAAGAGTTTATGGTTTATTAATACGTCTAGGTTAAAGAGTTTATGGATTATTAATACGTCTAGGTTAAAGAGCTCCTGGGGACAACCTCCTCCTCCTTCCTCCCATACTGATAAACTCTTTAACCTAGACGTATTAATAAACCATAAACTCTTTAACCTAGACGTATTAATAAACCATAGTCTGTGACCTTTATGCAAATGATTACACAACTATGTAATCCAAATAATATGTATTTTTTTATTGTAAGTCCCATACTGATGTCAATGATTTTAGAGGAGTGAATAATGATGATTCATAGTTTCTCTGGCCAGATTGGTCTACACTTGTAAAATATCCAGAAACAACGCGTGTCTAAATACCTCTAGAGGTGGTCAGGAAGATTTGATCACAATCAGATCACAATGTGTATTTTGATTGTCCACACCTGTCTGAAAATGTGGGCACAATCAGAAAGTGGACAAGATCAGGAAAAGGACCCATGTTAGAACAAGGTATAAACGTTGGGTTGGGTTAGGTCCCCAGCCAGTCCTCCCAGTAGAGACCCAGCCAGTCCTCCCAGTAGAGACCCAGCCAGTCCTCCCAGTAGAGACCCAGCCAGTCCTCCCAGTAGAGACCCAGCCAGTCCTCCCAGTAGAGACCCAGCCAGTCCTCCCAGTAGAGACCCAGCCAGTCCTCCCAGTAGAGACCCAGCCAGTCCTCCCAGTAGAGACCCAGCCAGTCCTCCCAGTAGAGACCCAGCCAGTCCTCCCAGTAGAGACCCAGCCAGTCCTCCCAGTAGAGACCCAGCCAGTCCTCCCAGTAGAGACCCAGCCAGTCCTCCCAGTAGAGACCCAGCCAGTCCTCCCAGTAGAGACCTAGCCAGTCCTCCCAGTAGAGACCTAGCCAGTCCTCCCAGTAGAGACCTAGCCAGTCCTCCCAGTAGAGACCCAGCCAGTCCTCCCAGTAGAGACCCAGCCAGTCAGCCATGGTGACCTGCTCTCAGACGAGGTTAGGTTTCTCACGGCCCTGGAATCCATTCTCAATGTTGTGATGAGGCTAACTCTCCCACGACGCCCCTCCTGCAACATTAATCATCCTCTCTAAAGTTATCAGTGGGTTGAGGACAGATTAGAAAGATTCATTTTTGGCTGATATGGAAGGTGCTGAAATTATCCACAGAATCTAGAAAGATGTCTTTAAAATGAGATATGATCAAAAACAGCCCGTTCAGGATCTCTCAGGAGCATTCCTCCCATCTGTTCTCCTCTGCCCCTCTGTTCTGTTGTTCACCCTAACTCTAACCTCTCTGTCTCTCTCTCTGAGACTGGGTTTTAAATAAGGTCATCTCTGTGTTGACATTGGCTTTAAAGACAGCCAAAGACAGGATGCTCCTATTAGAACACAAATGCAGACAGACAGTCCCAATCACATGTTACTACACACTACAACATGTTACTACACACTACAACATGTTACTACACACTACAACATGTTACTACACACTACAACATGTTGTTACACACTACAACATGTCATTACACACTACAACATGTTACTACACACTACAACATGTTACTACACACTACAACATGTTACTACACACTACAACATGTTACTACACACTACAACATGTTATTACACACTACAACATGTTACTACACACTACAACATGTTGTTACACACTACAACATGTCATTACACACTACAACATGTTACTACACACTACAACATGTTACTACACACTACAACATGTTGTTACACACTACAACATGTTACTACACACTACAACATGTTGTTACACACTACAACATGTTACTACACACTACAACATGTTATTACACACTACAACATGTCATTACACACTACAACATGTCGATACACACTACAACATGTCATTACACACTACAACATGTTACTACACACTACAACATGTTACTACACACTACAACATGTTATTACACACTACAACATGTTACTACACACTACAACATGTTGTTACACACTACAACATGTCATTACACACTACAACATGTTACTACACACTACAACATGTTACTACACACTACAACATGTTGTTACACACTACAACATGTTACTACACACTACAACATGTTGTTACACTACTTACTACATAACATGTTACTACACACTACAACATGTTACTACACACTACAACATGTTGATTACACACTACAACATGTTACTACACACTACAACATGTTATTACACACTACAACATGTTACTACACACTACAACATGTTACTACACACTACAACATGTTATTACACACTACAACATGTTACTACACATTACAACAGGTTACTACACACTACAACATGTTACTACACACTACAACATGTTACTACACACTACAACATGTTACTACACACTACAACATGTTATTACACACTACAACATGTTACTACACACTACAACATGTTACTACACACTACAACATGTTACTACACACTACAACATGTTACTACACACTACAACATGTTACTACACACTACAACATGTTATTACACACTACAACATGTTACTACACACTACAACATGTTACTACACACTACAACATGTTGTTACACACTACAACATGTTACTACACACTACAACATGTTGTTACACACTACAACATGTTACTACACATTACAACATGTTACTACACACTACAACATGTTACTACACACTACAACATGTTGTTACACACTACAACATGTTACTACACACTACAACATGTTATTACACACTACAACATGTTACTACACACTACAACATGTTACTACACACTACAACATGTTACTACACACTACAACATGTTATTACACACTGCAACATGTTGTTACACACTACAACATGTTACTACACACTACAACATGTTACTACACACTACAACATGTTGTTACACACTACAACATGTTATTACACACTACAACATGTTACTACACACTACAACATGTTATTACACACTACAACATGTTATTACACACTACAACATGTTGTTACACACTACAACATGTTATTACACACTACAACATGTTACTACACACTACAACATGTTACTACACACTACAACATGTTACTACACACTACAACATGTTACTACACACTACAACATGTTGTTACACACTACAACATGTTACTACACACTACAACATGTTATTACACACTACAACATGTCATTACACACTACAACATGTCGATACACACTACAACATGTTACTACACACTACAACATGTTACTACACACTACAACATGTTGTTACACACTACAACATGTTACTACACACTACAACATGTTGTTACACACTACAACATGTTACTACACACTACAACATGTTATTACACACTACAACATGTCATTACACACTACAACATGTCGATACACACTACAACATGTCATTACACACTACAACATGTCGATACACACTACAACATGTCATTACACACTACAACATGTTACTACACACTACAACATGTTACTACACACTACAACATGTTACTACACACTACAACATGTTATTACACACTACAACATGTTACTACACATTACAACATGTTACTACACACTACAACATGTTACTACACACTACAACATGTTACTACACACTACAACATGTTACTACACACTACAACATGTTATTACACACTACAACATGTTACTACACACTACAACATGTTACTACACACTACAACATGTTGTTACACACTACAACATGTTACTACACACTACAACATGTTGTTACACACTACAACATGTTACTACACATTACAACATGTTAGCTACACACTACAACATGTTACTACACACTACAACATGTTGTTACACACTACAACATGTTACTACACACTACAACATGTTATTACACACTACAACATGTTACTACACACTACAACATGTTACTACACACTACAACATGTTACTACACACTACAACATGTTATTACACACTACAACATGTTGTTACACACTACAACATGTTACTACACACTACAACATGTTACTACACACTACAACATGTTGTTACACACTACAACATGTTATTACACACTACAACATGTTACTACACACTACAACATGTTATTACACACTACAACATGTTATTACACACTACAACATGTTGTTACACACTACAACATGTTATTACACACTACAACATGTTACTACACACTACAACATGTTACTACACACTACAACATGTTACTACACACTACAACATGTTACTACACACTACAACATGTTGTTACACACTACAACATGTTACTACACACTACAACATGTTATTACACACTACAACATGTCATTACACACTACAACATGTCGATACACACTACAACATGTTACTACACACTACAACATGTTACTACACACTACAACATGTTACTACACACTACAACATGTTATTACACACTACAACATGTTACTACACACTACAACATGTTACTACACACTACAACATGTTACTACACACTACAACATGTTATTACACACTACAACATGTTACTACACACTACAACATGTTACTACACACTACAACATGTTACTACACACTACAACATGTTATTACACACTACAACATGTTACTACACACTACAACATGTTATTACACACTACAACATGTTACTACACACTACAACATGTTACTACACACTACAACATGTTGTTACACACTACAACATGTTACTACACACTACAACATGTTACTACACACTACAACATGTTATTACACACTACAACATGTTACTACACACTACAACATGTTATTACACACTACAACATGTTGATACACACTACAACATGTCATTACACACTACAACATGTTACTACACACTACAACATGTTATTACTACACTACAACATGTTATTACACACTACAACATGTTACTACACATTACAACATGTTACTACACACTACAACATGTTACTACACACTACAACATGTTACTACACACTACAACATGTTACTACACACTACAACATGTTATTACACACTACAACATGTTACTACATTCTACAACATGTTACTACACACTACAACATGTTATTACACACTACAACATGTTACTACACACTACAACATGTTACTACACACTACAACATGTTGTTACACACTACAACATGTTACTACACACTACAACATGTTGTTACACACCACAACATGTTACTACACATTACAACATGTTACTACACACTACAACATGTTACTACACACTACAACATGTTGTTACACACTACAACATGTTACTACACACTACAACATGTTATTACACACTACAACATGTTACTACACACTACAACATGTTACTATACATTACAACATGTTACTATACACTACAACATGTTACTACACACTACAACATGTTACTACACACTACAACATGTTGTTAAACACTATAACATGTTACTACACACTACAACATGTTGTTACACCCTACAACATGTTACTACACACTACAAAATGTTATTACACACTACAACATGTCATTACACACTACAACATGTCGATACACACTCAACATGTCATTACACACTACAACATGTTACTACACACTACAACATGTTATTACACACTACAACATGTTACTACACACTACAACATGTTATTACACACTACAACATGTTACTACACATTACAACATGTTACTACACACTACAACATGTTACTACACACTACAACATGTTACTACACACTACAACATGTTACTACACACTACAACATGTTATTACACACTACAACATGTTATTACACACTACAACATGTTGTTACACACTACAACATGTTATTACACACTACAACATGTTACTACACACTACAACATGTTACTACACACTACAACATGTTACTACACACTACAACATGTTACTACACACTACAACATGTTGTTACACACTACAACATGTTACTACACACTACAACATGTTATTACACACTACAACATGTCATTACACACTACAACATGTCGATACACACTACAACATGTTACTACACACTACAACATGTTACTACACACTACAACATGTTGTTACACACTACAACATGTTACTACACACTACAACATGTTGTTACACACTACAACATGTTACTACACACTACAACATGTTACTACACACTACAACATGTTGTTACACACTACAACATGTTACTACACACTACAACATGTTATTACACACTACAACATGTTATTACACACTACAACATGTTGTTACACACTACAACATGTTATTACACACTACAACATGTTACTACACACTACAACATGTTACTACACATTACAACATGTTACTACACACTACAACATGTTACTACACACTACAACATGTTACTACACACTACAACATGTTACTACACACTACAACATGTTCATACACACTACAACATGTTACTACACACTACAACATGTTATTACACACCTACGAACATGTTACTACACACTACAACATGTTACTACACACTACAACATGTTGTTACACACTACAACATGTTACTACACACTACAACATGTTGTTACACACCACAACATGTTACTACACATTACAACATGTTACTACACACTACAACATGTTACTACACACTACAACATGTTGTTACACACTACAACATGTTACTACACACTACAACATGTTATTACACACTACAACATGTTATTACACACTACAACATGTTACTACACATTACAACATGTTATTACACACTACAACATGTTACTACACACTACAACATGTTACAACACACTACAACATGTTGTTACACACTATAACATGTTACTACACACTACAACATGTTGTTACACACTACAACATGTTACTACACACTACAACATGTTATTACACACTACAACATGTCATTACACACTACAACATGTCGATACACACTACAACATGTCATTACACACTACAACATGTTACTACACACTACAACATGTTACTACACACTACAACATGTTACTACACACTACAACATGTTATTACACACTACAACATGTTACTACACATTACAACATGTTACTACACACTACAACATGTTACTACACACTACAACATGTTACTACACACTACAACATGTTACTACACACTACAACATGTTATTACACACTACAACATGTTACTACACACTACAACATGTTACTACACACTACAACATGTTATTACACACTACAACATGTTACTACACACTACAACATGTTACTACACACTACAACATGTTGTTACACACTACAACATGTTACTACACACTACAACATGTTGTTACACACTACAACATGTTACTACACATTACAACATGTTACTACACACTACAACATGTTACTACACACTACAACATGTTGTTACACACTACAACATGTTACTACACACTACAACATGTTATTACACACTACAACATGTTACTACACACTACAACATGTTACTACACACTACAACATGTTACTACACACTACAACATGTTATTACACACTACAAGATGTTGTTACACACTACAACATGTTACTACACACTACAACATGTTACTACACACTACAACATGTTGTTACACACTACAACATGTTATTACACACTACAACATGTTACTACACACTACAACATGTATTACACACTACAACATGTTATTACACACTA
This sequence comes from Coregonus clupeaformis, assembly GCF_020615455.1. NCBI lineage: Eukaryota > Metazoa > Chordata > Actinopteri > Salmoniformes > Salmonidae > Coregonus > Coregonus clupeaformis. The sequence goes on from NC_059203.1 coordinate 5,119,721, forward strand.
CAACATGTTGTTACACACTACAACATGTTATTACACACTACAACATGTTACTACACACTACAATATGTTACTACACACTACAACATGTTACTACACACTACAACATGTTACTACACACTACAACATGTTGTTACACACTACCTAACATGTTACTACACACTACAACATGTTATTACACACTACAACATGTCATTACACACTACAACATGTCGATACACACTACAACATGTTACTACACACTACAACATGTTACTACACACTACAACATGTTGTTACACACTACAACATGTTACTACACACTACAACATGTTGTTACACACTACAACATGTTACTACACACTACAACATGTTATTACACACTACAGCCAGCTTAACGGCGAGCAGTTCACGATTTCCAACATCATAATTCCTCTCTGCCTGAGAAAGTTTCCTTGAGAGAAAAGCACAGGGATGCAGTTTGTTATCTTCAGGAGAACGTTGTGACAACACTGCACCTACCCCAGTGTCGGATGCATCCACCTCCACGACAAACTGGCGGTCGGGGTCCGGCTGCATCAGAATGGGAGCCGAGGCGAAGCGATGTTTCAGTTCTTCGAACGCTGATTCGGCCCCTTCATTCCAAGCGAACGGTCGTGAGATGGAGGTGAGAGCGGTGAGTGGCGCCGCAATGCGGCTGTAGTCCTTGATGAACCTCCTATAGAAGTTCGGGAAACCCCAGGAATCGTTGAAGTTGTTTGCGGGTAGAGGGAGCTGGCCAGTCCGTGACAGCAGAGATCTTAGCTGGGTCCATCCGCAGCTCCCCCTGAGCTATGATGTAACCCAAAAAAGAGGTCTCAGACACATGAAATTCACATTTCTCCATCTTCACAAACAGTTTGTTCTCCAACAACCTTTGCAACACCTGGCGCACATGCAGTTCATGTTCCTGGGAGGACTCAAAATCAAGATATCATCCAGATAGACAAAAACAAACCGATTCAACATGTCCCGAAGGACATCATTGACTAGTGCCTGAAAAACAGCAGGGGCATTAGACAACCCAAAAGGCATAACCCGATACTCAAAATGTCCCAAGGGTGTGTTGAAGGCAGTCTTCCATTCATCACCCTTACGAATGCGCACCAGGTGATACGCATTTCGTAGATCCAGTTTCGTAAAGATGGTAGCACCATGAAGGAGGGGAAAAGCAGAATTAATCAAAGGCAGAGAATACTTGTTCTTAATGGTGATGTTGTTAAGTCCACGGTAATCAATACAGGGTCTGAGGGTCTTATCCTTCTTAGCAACAAAAAAGAATCCCGCTCCTACAGGTGACGAGGAAGGGACGCATAATACCTGCCGCCAAGGAGTCCCGAATGTAGTTCTCCATAGCCTCCGTCTCCGGCCGGGAGAGATTGTACAGGCGACTGCTGGGGAGCGGGGCTCCTGGCTGGAGGTCAATGGCGCAGTCGTAAGGCCGGTGAGGAGGAAGAGAAGTAGCTCTGTGTTTGCAGAAAACGGATGCCAGGTCATGATACACGTCAGGAACAGCAGAAAGATCCATGGACTCCAGTGGAGGTTGAGGCACAGTACTGGCAGGAGTCTGAGCAGAACACAAACAATTCACATGACAAAATGTGCTCCATGAAACAATGCTACCTGTCACCCAATCAATGTGTGGATTGTGTTTTATGAGCCAGGGGATACCAAGGACCAGGGGAGTCTGTGGGCAGTCGATAATATGGAATTGAATGTTCTCCTGATGATTTCCCGACACTCTAAGACAAACAGGAACAGTCTGATGGGTAATGCGGGTCAACAATTGTCCATTTAGACCCTTAGCCTGCAGCGGACAGTCCATAGGAACAGTCTCCAAATCCATTTGTTGAGCCCACTCTCTATCCAAAAAGCTTTGCGGCACTCAGAGTCAATCAGCGCACTAACAGAGAAATTCTGGGACTGCCACTGGAGGGATGCCTGGAGCAGAATGCGGGAGAAGAGGAAGAATCCGCTGCTCGGCTCACCAAAACTTCTCCCATAAATGATGAGCCGGCCCTTTTCCCCGGACGAACTGGGCAGGAAGGAACGAAATGACCAGCTTCTCCACAATACAGGCAGACCCGAGCCTGAATACGACGTGCACGCTCCTCTGAGGACAACCGTGCACGACCCACCTCCATGGCTTGGGTTCAGTGCTCCTCGTATCGACTCGGGAAGACACGGCTCTCTCCGTAGGGGACGATGCAGGAAGGAGTTTGTTGATGACAGACAGGTTGCTTGGAACTAACACTCCTCTCCCGGCGGCGCTCCCGAATCCGGTTATCCAACCTGATAGTGAGTGAAATAAGATTATCCAGCGTAGGCGATTCATCATATGACACCAATTCATATTTTATAGTCTCAGACAAAGCATTGATGAACACTCCTTGTAATGCCTCGTCATTCCAACCACTCACTGCTGCTAAAGTCCGAAACTCCACTGCCATCTCCGCCACACTACGAGCCCCCCTGCCGAAGAGAAAACAACCGTTTCGCAGCCTCCTTGCCTCGTGACGGGGTGGTCAAAAACCTTCCTCATCTCCGTGGTGAAGGCCACGTAAGCGTTGCAAATGTCCGACTGACTCTCCCAGACCGCGGATCCCCAGGCACGAGCGGAACCGCTAGTAGAGTTGATAAGGTAGGCAATACGGGCTCTTTCTGAGGCGTAGGTGAGGGGCTGTTGTTCAAACACTAACGAGCATTGAGTCAAAAAATCGCCACAGGTTCCCATGTTCCCGTCATAGCGCTCTGGAGCAGGAACAAAAGGCTCTCTGATCTGGGCTGAAGGGGTAAGAGCAGACACTTGATTGGTGAGTAATTGAACCTGATTAAGCAGCACCTGACTGTCCTCAGCAATCGTCTTAAACAGGGTATCATGTTGGCCAAGTAGAATGCCCTGATTGGCTATGGCAGTCCAAATTTGAGTGCACTCTGGGGTGGTATCCGAGCTACTGTCTGCTGGGTTCATGTTGGTCAGATCATACTGTTATGATTTAACTGGATAGAACCCAAATGCAGACAAGTACACCAAGCCAGAGAAGTTTTAACAGGTTTATTATAATGTTCAATAGTCCAGGTTTCCAATAAATGGGGAAGAGCAAGTCCAGGTTACAGGGAGGGTACAGATCCAGGTCAGGGGCAGGTGTGGTACCGTAATGTCCTAGTGTCCGTGGTGAGTCCAAAGGAGAGGCCCGATAGTGGAGAGCAGGATGGTGGTGGCAGGAGGAAGCGGAGGCAGGAGTCAGGTTCCAAATATCTGTGGCACAGGAGAAAAAGTAAATAAACAGTCCAAAAAACACAAGAGCGAAAACAGACAGGTTGAGTCGGCAGCGAGACTAACATGGTTGTCTTGACTATGATCTGACGATGAGTGGAAAGTTTGACCGGGTCTTAAAGGCTGAGGTGATTATGGTGAATGAGCTGCAGCTGGAACCCTGACTCCCGCACACCAGACTTCACTCCTGCAATCAAGGACAGACAGAGGGGAGGGAGAGAGCAGAGAGAGAGCTACCTAGCAGCAGTAGGCCTAACAGCATCACGTCTGGAGGAAATCTGGCACCATCCCTACGGTGAAGCATGGTGGTGGCAGCATCATGCTGTGAGGATGTTTTTCAGCGGCAGGGACTGGAAGACTAGTCAGGATCAAGGGAAAGCTGAACGGAGCAAAGTACAGAGAGATCCTTGATGAAAAGCTGCTCCAGAGCGCTCAGGACCTCAGACTGGGGCGAAGGTTCACCTTCCAACAGGACAATGACTCTAAGCACAAAGCCAAGACAACGCAGGAGTGGCTTCGGGCCAAGTCTCTGAATGTCCTTGAGTGGCCTAGCCAGAGTCCGGACTTGAACCCGATTGAACATCTCTGGAGAGACCTGAAAATAGCTGTGCAGAAACGCTCGCCATCTAACCTGACAGAGCTTGAGAGGATCTGCAGAGAAGAATGGGAGAAACTCCCCAAATACAGTTGTGCCAAGCTTGTAGCATCATACCCAAGAAGACTCAAGGCTGTAATCGCTGCCCTAGGTGCTTCAACTAAGTACTGAGTAAAGGGTCTGAATACTTATGTAAATGTATTATTTCCGTTTTTTATTTGTGATAAATTTGCAAACTTTTCTAAAAAACAGTTTTTGCTTTGTTATTA